>NC_142620.1:29339588-29639588 GCF_059453375.1 Lepisosteus platostomus | reverse complement strand
CAAAACGTGTTTTTCAGCCCGAAATAAACGCGTTTTCTCAACTCCTGGAATCACAGTGTAACTGACTGGCTCAGAAGAGCCCACTGAGTCAGCCCTTAACCCCAGTGTGCAGAAGTTGTCAAAACGTGTTTTTCAGCACAAATAAACACGTTTTGGCAACTTTGGTCAACAACATGTAAGTTATAGGGCAGGAACAGAACACTTTTCAAAACGTGTTTTTCAGCCCGAAATAAACGCGTTTTCTCAACCCTTGGAATCACAGTGTAACTGACTGGCTCAGAAGAGCCCACTGAGTCAGCCCTTAACCCCAGTGTGCAGAAGTTGTCAAAACGTGTTTTTCAGCACAAATAAACACGTTTTGGCAACTTTGGTCACCAACATGTAAGTTATAGGGCAGGAACAGAACACTTTTCAAAACGTGTTTTTCAGCCCGAAATAAACGCGTTTTCTCAACTCCTGGAATCACAGTGTAACTGACTGGCTCAGAAGAGCCCACTGAGTCAGCCCTTAACCCCAGTGTGCAGAAGTTGTCAAAACGTGTTTTTCAGCACAAATAAACACGTTTTGGCAACTTTGGTCAACAACATGTAAGTTATAGGGCAGGAACAGAACACTTTTCAAAACGTGTTTTTCAGCCCGAAATAAACGCGTTTTCTCAACTCTTGGAATCACAGTGTAACTGACTGGCTCAGAAGAGCCCACTGAGTCAGCCCTTAACCCCAGTGTGCAGAAGTTGTCAAAACGTGTTTTTCAGCACAAATAAACACGTTTTGGCAACTTTGGTCAACAACATGTAAGTTATAGGGCAGGAACAGAACACTTTTCAAAACGTGTTTTTCAGCCCGAAATAAACGCGTTTTCTCAACCCTTGGAATCACAGTGTAACTGACTGGCTCAGAAGAGCCCACTGAGTCAGCCCTTAACCCCAGTGTGCAGAAGTTGTCAAAACGTGTTTTTCAGCACAAATAAACACGTTTTGGCAACTTTGGTCAACAACATGTAAGTTATAGGGCAGGAACAGAACACTTTTCAAAACGTGTTTTTCAGCCCGAAATAAACGCGTTTTCTCAACCCTTGGAATCACAGTGTAACTGACTGGCTCAGAAGAGCCCACTGAGTCAGCCCTTAACCCCAGTGTGCAGAAGTTGTCAAAACGTGTTTTTCAGCACAAATAAACACGTTTTGGCAACTTTGGTCACCAACATGTAAGTTATAGGGCAGGAACAGAACACTTTTCAAAACGTGTTTTTCAGCCCGAAATAAACGCGTTTTCTCAACTCCTGGAATCACAGTGTAACTGACTGGCTCAGAAGAGCCCACTGAGTCAGCCCTTAACCCCAGTGTGCAGAAGTTGTCAAAACGTGTTTTTCAGCACAAATAAACACGTTTTGGCAACTTTGGTCAACAACATGTAAGTTATAGGGCAGGAACAGAACACTTTTCAAAACGTGTTTTTCAGCCCGAAATAAACGCGTTTTCTCAACTCTTGGAATCACAGTGTAACTGACTGGCTCAGAAGAGCCCACTGAGTCAGCCCTTAACCCCAGTGTGCAGAAGTTGTCAAAACGTGTTTTTCAGCACAAATAAACACGTTTTGGCAACTTTGGTCAACAACATGTAAGTTATAGGGCAGGAACAGAACACTTTTCAAAACGTGTTTTTCAGCCCGAAATAAACGCGTTTTCTCAACCCTTGGAATCACAGTGTAACTGACTGGCTCAGAAGAGCCCACTGAGTCAGCCCTTAACCCCAGTGTGCAGAAGTTGTCAAAACGTGTTTTTCAGCACAAATAAACACGTTTTGGCAACTTTGGTCAACAACATGTAAGTTATAGGGCAGGAACAGAACACTTTTCAAAACGTGTTTTTCAGCCCGAAATAAACGCGTTTTCTCAACCCTTGGAATCACAGTGTAACTGACTGGCTCAGAAGAGCCCACTGAGTCATCCCTTAACCCCAGTGTGCAGAAGTTGTCAAAACGTGTTTTTCAGCACAAATAAACACGTTTTGGCAACTTTGGTCAACAACATGTAAGTTATAGGGCAGGAACAGAACACTTTTCAAAACGTGTTTTTCAGCCCGAAATAAACGCGTTTTCTCAACTCTTGGAATCACAGTGTAACTGACTGGTTCAGAAGAGCCCACTGAGTCAGCCCTTAACCCCAGTGTGCAGAAGTTGTCAAAACGTGTTTTTCAGCACAAATAAACACGTTTTGGCAACTTTGGTCAACAACATGTAAGTTATAGGGCAGGAACAGAACACTTTTCAAAACGTGTTTTTCAGCCCGAAATAAACGCGTTTTCTCAACTCCTGGAATCACAGTGTAACTGACTGGCTCAGAAGAGCCCACTGAGTCATCCCTTAACCCCAGTGTGCAGAAGTTGTCAAAACGTGTTTTTCAGCACAAAGAAACACGTTTTGGCAACTTTGGTCACCAACATGTAAGTTATAGGGCAGGAACAGAACACTTTTCAAAACGTGTTTTTCAGCCCGAAATAAACGCGTTTTCTCAACCCTTTGAATCACAGTGTAACTGACTGGCTCAGAAGAGCCCACTGAGTCAGCCCTTAACCCCAGTGTGCAGAAGTTGTCAAAACGTGTTTTTTAGCACAAATAAACACGTTTTGGCAACTTTGGTCACCAACATGTAAGTTATAGGGCAGGAACAGAACACTTTTCAAAACGTGTTTTTCAGCCCGAAATAAACGCGTTTTCTCAACCCTTGGAATCACAGTGTAACTGACTGGCTCAGAAGAGCCCACTGATTCAGCCCTTAACCCCAGTGTGCAGAAGTTGTCAAAACGTGTTTTTCAGCACAAATAAACACGTTTTGGCAACTTTGGTCAACAACATGTAAGTTATAGGGCAGGAACAGAACACTTTTCAAAACGTGTTTTTCAGCCCGAAATAAACGCGTTTTCTCAACCCTTGGAATCACAGTGTAACTGACTGGCTCAGAAGAGCCCACTGAGTCAGCCCTTAACCCCAGTGTGCAGAAGTTGTCAAAACGTGTTTTTCAGCACAAATAAACACGTTTTGGCAACTTTGGTCACCAACATGTAAGTTATAGGGCAGGAACAGAACACTTTTCAAAACGTGTTTTTCAGCCCGAAATAAACGCGTTTTCTCAACTCCTGGAATCACAGTGTAACTGACTGGCTCAGAAGAGCCCACTGAGTCATCCCTTAACCCCAGTGTGCAGAAGTTGTCAAAACGTGTTTTTCAGCACAAATAAACACGTTTTGGCAACTTTGGTCAACAACATGTAAGTTATAGGGCAGGAACAGAACACTTTTCAAAACATGTTTTTCAGCCCGAAATAAACGCGTTTTCTCAACTCTTGGAATCACAGTGTAACTGACTGGTTCAGAAGAGCCCACTGAGTCAGCCCTTAACCCCAGTGTGCAGAAGTTGTCAAAACGTGTTTTTCAGCACAAATAAACACGTTTTGGCAACTTTGGTCACCAACATGTAAGTTATAGGGCAGGAACAGAACACTTTTCAAAACGTGTTTTTCAGCCCGAAATAAACGCGTTTTCTCAACTCCTGGAATCACAGTGTAACTGACTGGCTCAGAAGAGCCCACTGAGTCAGCCCTTAACCCCAGTGTGCAGAAGTTGTCAAAACGTGTTTTTCAGCACAAATAAACACGTTTTGGCAACTTTGGTCAACAACATGTAAGTTATAGGGCAGGAACAGAACACTTTTCAAAACGTGTTTTTCAGCCCGAAATAAACGCGTTTTCTCAACTCTTGGAATCACAGTGTAACTGACTGGCTCAGAAGAGCCCACTGAGTCAGCCCTTAACCCCAGTGTGCAGAAGTTGTCAAAACGTGTTTTTCAGCACAAATAAACACGTTTTGGAAACTTTGGTCAACAACATGTAAGTTATAGGGCAGGAACAGAACACTTTTCAAAATGTGTTTTTCAGCCCGAAATAAACGCGTTTTCTCAACCCTTGGAATCACAGTGTAACTGACTGGCTCAGAAGAGCCCACTGAGTCAGCCCTTAACCCCAGTGTGCAGAAGTTGTCAAAACGTGTTTTTCAGCACAAATAAACACGTTTTGGCAACTTTGGTCAACAACATGTAAGTTATAGGGCAGGAACAGAACACTTTTCAAAACGTGTTTTTCAGCCCGAAATAAACGCGTTTTCTCAACCCTTGGAATCACAGTGTAACTGACTGGCTCAGAAGAGCCCACTGAGTCAGCCCTTAACCCCAGTGTGCAGAAGTTGTCAAAACGTGTTTTTCAGCACAAATAAACACGTTTTGGCAACTTTGGTCACCAACATGTAAGTTATAGGGCAGGAACAGAACACTTTTCAAAACGTGTTTTTCAGCCCGAAATAAACGCGTTTTCTCAACTCCTGGAATCACAGTGTAACTGACTGGCTCAGAAGAGCCCACTGAGTCAGCCCTTAACCCCAGTGTGCAGAAGTTGTCAAAACGTGTTTTTCAGCACAAATAAACACGTTTTGGCAACTTTGGTCAACAACATGTAAGTTATAGGGCAGGAACAGAACACTTTTCAAAACGTGTTTTTCAGCCCGAAATAAACGCGTTTTCTCAACCCTTGGAATCACAGTGTAACTGACTGGCTCAGAAGAGCCCACTGAGTCAGCCCTTAACCCCAGTGTGCAGAAGTTGTCAAAACGTGTTTTTCAGCACAAATAAACACGTTTTGGCAACTTTGGTCAACAACATGTAAGTTATAGGGCAGGAACAGAACACTTTTCAAAACGTGTTTTTCAGCCCGAAATAAACGCGTTTTCTCAACCCTTGGAATCACAGTGTAACTGACTGGCTCAGAAGAGCCCACTGAGTCAGCCCTTAACCCCAGTGTGCAGAAGTTGTCAAAACGTGTTTTTCAGCACAAATAAACACGTTTTGGCAACTTTGGTCAACAACATGTAAGTTATAGGGCAGGAACAGAACACTTTTCAAAACGTGTTTTTCAGCCCGAAATAAACGCGTTTTCTCAACCCTTGGAATCACAGTGTAACTGACTGGCTCAGAAGAGCCCACTGAGTCATCCCTTAACCCCAGTGTGCAGAAGTTGTCAAAACGTGTTTTTCAGCACAAATAAACACGTTTTGGCAACTTTGGTCAACAACATGTAAGTTATAGGGCAGGAACAGAACACTTTTCAAAACGTGTTTTTCAGCCCGAAATAAACGCGTTTTCTCAACTCTTGGAATCACAGTGTAACTGACTGGTTCAGAAGAGCCCACTGAGTCAGCCCTTAACCCCAGTGTGCAGAAGTTGTCAAAACGTGTTTTTCAGCACAAATAAACACGTTTTGGCAACTTTGGTCAACAACATGTAAGTTATAGGGCAGGAACAGAACACTTTTCAAAACGTGTTTTTCAGCCCGAAATAAACGCGTTTTCTCAACTCCTGGAATCACAGTGTAACTGACTGGCTCAGAAGAGCCCACTGAGTCATCCCTTAACCCCAGTGTGCAGAAGTTGTCAAAACGTGTTTTTCAGCACAAATAAACACGTTTTGGCAACTTTGGTCAACAACATGTAAGTTATAGGGCAGGAACAGAACACTTTTCAAAACGTGTTTTTCAGCCCGAAATAAACGCGTTTTCTCAACCCTTGGAATCACAGTGTAACTGACTGGCTCAGAAGAGCCCACTGAGTCAGCCCTTAACCCCAGTGTGCAGAAGTTGTCAAAACGTGTTTTTCAGCACAAATAAACACGTTTTGGCAACTTTGGTCACCAACATGTAAGTTATAGGGCAGGAACAGAACACTTTTCAAAACGTGTTTTTCAGCCCGAAATAAACGCGTTTTCTCAACCCTTGGAATCACAGTGTAACTGACTGGCTCAGAAGAGCCCACTGAGTCAGCCCTTAACCCCAGTGTGCAGAAGTTGTCAAAACGTGTTTTTCAGCACAAATAAACACGTTTTGGCAACTTTGGTCAACAACATGTAAGTTATAGGGCAGGAACAGAACACTTTTCAAAACATGTTTTTCAGCCCGAAATAAACGCGTTTTCTCAACTCTTGGAATCACAGTGTAACTGACTGGTTCAGAAGAGCCCACTGAGTCAGCCCTTAACCCCAGTGTGCAGAAGTTGTCAAAACGTGTTTTTCAGCACAAATAAACACGTTTTGGCAACTTTGGTCACCAACATGTAAGTTATAGGGCAGGAACAGAACACTTTTCAAAACGTGTTTTTCAGCCCGAAATAAACGCGTTTTCTCAACTCCTGGAATCACAGTGTAACTGACTGGCTCAGAAGAGCCCACTGAGTCAGCCCTTAACCCCAGTGTGCAGAAGTTGTCAAAACGTGTTTTTCAGCACAAATAAACACGTTTTGGCAACTTTGGTCAACAACATGTAAGTTATAGGGCAGGAACAGAACACTTTTCAAAACGTGTTTTTCAGCCCGAAATAAACGCGTTTTCTCAACCCTTGGAATCACAGTGTAACTGACTGGCTCAGAAGAGCCCACTGAGTCAGCCCTTAACCCCAGTGTGCAGAAGTTGTCAAAACGTGTTTTTAAGCACAAATAAACACGTTTTGGCAACTTTGGTCACCAACATGTAAGTTATAGGGCAGGAACAGAACACTTTTCAAAACGTGTTTTTCAGCCCGAAATAAACGCGTTTTCTCAACTCCTGGAATCACAGTGTAACTGACTGGCTCAGAAGAGCCCACTGAGTCAGCCCTTAACCCCAGTGTGCAGAAGTTGTCAAAACGTGTTTTTCAGCACAAATAAACACGTTTTGGCAACTTTGGTCAACAACATGTAAGTTATAGGGCAGGAACAGAACACTTTTCAAAACGTGTTTTTCAGCCCGAAATAAACGCGTTTTCTCAACTCTTGGAATCACAGTGTAACTGACTGGCTCAGAAGAGCCCACTGAGTCAGCCCTTAACCCCAGTGTGCAGAAGTTGTCAAAACGTGTTTTTCAGCACAAATAAACACGTTTTGGCAACTTTGGTCAACAACATGTAAGTTATAGGGCAGGAACAGAACACTTTTCAAAACGTGTTTTTCAGCCCGAAATAAACGCGTTTTCTCAACCCTTGGAATCACAGTGTAACTGACTGGCTCAGAAGAGCCCACTGAGTCAGCCCTTAACCCCAGTGTGCAGAAGTTGTCAAAACGTGTTTTTCAGCACAAATAAACACGTTTTGGCAACTTTGGTCAACAACATGTAAGTTATAGGGCAGGAACAGAACACTTTTCAAAACGTGTTTTTCAGCCCGAAATAAACGCGTTTTCTCAGCCCTTGGAATCACAGTGTAACTGACTGGCTCAGAAGAGCCCACTGAGTCATCCCTTAACCCCAGTGTGCAGAAGTTGTCAAAACGTGTTTTTCAGCACAAATAAACACGTTTTGGCAACTTTGGTCAACAACATGTAAGTTATAGGGCAGGAACAGAACACTTTTCAAAACGTGTTTTTCAGCCCGAAATGAACGCGTTTTCTCAACTCTTGGAATCACAGTGTAACTGACTGGTTCAGAAGAGCCCACTGAGTCAGCCCTTAACCCCAGTGTGCAGAAGTTGTCAAAACGTGTTTTTCAGCACAAATAAACACGTTTTGGCAACTTTGGTCAACAACATGTAAGTTATAGGGCAGGAACAGAACACTTTTCAAAACGTGTTTTTCAGCCCGAAATAAACGCGTTTTCTCAACTCCTGGAATCACAGTGTAACTGACTGGCTCAGAAGAGCCCACTGAGTCAGCCCTTAACCCCAGTGTGCAGAAGTTGTCAAAACGTGTTTTTCAGCACAAATAAACACGTTTTGGCAACTTTGGTCAACAACATGTAAGTTATAGGGCAGGAACAGAACACTTTTCAAAACGTGTTTTTCAGCCCGAAATAAACGCGTTTTCTCAACCCTTGGAATCACAGTGTAACTGACTGGCTCAGAAGAGCCCACTGAGTCAGCCCTTAACCCCAGTGTGCAGAAGTTGTCAAAACGTGTTTTTAAGCACAAATAAACACGTTTTGGCAACTTTGGTCACCAACATGTAAGTTATAGGGCAGGAACAGAACACTTTTCAAAACGTGTTTTTCAGCCCGAAATAAACGCGTTTTCTCAACTCCTGGAATCACAGTGTAACTGACTGGCTCAGAAGAGCCCACTGAGTCAGCCCTTAACCCCAGTGTGCAGAAGTTGTCAAAACGTGTTTTTCAGCACAAATAAACACGTTTTGGCAACTTTGGTCAACAACATGTAAGTTATAGGGCAGGAACAGAACACTTTTCAAAACGTGTTTTTCAGCCCGAAATAAACGCGTTTTCTCAACTCTTGGAATCACAGTGTAACTGACTGGCTCAGAAGAGCCCACTGAGTCAGCCCTTAACCCCAGTGTGCAGAAGTTGTCAAAACGTGTTTTTCAGCACAAATAAACACGTTTTGGCAACTTTGGTCAACAACATGTAAGTTATAGGGCAGGAACAGAACACTTTTCAAAACGTGTTTTTCAGCCCGAAATAAACGCGTTTTCTCAACCCTTGGAATCACAGTGTAACTGACTGGCTCAGAAGAGCCCACTGAGTCAGCCCTTAACCCCAGTGTGCAGAAGTTGTCAAAACGTGTTTTTCAGCACAAATAAACACGTTTTGGCAACTTTGGTCAACAACATGTAAGTTATAGGGCAGGAACAGAACACTTTTCAAAACGTGTTTTTCAGCCCGAAATAAACGCGTTTTCTCAGCCCTTGGAATCACAGTGTAACTGACTGGCTCAGAAGAGCCCACTGAGTCATCCCTTAACCCCAGTGTGCAGAAGTTGTCAAAACGTGTTTTTCAGCACAAATAAACACGTTTTGGCAACTTTGGTCAACAACATGTAAGTTATAGGGCAGGAACAGAACACTTTTCAAAACGTGTTTTTCAGCCCGAAATGAACGCGTTTTCTCAACTCTTGGAATCACAGTGTAACTGACTGGTTCAGAAGAGCCCACTGAGTCAGCCCTTAACCCCAGTGTGCAGAAGTTGTCAAAACGTGTTTTTCAGCACAAATAAACACGTTTTGGCAACTTTGGTCAACAACATGTAAGTTATAGGGCAGGAACAGAACACTTTTCAAAACGTGTTTTTCAGCCCGAAATAAACGCGTTTTCTCAACTCCTGGAATAACAGTGTAACTGACTGGCTCAGAAGAGCCCACTGAGTCATCCCTTAACCCCAGTGTGCAGAAGTTGTCAAAACGTGTTTTTCAGCACAAAGAAACACGTTTTGGCAACTTTGGTCACCAACATGTAAGTTATAGGGCAGGAACAGAACACTTTTCAAAACGTGTTTTTCAGCCCGAAATAAACGCGTTTTCTCAACCCTTTGAATCACAGTGTAACTGACTGGCTCAGAAGAGCCCACTGAGTCAGCCCTTAACCCCAGTGTGCAGAAGTTGTCAAAACGTGTTTTTAAGCACAAATAAACACGTTTTGGCAACTTTGGTCACCAACATGTAAGTTATAGGGCAGGAACAGAACACTTTTCAAAACGTGTTTTTCAGCCCGAAATAAACGCGTTTTCTCAACCCTTGGAATCACAGTGTAACTGACTGGCTCAGAAGAGCCCACTGATTCAGCCCTTAACCCCAGTGTGCAGAAGTTGTCAAAACGTGTTTTTCAGCACAAATAAACACGTTTTGGCAACTTTGGTCAACAACATGTAAGTTATAGGGCAGGAACAGAACACTTTTCAAAACGTGTTTTTCAGCCCGAAATAAACGCGTTTTCTCAACCCTTGGAATCACAGTGTAACTGACTGGCTCAGAAGAGCCCACTGAGTCAGCCCTTAACCCCAGTGTGCAGAAGTTGTCAGAACGTGTTTTTCAGCACAAATAAACACGTTTTGGCAACTTTGGTCACCAACATGTAAGTTATAGGGCAGGAACAGAACACTTTTCAAAACGTGTTTTTCAGCCCGAAATAAACGCGTTTTCTCAACTCCTGGAATCACAGTGTAACTGACTGGCTCAGAAGAGCCCACTGAGTCAGCCCTTAACCCCAGTGTGCAGAAGTTGTCAAAACGTGTTTTTCAGCACAAATAAACACGTTTTGGCAACTTTGGTCAACAACATGTAAGTTATAGGGCAGGAACAGAACACTTTTCAAAACGTGTTTTTCAGCCCGAAATAAACGCGTTTTCTCAACCCTTGGAATCACAGTGTAACTGACTGGCTCAGAAGAGCCCACTGAGTCAGCCCTTAACCCCAGTGTGCAGAAGTTGTCAAAACGTGTTTTTCAGCACAAATAAACACGTTTTGGCAACTTTGGTCAACAACATGTAAGTTATAGGGCAGGAACAGAACACTTTTCAAAACGTGTTTTTCAGCCCGAAATAAACGCGTTTTCTCAACCCTTGGAATCACAGTGTAACTGACTGGCTCAGAAGAGCCCACTGAGTCAGCCCTTAACCCCAGTGTGCAGAAGTTGTCAAAACGTGTTTTTCAGCACAAATAAACACGTTTTGGCAACTTTGGTCAACAACATGTAAGTTATAGGGCAGGAACAGAACACTTTTCAAAACGTGTTTTTCAGCCCGAAATAAACGCGTTTTCTCAACCCTTGGAATCACAGTGTAACTGACTGGCTCAGAAGAGCCCACTGAGTCAGCCCTTAACCCCAGTGTGCAGAAGTTGTCAAAACGTGTTTTTCAGCACAAATAAACACGTTTTGGCAACTTTGGTCACCAACATGTAAGTTATAGGGCAGGAACAGAACACTTTTCAAAACGTGTTTTTCAGCCCGAAATAAACGCGTTTTCTCAACCCTTGGAATCACAGTGTAACTGACTGGCTCAGAAGAGCCCACTGAGTCAGCCCTTAACCCCAGTGTGCAGAAGTTGTCAAAACGTGTTTTTAAGCACAAATAAACACGTTTTGGCAACTTTGGTCACCAACATGTAAGTTATAGGGCAGGAACAGAACACTTTTCAAAACGTGTTTTTCAGCCCGAAATAAACGCGTTTTCTCAACTCCTGGAATCACAGTGTAACTGACTGGCTCAGAAGAGCCCACTGAGTCAGCCCTTAACCCCAGTGTGCAGAAGTTGTCAAAACGTGTTTTTCAGCACAAATAAACACGTTTTGGCAACTTTGGTCAACAACATGTAAGTTATAGGGCAGGAACAGAACACTTTTCAAAACGTGTTTTTCAGCCCGAAATAAACGCGTTTTCTCAACCCTTGGAATCACAGTGTAACTGACTGGCTCAGAAGAGCCCACTGAGTCAGCCCTTAACCCCAGTGTGCAGAAGTTGTCAAAACGTGTTTTTCAGCACAAATAAACACGTTTTGGCAACTTTGGTCACCAACATGTAAGTTATAGGGCAGGAACAGAACACTTTTCAAAACGTGTTTTTCAGCCCGAAATAAACGCGTTTTCTCAACCCTTGGAATCACAGTGTAACTGACTGGCTCAGAAGAGCCCACTGAGTCAGCCCTTAACCCCAGTGTGCAGAAGTTGTCAAAACGTGTTTTTAAGCACAAATAAACACGTTTTGGCAACTTTGGTCACCAACATGTAAGTTATAGGGCAGGAACAGAACACTTTTCAAAACGTGTTTTTCAGCCCGAAATAAACGCGTTTTCTCAACTCCTGGAATCACAGTGTAACTGACTGGCTCAGAAGAGCCCACTGAGTCAGCCCTTAACCCCAGTGTGCAGAAGTTGTCAAAACGTGTTTTTCAGCACAAATAAACACGTTTTGGCAACTTTGGTCAACAACATGTAAGTTATAGGGCAGGAACAGAACACTTTTCAAAACGTGTTTTTCAGCCCGAAATAAACGCGTTTTCTCAACCCTTGGAATCACAGTGTAACTGACTGGCTCAGAAGAGCCCACTGAGTCAGCCCTTAACCCCAGTGTGCAGAAGTTGTCAAAACGTGTTTTTCAGCACAAATAAACACGTTTTGGCAACTTTGGTCACCAACATGTAAGTTATAGGGCAGGAACAGAACACTTTTCAAAACGTGTTTTTCAGCCCGAAATAAACGCGTTTTCTCAACTCCTGGAATCACAGTGTAACTGACTGGCTCAGAAGAGCCCACTGAGTCAGCCCTTAACCCCAGTGTGCAGAAGTTGTCAAAACGTGTTTTTCAGCACAAATAAACACGTTTTGGCAACTTTGGTCAACAACATGTAAGTTATAGGGCAGGAACAGAACACTTTTCAAAACGTGTTTTTCAGCCCGAAATAAACGCGTTTTCTCAACTCTTGGAATCACAGTGTAACTGACTGGCTCAGAAGAGCCCACTGAGTCAGCCCTTAACCCCAGTGTGCAGAAGTTGTCAAAACGTGTTTTTCAGCACAAATAAACACGTTTTGGCAACTTTGGTCAACAACATGTAAGTTATAGGGCAGGAACAGAACACTTTTCAAAACGTGTTTTTCAGCCCGAAATAAACGCGTTTTCTCAACCCTTGGAATCACAGTGTAACTGACTGGCTCAGAAGAGCCCACTGAGTCAGCCCTTAACCCCAGTGTGCAGAAGTTGTCAAAACGTGTTTTTCAGCACAAATAAACACGTTTTGGCAACTTTGGTCAACAACATGTAAGTTATAGGGCAGGAACAGAACACTTTTCAAAACGTGTTTTTCAGCCCGAAATAAACGCGTTTTCTCAACCCTTGGAATCACAGTGTAACTGACTGGCTCAGAAGAGCCCAATGAGTCAGCCCTTAACCCCAGTGTGCAGAAGTTGTCAAAACGTGTTTTTCAGCACAAATAAACACGTTTTGGCAACTTTGGTCACCAACATGTAAGTTATAGGGCAGGAACAGAACACTTTTCAAAACGTGTTTTTCAGCCCGAAATAAACGCGTTTTCTCAACTCCTGGAATCACAGTGTAACTGACTGGCTCAGAAGAGCCCACTGAGTCAGCCCTTAACCCCAGTGTGCAGAAGTTGTCAAAACGTGTTTTTCAGCACAAATAAACACGTTTTGGCAACTTTGGTCAACAACATGTAAGTTATAGGGCAGGAACAGAACACTTTTCAAAACGTGTTTTTCAGCCCGAAATAAACGCGTTTTCTCAACTCTTGGAATCACAGTGTAACTGACTGGCTCAGAAGAGCCCACTGAGTCAGCCCTTAACCCCAGTGTGCAGAAGTTGTCAAAACGTGTTTTTCAGCACAAATAAACACGTTTTGGCAACTTTGGTCAACAACATGTAAGTTATAGGGCAGGAACAGAACACTTTTCAAAACGTGTTTTTCAGCCCGAAATAAACGCGTTTTCTCAACTCTTGGAATCACAGTGTAACTGACTGGCTCAGAAGAGCCCACTGATTCAGCCCTTAACCCCAGTGTGCAGAAGTTGTCAAAACGTGTTTTTCAGCACAAATAAACACGTTTTGGCAACTTTGGTCACCAACATGTAAGTTATAGGGCAGGAACAGAACACTTTTCAAAACGTGTTTTTCAGCCCGAAATAAACGCGTTTTCTCAACTCCTGGAATCACAGTGTAACTGACTGGCTCAGAAGAGCCCACTGAGTCAGCCCTTAACCCCAGTGTGCAGAAGTTGTCAAAACGTGTTTTTCAGCACAAATAAACACGTTTTGGCAACTTTGGTCAACAACATGTAAGTTATAGGGCAGGAACAGAACACTTTTCAAAACGTGTTTTTCAGCCCGAAATAAACGCGTTTTCTCAACCCTTGGAATCACAGTGTAACTGACTGGCTCAGAAGAGCCCACTGAGTCAGCCCTTAACCCCAGTGTGCAGAAGTTGTCAAAACGTGTTTTTCAGCACAAATAAACACGTTTTGGCAACTTTGGTCAACAACATGTAAGTTATAGGGCAGGAACAGAACACTTTTCAAAACGTGTTTTTCAGCCCGAAATAAACGCGTTTTCTCAACTCCTGGAATCACAGTGTAACTGACTGGTTCAGAAGAGCCCACTGAGTCAGCCCTTAACCCCAGTGTGCAGAAGTTGTCAAAACGTGTTTTTCAGCACAAATAAACACGTTTTGGCAACTTTGGTCAACAACATGTAAGTTATAGGGCAGGAACAGAACACTTTTCAAAACGTGTTTTTCAGCCCGAAATAAACGCGTTTTCTCAACTCTTGGAATCACAGTGTAACTGACTGGCTCAGAAGAGCCCACTGATTCAGCCCTTAACCCCAGTGTGCAGAAGTTGTCAAAACGTGTTTTTCAGCACAAATAAACACGTTTTGGCAACTTTGGTCACCAACATGTAAGTTATAGGGCAGGAACAGAACACTTTTCAAAACGTGTTTTTCAGCCCGAAATAAACGCGTTTTCTCAACTCCTGGAATCACAGTGTAACTGACTGGCTCAGAAGAGCCCACTGAGTCAGCCCTTAACCCCAGTGTGCAGAAGTTGTCAAAACGTGTTTTTCAGCACAAATAAACACGTTTTGGCAACTTTGGTCAACAACATGTAAGTTATAGGGCAGGAACAGAACACTTTTCAAAACGTGTTTTTCAGCCCGAAATAAACGCGTTTTCTCAACCCTTGGAATCACAGTGTAACTGACTGGCTCAGAAGAGCCCACTGAGTCAGCCCTTAACCCCAGTGTGCAGAAGTTGTCAAAACGTGTTTTTCAGCACAAATAAACACGTTTTGGCAACTTTGGTCAACAACATGTAAGTTATAGGGCAGGAACAGAACACTTTTCAAAACGTGTTTTTCAGCCCGAAATAAACGCGTTTTCTCAACTCCTGGAATCACAGTGTAACTGACTGGTTCAGAAGAGCCCACTGAGTCAGCCCTTAACCCCAGTGTGCAGAAGTTGTCAAAACGTGTTTTTCAGCACAAATAAACACGTTTTGGCAACTTTGGTCAACAACATGTAAGTTATAGGGCAGGAACAGAACACTTTTCAAAACGTGTTTTTCAGCCCGAAATAAACGCGTTTTCTCAACTCCTGGAATCACAGTGTAACTGACTGGCTCAGAAGAGCCCACTGAGTCATCCCTTAACCCCAGTGTGCAGAAGTTGTCAAAACGTGTTTTTCAGCACAAATAAACACGTTTTGGCAACTTTGGTCAACAACATGTAAGTTATAGGGCAGGAACAGAACACTTTTCAAAACGTGTTTTTCAGCCCGAAATAAACGCGTTTTCTCAACTCCTGGAATCACAGTGTAACTGACTGGCTCAGAAGAGCCCACTGAGTCAGCCCTTAACCCCAGTGTGCAGAAGTTGTCAAAACGTGTTTTTCAGCACAAATAAACACGTTTTGGCAACTTTGGTCAACAACATGTAAGTTATAGGGCAGGAACAGAACACTTTTCAAAACGTGTTTTTCAGCCCGAAATAAACGCGTTTTCTCAACCCTTGGAATCACAGTGTAACTGACTGGCTCAGAAGAGCCCACTGAGTCAGCCCTTAACCCCAGTGTGCAGAAGTTGTCAAAACGTGTTTTTCAGCACAAATAAACATGTTTTGGCAACTTTGGTCAACAACATGTAAGTTATAGGGCAGGAACAGAACACTTTTCAAAACGTGTTTTTCAGCCCGAAATAAACGCGTTTTCTCAACTCTTGGAATCACAGTGTAACTGACTGGTTCAGAAGAGCCCACTGAGTCAGCCCTTAACCCCAGTGTGCAGAAGTTGTCAAAACGTGTTTTTCAGCACAAATAAACACGTTTTGGCAACTTTGGTCAACAACATGTAAGTTATAGGGCAGGAACAGAACACTTTTCAAAACGTGTTTTTCAACCCGAAATAAACGCGTTTTCTCAACTCCTGGAATCACAGTGTAACTGACTGGCTCAGAAGAGCCCACTGAGTCATCCCTTAACCCCAGTGTGCAGAAGTTGTCAAAACGTGTTTTTCAGCACAAATAAACACGTTTTGGCAACTTTGGTCAACAACATGTAAGTTATAGGGCAGGAACAGAACACTTTTCAAAACGTGTTTTTCAGCCCGAAATAAACGCGTTTTCTCAACCCTTGGAATCACAGTGTAACTGACTGGCTCAGAAGAGCCCACTGAGTCATCCCTTAACCCCAGTGTGCAGAAGTTGTCAAAACGTGTTTTTCAGCACAAATAAACACGTTTTGGCAACTTTGGTCAACAACATGTAAGTTATAGGGCAGGAACAGAACACTTTTCAAAACGTGTTTTTCAGCCCGAAATAAACGCGTTTTCTCAACCCTTGGAATCACAGTGTAACTGACTGGCTCAGAAGAGCCCACTGAGTCAGCCCTTAACCCCAGTGTGCAGAAGTTGTCAAAACGTGTTTTTCAGCACAAATAAACACGTTTTGGCAACTTTGGTCAACAACATGTAAGTTATAGGGCAGGAACAGAACACTTTTCAAAACGTGTTTTTCAGCCCGAAATAAACGCGTTTTCTCAACCCTTGGAATCACAGTGTAACTGACTGGCTCAGAAGAGCCCAATGAGTCAGCCCTTAACCCCAGTGTGCAGAAGTTGTCAAAACGTGTTTTTCAGCACAAATAAACACGTTTTGGCAACTTTGGTCAACAACATGTAAGTTATAGGGCAGGAACAGAACACTTTTCAAAACGTGTTTTTCAGCCCGAAATAAACGCGTTTTCTCAACTCCTGGAATCACAGTGTAACTGACTGGCTCAGAAGAGCCCACTGAGTCAGCCCTTAACCCCAGTGTGCAGAAGTTGTCAAAACGTGTTTTTCAGCACAAATAAACACGTTTTGGCAACTTTGGTCAACAACATGTAAGTTATAGGGCAGGAACAGAACACTTTTCAAAACGTGTTTTTCAGCCCGAAATAAACGCGTTTTCTCAACTCTTGGAATCACAGTGTAACTGTCTGGCTCAGAAGAGCCCACTGAGTCAGCCCTTAACCCCAGTGTGCAGAAGTTGTCAAAACGTGTTTTTCAGCACAAATAAACACGTTTTGGCAACTTTGGTCAACAACATGTAAGTTATAGGGCAGGAACAGAACACTTTTCAAAACGTGTTTTTCAGCCCGAAATAAACGCGTTTTCTCAACTCTTGGAATCACAGTGTAACTGACTGGCTCAGAAGAGCCCACTGATTCAGCCCTTAACCCCAGTGTGCAGAAGTTGTCAAAACGTGTTTTTCAGCACAAATAAACACGTTTTGGCAACTTTGGTCACCAACATGTAAGTTATAGGGCAGGAACAGAACACTTTTCAAAACGTGTTTTTCAGCCCGAAATAAACGCGTTTTCTCAACTCCTGGAATCACAGTGTAACTGACTGGCTCAGAAGAGCCCACTGAGTCAGCCCTTAACCCCAGTGTGCAGAAGTTGTCAAAACGTGTTTTTCAGCACAAATAAACACGTTTTGGCAACTTTGGTCAACAACATGTAAGTTATAGGGCAGGAACAGAACACTTTTCAAAACGTGTTTTTCAGCCCGAAATAAACGCGTTTTCTCAACCCTTGGAATCACAGTGTAACTGACTGGCTCAGAAGAGCCCACTGAGTCAGCCCTTAACCCCAGTGTGCAGAAGTTGTCAAAACGTGTTTTTCAGCACAAATAAACACGTTTTGGCAACTTTGGTCAACAACATGTAAGTTATAGGGCAGGAACAGAACACTTTTCAAAACGTGTTTTTCAGCCCGAAATAAACGCGTTTTCTCAACTCCTGGAATCACAGTGTAACTGACTGGTTCAGAAGAGCCCACTGAGTCAGCCCTTAACCCCAGTGTGCAGAAGTTGTCAAAACGTGTTTTTCAGCACAAATAAACACGTTTTGGCAACTTTGGTCAACAACATGTAAGTTATAGGGCAGGAACAGAACACTTTTCAAAACGTGTTTTTCAGCCCGAAATAAACGCGTTTTCTCAACTCCTGGAATCACAGTGTAACTGACTGGCTCAGAAGAGCCCACTGAGTCATCCCTTAACCCCAGTGTGCAGAAGTTGTCAAAACGTGTTTTTCAGCACAAATAAACACGTTTTGGCAACTTTGGTCAACAACATGTAAGTTATAGGGCAGGAACAGAACACTTTTCAAAACGTGTTTTTCAGCCCGAAATAAACGCGTTTTCTCAACTCCTGGAATCACAGTGTAACTGACTGGCTCAGAAGAGCCCACTGAGTCAGCCCTTAACCCCAGTGTGCAGAAGTTGTCAAAACGTGTTTTTCAGCCCAAATAAACACGTTTTGGCAACTTTGGTCAACAACATGTAAGTTATAGGGCAGGAACAGAACACTTTTCAAAACGTGTTTTTCAGCCCGAAATAAACGCGTTTTCTCAACTCTTGGAATCACAGTGTAACTGACTGGTTCAGAAGAGCCCACTGAGTCAGCCCTTAACCCCAGTGTGCAGAAGTTGTCAAAACGTGTTTTTCAGCACAAATAAACACGTTTTGGCAACTTTGGTCAACAACATGTAAGTTATAGGGCAGGAACAGAACACTTTTCAAAACGTGTTTTTCAGCCCGAAATAAACGCGTTTTCTCAACTCCTGGAATCACAGTGTAACTGACTGGCTCAGAAGAGCCCACTGAGTCATCCCTTAACCCCAGTGTGCAGAAGTTGTCAAAACGTGTTTTTCAGCACAAAGAAACACGTTTTGGCAACTTTGGTCACCAACATGTAAGTTATAGGGCAGGAACAGAACACTTTTCAAAACGTGTTTTTCAGCCCGAAATAAACGCGTTTTCTCAACCCTTTGAATCACAGTGTAACTGACTGGCTCAGAAGAGCCCACTGAGTCAGCCCTTAACCCCAGTGTGCAGAAGTTGTCAAAACGTGTTTTTAAGCACAAATAAACACGTTTTGGCAACTTTGGTCACCAACATGTAAGTTATAGGGCAGGAACAGAACACTTTTCAAAACGTGTTTTTCAGCCCGAAATAAACGCGTTTTCTCAACCCTTGGAATCACAGTGTAACTGACTGGCTCAGAAGAGCCCACTGATTCAGCCCTTAACCCCAGTGTGCAGAAGTTGTCAAAACGTGTTTTTCAGCACAAATAAACACGTTTTGGCAACTTTGGTCAACAACATGTAAGTTATAGGGCAGGAACAGAACACTTTTCAAAACGTGTTTTTCAGCCCGAAATAAACGCGTTTTCTCAACCCTTGGAATCACAGTGTAACTGACTGGCTCAGAAGAGCCCACTGAGTCAGCCCTTAACCCCAGTGTGCAGAAGTTGTCAAAACGTGTTTTTCAGCACAAATAAACACGTTTTGGCAACTTTGGTCAACAACATGTAAGTTATAGGGCAGGAACAGAACACTTTTCAAAACGTGTTTTTCAGCCCGAAATAAACGCGTTTTCTCAACTCTTGGAATCACAGTGTAACTGACTGGCTCAGAAGAGCCCACTGAGTCAGCCCTTAACCCCAGTGTGCAGGAGTTGTCAAAACGTGTTTTTCAGCACAAATAAACACGTTTTGGCAACTTTGGTCACCAACATGTAAGTTATAGGGCAGGAACAGAACACTTTTCAAAACGTGTTTTTCAGCCCGAAATAAACGCGTTTTCTCAACCCTTGGAATCACAGTGTAACTGACTGGCTCAGAAGAGCCCACTGAGTCAGCCCTTAACCCCAGTGTGCAGAAGTTGTCAAAACGTGTTTTTCAGCACAAATAAACACGTTTTGGCAACTTTGGTCACCAACATGTAAGTTATAGGGCAGGAACAGAACACTTTTCAAAACGTGTTTTTCAGCCCGAAATAAACGCGTTTTCTCAACCCTTGGAATCACAGTGTAACTGACTGGCTCAGAAGAGCCCACTGAGTCAGCCCTTAACCCCAGTGTGCAAAAGTTGTCAAAACGTGTTTTTAAGCACAAATAAACACGTCTTGGCAACTTTGGTCACCAACATGTAAGTTATAGGGCAGGAACAGAACACTTTTCAAAACGTGTTTTTCAGCCCGAAATAAACGCGTTTTCTCAACCCTTGGAATCACAGTGTAACTGACTGGCTCAGAAGAGCCCACTGAGTCAGCCCTTAACCCCAGTGTGCAGAAGTTGTCAAAACGTGTTTTTAAGCACAAATAAACACGTTTTGGCAACTTTGGTCACCAACATGTAAGTTATAGGGCAGGAACAGAACACTTTTCAAAACGTGTTTTTCAGCCCGAAATAAACGCGTTTTCTCAACTCCTGGAATCACAGTGTAACTGACTGGCTCAGAAGAGCCCACTGAGTCAGCCCTTAACCCCAGTGTGCAGAAGTTGTCAAAACGTGTTTTTCAGCCCAAATAAACACGTTTTGGCAACTTTGGTCAACAACATGTAAGTTATAGGGCAGGAACAGAACACTTTTCAAAACGTGTTTTTCAGCCCGAAATAAACGCGTTTTCTCAACCCTTGGAATCACAGTGTAACTGACTGGCTCAGAAGAGCCCACTGAGTCATCCCTTAACCCCAGTGTGCAGAAGTTGTCAAAACGTGTTTTTCAGCACAAAGAAACACGTTTTGGCAACTTTGGTCACCAACATGTAAGTTATAGGGCAGGAACAGAACACTTTTCAAAACGTGTTTTTCAGCCCGAAATAAACGCGTTTTCTCAACCCTTTGAATCACAGTGTAACTGACTGGCTCAGAAGAGCCCACTGAGTCAGCCCTTAACCCCAGTGTGCAGAAGTTGTCAAAACGTGTTTTTCAGCACAAATAAACACGTTTTGGCAACTTTGGTCAACAACATGTAAGTTATAGGGCAGGAACAGAACACTTTTCAAAACGTGTTTTTCAGCCCGAAATAAACGCGTTTTCTCAACCCTTGGAATCACAGTGTAACTGACTGGCTCAGAAGAGCCCACTGAGTCAGCCCTTAACCCCAGTGTGCAGAAGTTGTCAAAACGTGTTTTTCAGCACAAATAAACACGTTTTGGCAACTTTGGTCACCAACATGTAAGTTATAGGGCAGGAACAGAACACTTTTCAAAACGTGTTTTTCAGCCCGAAATAAACGCGTTTTCTCAACCCTTGGAATCACAGTGTAACTGACTGGCTCAGAAGAGCCCACTGAGTCAGCCCTTAACCCCAGTGTGCAGAAGTTGTCAAAACGTGTTTTTAAGCACAAATAAACACGTTTTGGCAACTTTGGTCACCAACATGTAAGTTATAGGGCAGGAACAGAACACTTTTCAAAACGTGTTTTTCAGCCCGAAATAAACGCGTTTTCTCAACTCCTGGAATCACAGTGTAACTGACTGGCTCAGAAGAGCCCACTGAGTCAGCCCTTAACCCCAGTGTGCAGAAGTTGTCAAAACGTGTTTTTCAGCACAAATAAACACGTTTTGGCAACTTTGGTCAACAACATGTAAGTTATAGGGCAGGAACAGAACACTTTTCAAAACGTGTTTTTCAGCCCGAAATAAACGCGTTTTCTCAACCCTTGGAATCACAGTGTAACTGACTGGCTCAGAAGAGCCCACTGAGTCAGCCCTTAACCCCAGTGTGCAGAAGTTGTCAAAACGTGTTTTTCAGCACAAATAAACACGTTTTGGCAACTTTGGTCAACAACATGTAAGTTATAGGGCAGGAACAGAACACTTTTCAAAACGTGTTTTTCAGCCCGAAATAAACGCGTTTTCTCAACCCTTGGAATCACAGTGTAACTGACTGGCTCAGAAGAGCCCACTGAGTCAGCCCTTAACCCCAGTGTGCAGAAGTTGTCAAAACGTGTTTTTCAGCACAAATAAACACGTTTTGGCAACTTTGGTCAACAACATGTAAGTTATAGGGCAGGAACAGAACACTTTTCAAAACGTGTTTTTCAGCCCGAAATAAACGCGTTTTCTCAACTCCTGGAATCACAGTGTAACTGACTGGTTCAGAAGAGCCCACTGAGTCAGCCCTTAACCCCAGTGTGCAGAAGTTGTCAAAACGTGTTTTTCAGCACAAATAAACACGTTTTGGCAACTTTGGTCAACAACATGTAAGTTATAGGGCAGGAACAGAACACTTTTCAAAACGTGTTTTTCAGCCCGAAATAAACGCGTTTTCTCAACTCCTGGAATCACAGTGTAACTGACTGGCTCAGAAGAGCCCACTGAGTCATCCCTTAACCCCAGTGTGCAGAAGTTGTCAAAACGTGTTTTTCAGCACAAATAAACACGTTTTGGCAACTTTGGTCAACAACATGTAAGTTATAGGGCAGGAACAGAACACTTTTCAAAACGTGTTTTTCAGCCCGAAATAAACGCGTTTTCTCAACTCCTGGAATCACAGTGTAACTGACTGGCTCAGAAGAGCCCACTGAGTCAGCCCTTAACCCCAGTGTGCAGAAGTTGTCAAAACGTGTTTTTCAGCCCAAATAAACACGTTTTGGCAACTTTGGTCAACAACATGTAAGTTATAGGGCAGGAACAGAACACTTTTCAAAACGTGTTTTTCAGCCCGAAATAAACGCGTTTTCTCAACTCTTGGAATCACAGTGTAACTGACTGGTTCAGAAGAGCCCACTGAGTCAGCCCTTAACCCCAGTGTGCAGAAGTTGTCAAAACGTATTTTTCAGCACAAATAAACACGTTTTGGCAACTTTGGTCAACAACATGTAAGTTATAGGGCAGGAACAGAACACTTTTCAAAACGTGTTTTTCAGCCCGAAATAAACGCGTTTTCTCAACTCCTGGAATCACAGTGTAACTGACTGGCTCAGAAGAGCCCACTGAGTCATCCCTTAACCCCAGTGTGCAGAAGTTGTCAAAACGTGTTTTTCAGCACAAAGAAACACGTTTTGGCAACTTTGGTCACCAACATGTAAGTTATAGGGCAGGAACAGAACACTTTTCAAAACGTGTTTTTCAGCCCGAAATAAACGCGTTTTCTCAACCCTTTGAATCACAGTGTAACTGACTGGCTCAGAAGAGCCCACTGAGTCAGCCCTTAACCCCAGTGTGCAGAAGTTGTCAAAACGTGTTTTTAAGCACAAATAAACACGTTTTGGCAACTTTGGTCACCAACATGTAAGTTATAGGGCAGGAACAGAACACTTTTCAAAACGTGTTTTTCAGCCCGAAATAAACGCGTTTTCTCAACCCTTGGAATCACAGTGTAACTGACTGGCTCAGAAGAGCCCACTGATTCAGCCCTTAACCCCAGTGTGCAGAAGTTGTCAAAACGTGTTTTTCAGCACAAATAAACACGTTTTGGCAACTTTGGTCAACAACATGTAAGTTATAGGGCAGGAACAGAACACTTTTCAAAACGTGTTTTTCAGCCCGAAATAAACGCGTTTTCTCAACCCTTGGAATCACAGTGTAACTGACTGGCTCAGAAGAGCCCACTGAGTCAGCCCTTAACCCCAGTGTGCAGAAGTTGTCAAAACGTGTTTTTCAGCACAAATAAACACGTTTTGGCAACTTTGGTCAACAACATGTAAGTTATAGGGCAGGAACAGAACACTTTTCAAAACGTGTTTTTCAGCCCGAAATAAACGCGTTTTCTCAACTCTTGGAATCACAGTGTAACTGACTGGCTCAGAAGAGCCCACTGAGTCAGCCCTTAACCCCAGTGTGCAGGAGTTGTCAAAACGTGTTTTTCAGCACAAATAAACACGTTTTGGCAACTTTGGTCACCAACATGTAAGTTATAGGGCAGGAACAGAACACTTTTCAAAACGTGTTTTTCAGCCCGAAATAAACGCGTTTTCTCAACCCTTGGAATCACAGTGTAACTGACTGGCTCAGAAGAGCCCACTGAGTCAGCCCTTAACCCCAGTGTGCAAAAGTTGTCAAAACGTGTTTTTAAGCACAAATAAACACGTCTTGGCAACTTTGGTCACCAACATGTAAGTTATAGGGCAGGAACAGAACACTTTTCAAAACGTGTTTTTCAGCCCGAAATAAACGCGTTTTCTCAACCCTTGGAATCACAGTGTAACTGACTGGCTCAGAAGAGCCCACTGAGTCAGCCCTTAACCCCAGTGTGCAGAAGTTGTCAAAACGTGTTTTTAAGCACAAATAAACACGTTTTGGCAACTTTGGTCACCAACATGTAAGTTATAGGGCAGGAACAGAACACTTTTCAAAACGTGTTTTTCAGCCCGAAATAAACGCGTTTTCTCAACTCCTGGAATCACAGTGTAACTGACTGGCTCAGAAGAGCCCACTGAGTCAGCCCTTAACCCCAGTGTGCAGAAGTTGTCAAAACGTGTTTTTCAGCCCAAATAAACACGTTTTGGCAACTTTGGTCAACAACATGTAAGTTATAGGGCAGGAACAGAACACTTTTCAAAACGTGTTTTTCAGCCCGAAATAAACGCGTTTTCTCAACCCTTGGAATCACAGTGTAACTGACTGGCTCAGAAGAGCCCACTGAGTCATCCCTTAACCCCAGTGTGCAGAAGTTGTCAAAACGTGTTTTTCAGCACAAAGAAACACGTTTTGGCAACTTTGGTCACCAACATGTAAGTTATAGGGCAGGAACAGAACACTTTTCAAAACGTGTTTTTCAGCCCGAAATAAACGCGTTTTCTCAACCCTTTGAATCACAGTGTAACTGACTGGCTCAGAAGAGCCCACTGAGTCAGCCCTTAACCCCAGTGTGCAGAAGTTGTCAAAACGTGTTTTTCAGCACAAATAAACACGTTTTGGCAACTTTGGTCAACAACATGTAAGTTATAGGGCAGGAACAGAACACTTTTCAAAACGTGTTTTTCAGCCCGAAATAAACGCGTTTTCTCAACCCTTGGAATCACAGTGTAACTGACTGGCTCAGAAGAGCCCACTGAGTCAGCCCTTAACCCCAGTGTGCAGAAGTTGTCAAAACGTGTTTTTCAGCACAAATAAACACGTTTTGGCAACTTTGGTCACCAACATGTAAGTTATAGGGCAGGAACAGAACACTTTTCAAAACGTGTTTTTCAGCCCGAAATAAACGCGTTTTCTCAACCCTTGGAATCACAGTGTAACTGACTGGCTCAGAAGAGCCCACTGAGTCAGCCCTTAACCCCAGTGTGCAGAAGTTGTCAAAACGTGTTTTTAAGCACAAATAAACACGTTTTGGCAACTTTGGTCACCAACATGTAAGTTATAGGGCAGGAACAGAACACTTTTCAAAACGTGTTTTTCAGCCCGAAATAAACGCGTTTTCTCAACTCCTGGAATCACAGTGTAACTGACTGGCTCAGAAGAGCCCACTGAGTCAGCCCTTAACCCCAGTGTGCAGAAGTTGTCAAAACGTGTTTTTCAGCACAAATAAACACGTTTTGGCAACTTTGGTCAACAACATGTAAGTTATAGGGCAGGAACAGAACACTTTTCAAAACGTGTTTTTCAGCCCGAAATAAACGCGTTTTCTCAACCCTTGGAATCACAGTGTAACTGACTGGCTCAGAAGAGCCCACTGAGTCAGCCCTTAACCCCAGTGTGCAGAAGTTGTCAAAACGTGTTTTTCAGCACAAATAAACACGTTTTGGCAACTTTGGTCACCAACATGTAAGTTATAGGGCAGGAACAGAACACTTTTCAAAACGTGTTTTTCAGCCCGAAATAAACGCGTTTTCTCAACTCCTGGAATCACAGTGTAACTTACTGGCTCAGAAGAGCCCACTGAGTCAGCCCTTAACCCCAGTGTGCAGAAGTTGTCAAAACGTGTTTTTCAGCACAAATAAACACGTTTTGGCAACTTTGGTCAACAACATGTAAGTTATAGGGCAGGAACAGAACACTTTTCAAAACGTGTTTTTCAGCCCGAAATAAACGCGTTTTCTCAACTCTTGGAATCACAGTGTAACTGACTGGCTCAGAAGAGCCCACTGAGTCAGCCCTTAACCCCAGTGTGCAGAAGTTGTCAAAACGTGTTTTTCAGCACAAAGAAACACGTTTTGGCAACTTTGGTCACCAACATGTAAGTTATAGGGCAGGAACAGAACACTTTTCAAAACGTGTTTTTCAGCCCGAAATAAACGCGTTTTCTCAACCCTTTGAATCACAGTGTAACTGACTGGCTCAGAAGAGCCCACTGAGTCAGCCCTTAACCCCAGTGTGCAGAAGTTGTCAAAACGTGTTTTTCAGCACAAATAAACACGTTTTGGCAACTTTGGTCAACAACATGTAAGTTATAGGGCAGGAACAGAACACTTTTCAAAACGTGTTTTTCAGCCCGAAATAAACGCGTTTTCTCAACCCTTGGAATCACAGTGTAACTGACTGGCTCAGAAGAGCCCACTGAGTCAGCCCTTAACCCCAGTGTGCAGAAGTTGTCAAAACGTGTTTTTCAGCACAAATAAACACGTTTTGGCAACTTTGGTCACCAACATGTAAGTTATAGGGCAGGAACAGAACACTTTTCAAAACGTGTTTTTCAGCCCGAAATAAACGCGTTTTCTCAACCCTTGGAATCACAGTGTAACTGACTGGCTCAGAAGAGCCCACTGAGTCAGCCCTTAACCCCAGTGTGCAGAAGTTGTCAAAACGTGTTTTTAAGCACAAATAAACACGTTTTGGCAACTTTGGTCACCAACATGTAAGTTATAGGGCAGGAACAGAACACTTTTCAAAACGTGTTTTTCAGCCCGAAATAAACGCGTTTTCTCAACTCCTGGAATCACAGTGTAACTGACTGGCTCAGAAGAGCCCACTGAGTCAGCCCTTAACCCCAGTGTGCAGAAGTTGTCAAAACGTGTTTTTCAGCACAAATAAACACGTTTTGGCAACTTTGGTCAACAACATGTAAGTTATAGGGCAGGAACAGAACACTTTTCAAAACGTGTTTTTCAGCCCGAAATAAACGCGTTTTCTCAACCCTTGGAATCACAGTGTAACTGACTGGCTCAGAAGAGCCCACTGAGTCAGCCCTTAACCCCAGTGTGCAGAAGTTGTCAAAACGTGTTTTTCAGCACAAATAAACACGTTTTGGCAACTTTGGTCAACAACATGTAAGTTATAGGGCAGGAACAGAACACTTTTCAAAACGTGTTTTTCAGCCCGAAATAAACGCGTTTTCTCAACCCTTGGAATCACAGTGTAACTGACTGGCTCAGAAGAGCCCACTGAGTCAGCCCTTAACCCCAGTGTGCAGAAGTTGTCAAAACGTGTTTTTCAGCACAAATAAACACGTTTTGGCAACTTTGGTCAACAACATGTAAGTTATAGGGCAGGAACAGAACACTTTTCAAAACGTGTTTTTCAGCCCGAAATAAACGCGTTTTCTCAACTCCTGGAATCACAGTGTAACTGACTGGCTCAGAAGAGCCCACTGAGTCAGCCCTTAACCCCAGTGTGCAGAAGTTGTCAAAACGTGTTTTTCAGCACAAATAAACACGTTTTGGCAACTTTGGTCAACAACATGTAAGTTACAGGGCAGGAACAGAACACTTTTCAAAACGTGTTTTTCAGCCCGAAATAAACGCGTTTTCTCAACTCTTGGAATCACAGTGTAACTGACTGGCTCAGAAGAGCCCACTGAGTCAGCCCTTAACCCCAGTGTGCAGAAGTTGTCAAAACGTGTTTTTCAGCACAAATAAACACGTTTTGTCAACTTTGGTCAACAACATGTAAGTTATAGGGCAGGAACAGAACACTTTTCAAAACGTGTTTTTCAGCCCGAAATAAACGCGTTTTCTCAACTCTTGGAATCACAGTGTAACTGACTGGCTCAGAAGAGCCCACTGATTCAGCCCTTAACCCCAGTGTGCAGAAGTTGTCAAAACGTGTTTTTCAGCACAAATAAACACGTTTTGGCAACTTTGGTCACCAACATGTAAGTTATAGGGCAGGAACAGAACACTTTTCAAAACGTGTTTTTCAGCCCGAAATAAACGCGTTTTCTCAACTCCTGGAATCACAGTGTAACTGACTGGCTCAGAAGAGACCACTGAGTCAGCCCTTAACCCCAGTGTGCAGAAGTTGTCAAAACGTGTTTTTCAGCACAAATAAACACGTTTTGGCAACTTTGGTCAACAACATGTAAGTTATAGGGCAGGAACAGAACACTTTTCAAAACGTGTTTTTCAGCCCGAAATAAACGCGTTTTCTCAACTCTTGGAATCACAGTGTAACTGACTGGTTCAGAAGAGCCCACTGAGTCAGCCCTTAACCCCAGTGTGCAGAAGTTGTCAAAACGTGTTTTTCAGCACAAATAAACACGTTTTGGCAACTTTGGTCAACAACATGTAAGTTATAGGGCAGGAACAGAACACTTTTCAAAACGTGTTTTTCAGCCCGAAATAAACGCGTTTTCTCAACCCTTGGAATCACAGTGTAACTGACTGGCTCAGAAGAGCCCACTGAGTCAGCCCTTAACCCCAGTGTGCAGAAGTTGTCAAAACGTGTTTTTCAGCACAAATAAACACGTTTTGGCAACTTTGGTCACCAACATGTAAGTTATAGGGCAGGAACAGAACACTTTTCAAAACGTGTTTTTCAGCCCGAAATAAACGCGTTTTCTCAACCCTTGGAATCACAGTGTAACTGACTGGCTCAGAAGAGCCCACTGAGTCAGCCCTTAACCCCAGTGTGCAGAAGTTGTCAAAACGTGTTTTTAAGCACAAATAAACACGTTTTGGCAACTTTGGTCACCAACATGTAAGTTATAGGGCAGGAACAGAACACTTTTCAAAACGTGTTTTTCAGCCCGAAATAAACGCGTTTTCTCAACTCCTGGAATCACAGTGTAACTGACTGGCTCAGAAGAGCCCACTGAGTCAGCCCTTAACCCCAGTGTGCAGAAGTTGTCAAAACGTGTTTTTCCGCCCAAATAAACACGTTTTGGCAACTTTGGTCAACAACATGTAAGTTATAGGGCAGGAACAGAACACTTTTCAAAACGTGTTTTTCAGCCCGAAATAAACGCGTTTTCTCAACCCTTGGAATCACAGTGTAACTGACTGGCTCAGAAGAGCCCACTGAGTCATCCCTTAACCCCAGTGTGCAGAAGTTGTCAAAACGTGTTTTTCAGCACAAAGAAACACGTTTTGGCAACTTTGGTCACCAACATGTAAGTTATAGGGCAGGAACAGAACACTTTTCAAAACGTGTTTTTCAGCCCGAAATAAACGCGTTTTCTCAACCCTTTGAATCACAGTGTAACTGACTGGCTCAGAAGAGCCCACTGAGTCAGCCCTTAACCCCAGTGTGCAGAAGTTGTCAAAACGTGTTTTTCAGCACAAATAAACACGTTTTGGCAACTTTGGTCAACAACATGTAAGTTATAGGGCAGGAACAGAACACTTTTCAAAACGTGTTTTTCAGCCCGAAATAAACGCGTTTTCTCAACCCTTGGAATCACAGTGTAACTGACTGGCTCAGAAGAGCCCACTGAGTCAGCCCTTAACCCCAGTGTGCAGAAGTTGTCAAAACGTGTTTTTCAGCACAAATAAACACGTTTTGGCAACTTTGGTCACCAACATGTAAGTTATAGGGCAGGAACAGAACACTTTTCAAAACGTGTTTTTCAGCCCGAAATAAACGCGTTTTCTCAACCCTTGGAATCACAGTGTAACTGACTGGCTCAGAAGAGCCCACTGAGTCAGCCCTTAACCCCAGTGTGCAGAAGTTGTCAAAACGTGTTTTTAAGCACAAATAAACACGTTTTGGCAACTTTGGTCACCAACATGTAAGTTATAGGGCAGGAACAGAACACTTTTCAAAACGTGTTTTTCAGCCCGAAATAAACGCGTTTTCTCAACTCCTGGAATCACAGTGTAACTGACTGGCTCAGAAGAGCCCACTGAGTCAGCCCTTAACCCCAGTGTGCAGAAGTTGTCAAAACGTGTTTTTCAGCACAAATAAACACGTTTTGGCAACTTTGGTCAACAACATGTAAGTTATAGGGCAGGAACAGAACACTTTTCAAAACGTGTTTTTCAGCCCGAAATAAACGCGTTTTCTCAACTCCTGGAATCACAGTGTAACTGACTGGCTCAGAAGAGCCCACTGAGTCAGCCCTTAACCCCAGTGTGCAGAAGTTGTCAAAACGTGTTTTTCAGCACAAATAAACACGTTTTGGCAACTTTGGTCAACAACATGTAAGTTATAGGGCAGGAACAGAACACTTTTCAAAACGTGTTTTTCAGCCCGAAATAAACGCGTTTTCTCAACCCTTGGAATCACAGTGTAACTGACTGGCTCAGAAGAGCCCACTGAGTCAGCCCTTAACCCCAGTGTGCAGAAGTTGTCAAAACGTGTTTTTCAGCACAAATAAACACGTTTTGGCAACTTTGGTCACCAACATGTAAGTTATAGGGCAGGAACAGAACACTTTTCAAAACGTGTTTTTCAGCCCGAAATAAACGCGTTTTCTCAACCCTTGGAATCACAGTGTAACTGACTGGCTCAGAAGAGCCCACTGAGTCAGCCCTTAACCCCAGTGTGCATAAGTTGTCAAAACGTGTTTTTAAGCACAAATAAACACGTTTTGGCAACTTTGGTCACCAACATGTAAGTTATAGGGCAGGAACAGAACACTTTTCAAAACGTGTTTTTCAGCCCGAAATAAACGCGTTTTCTCAACTCCTGGAATCACAGTGTAACTGACTGGCTCAGAAGAGCCCACTGAGTCAGCCCTTAACCCCAGTGTGCAGAAGTTGTCAAAACGTGTTTTTCAGCACAAATAAACACGTTTTGGCAACTTTGGTCAACAACATGTAAGTTATAGGGCAGGAACAGAACACTTTTCAAAACGTGTTTTTCAGCCCGAAATAAACGCGTTTTCTCAACCCTTGGAATCACAGTGTAACTGACTGGCTCAGAAGAGCCCACTGAGTCAGCCCTTAACCCCAGTGTGCAGAAGTTGTCAAAACGTGTTTTTCAGCACAAATAAACACGTTTTGGCAACTTTGGTCACCAACATGTAAGTTATAGGGCAGGAACAGAACACTTTTCAAAACGTGTTTTTCAGCCCGAAATAAACGCGTTTTCTCAACCCTTGGAATCACAGTGTAACTGACTGGCTCAGAAGAGCCCACTGAGTCAGCCCTTAACCCCAGTGTGCAGAAGTTGTCAAAACGTGTTTTTAAGCACAAATAAACACGTTTTGGCAACTTTGGTCACCAACATGTAAGTTATAGGGCAGGAACAGAACACTTTTCAAAACGTGTTTTTCAGCCCGAAATAAACGCGTTTTCTCAACTCCTGGAATCACAGTGTAACTGACTGGCTCAGAAGAGCCCACTGAGTCAGCCCTTAACCCCAGTGTGCAGAAGTTGTCAAAACGTGTTTTTCAGCACAAATAAACACGTTTTGGCAACTTTGGTCAACAACATGTAAGTTATAGGGCAGGAACAGAACACTTTTCAAAACGTGTTTTTCAGCCCGAAATAAACGCGTTTTCTCAACTCCTGGAATCACAGTGTAACTGACTGGCTCAGAAGAGCCCACTGAGTCAGCCCTTAACCCCAGTGTGCAGAAGTTGTCAAAACGTGTTTTTCAGCACAAATAAACACGTTTTGGCAACTTTGGTCAACAACATGTAAGTTATAGGGCAGGAACAGAACACTTTTCAAAACGTGTTTTTCAGCCCGAAATAAACGCGTTTTCTCAACCCTTGGAATCACAGTGTAACTGACTGGCTCAGAAGAGCCCACTGAGTCAGCCCTTAACCCCAGTGTGCAGAAGTTGTCAAAACGTGTTTTTCAGCACAAATAAACACGTTTTGGCAACTTTGGTCACCAACATGTAAGTTATAGGGCAGGAACAGAACACTTTTCAAAACGTGTTTTTCAGCCCGAAATAAACGCGTTTTCTCAACTCCTGGAATCACAGTGTAACTGACTGGCTCAGAAGAGCCCACTGAGTCAGCCCTTAACCCCAGTGTGCAGAAGTTGTCAAAACGTGTTTTTCAGCACAAATAAACACGTTTTGGCAACTTTGGTCAACAACATGTAAGTTATAGGGCAGGAACAGAACACTTTTCAAAACGTGTTTTTCAGCCCGAAATAAACGCGTTTTCTCAACTCTTGGAATCACAGTGTAACTGACTGGCTCAGAAGAGCCCACTGAGTCACCCCTTAACCCCAGTGTGCAGAAGTTGTCAAAACGTGTTTTTCAGCACAAATAAACACGTTTTGGCAACTTTGGTCAACAACATGTAAGTTATAGGGCAGGAACAGAACACTTTTCAAAACGTGTTTTTCAGCCCGAAATAAACGCGTTTTCTCAACCCTTGGAATCACAGTGTAACTGACTGGCTCAGAAGAGCCCACTGAGTCAGCCCTTAACCCCAGTGTGCAGAAGTTGTCAAAACGTGTTTTTCAGCACAAATAAACACGTTTTGGCAACTTTGGTCAACAACATGTAAGTTATAGGGCAGGAACAGAACACTTTTCAAAACGTGTTTTTCAGCCCGAAATAAACGCGTTTTCTCAACCCTTGGAATCACAGTGTAACTGACTGGCTCAGAAGAGCCCAATGAGTCAGCCCTTAACCCCAGTGTGCAGAAGTTGTCAAAACGTGTTTTTCAGCACAAATAAACACGTTTTGGCAACTTTGGTCAACAACATGTAAGTTATAGGGCAGGAACAGAACACTTTTCAAAACGTGTTTTTCAGCCCGAAATAAACGCGTTTTCTCAACTCTTGGAATCACAGTGTAACTGACTGGCTCAGAAGAGCCCACTGATTCAGCCCTTAACCCCAGTGTGCAGAAGTTGTCAAAACGTGTTTTTCAGCACAAATAAACACGTTTTGGCAACTTTGGTCACCAACATGTAAGTTATAGGGCAGGAACAGAACACTTTTCAAAACGTGTTTTTCAGCCCGAAATAAACGCGTTTTCTCAACTCCTGGAATCACAGTGTAACTGACTGGCTCAGAAGAGCCCACTGAGTCAGCCCTTAACCCCAGTGTGCAGAAGTTGTCAAAACGTGTTTTTCAGCACAAATAAACACGTTTTGGCAACTTTGGTCAACAACATGTAAGTTATAGGGCAGGAACAGAACACTTTTCAAAACGTGTTTTTCAGCCCGAAATAAACGCGTTTTCTCAACTCTTGGAATCACAGTGTAACTGACTGGCTCAGAAGAGCCCACTGAGTCAGCCCTTAACCCCAGTGTGCAGAAGTTGTCAAAACGTGTTTTTCAGCACAAATAAACACGTTTTGGCAACTTTGGTCAACAACATGTAAGTTATAGGGCAGGAACAGAACACTTTTCAAAACGTGTTTTTCAGCCCGAAATAAACGCGTTTTCTCAACTCTTGGAATCACAGTGTAACTGACTGGCTCAGAAGAGCCCACTGATTCAGCCCTTAACCCCAGTGTGCAGAAGTTGTCAAAACGTGTTTTTCAGCACAAATAAACACGTTTTGGCAACTTTGGTCACCAACATGTAAGTTATAGGGCAGGAACAGAACACTTTTCAAAACGTGTTTTTCAGCCCGAAATAAACGCGTTTTCTCAACTCCTGGAATCACAGTGTAACTGACTGGCTCAGAAGAGCCCACTGAGTCAGCCCTTAACCCCAGTGTGCAGAAGTTGTCAAAACGTGTTTTTCAGCACAAATAAACACGTTTTGGCAACTTTGGTCAACAACATGTAAGTTATAGGGCAGGAACAGAACACTTTTCAAAACGTGTTTTTCAGCCCGAAATAAACGCGTTTTCTCAACTCTTGGAATCACAGTGTAACTGACTGGTTCAGAAGAGCCCACTGAGTCAGCCCTTAACCCCAGTGTGCAGAAGTTGTCAAAACGTGTTTTTCAGCACAAAGAAACACGTTTTGGCAACTTTGGTCACCAACATGTAAGTTATAGGGCAGGAACAGAACACTTTTCAAAACGTGTTTTTCAGCCCGAAATAAACGCGTTTTCTCAACCCTTTGAATCACAGTGTAACTGACTGGCTCAGAAGAGCCCACTGAGTCAGCCCTTAACCCCAGTGTGCAGAAGTTGTCAAAACGTGTTTTTCAGCACAAATAAACACGTTTTGGCAACTTTGGTCAACAACATGTAAGTTATAGGGCAGGAACAGAACACTTTTCAAAACGTGTTTTTCAGCCCGAAATAAACGCGTTTTCTCAACCCTTGGAATCACAGTGTAACTGACTGGCTCAGAAGAGCCCACTGAGTCAGCCCTTAACCCCAGTGTGCAGAAGTTGTCAAAACGTGTTTTTCAGCACAAATAAACACGTTTTGGCAACTTTGGTCACCAACATGTAAGTTATAGGGCAGGAACAGAACACTTTTCAAAACGTGTTTTTCAGCCCGAAATAAACGCGTTTTCTCAACCCTTGGAATCACAGTGTAACTGACTGGCTCAGAAGAGCCCACTGAGTCAGCCCTTAACCCCAGTGTGCAGAAGTTGTCAAAACGTGTTTTTAAGCACAAATAAACACGTTTTGGCAACTTTGGTCACCAACATGTAAGTTATAGGGCAGGAACAGAACACTTTTCAAAACGTGTTTTTCAGCCCGAAATAAACGCGTTTTCTCAACTCCTGGAATCACAGTGTAACTGACTGGCTCAGAAGAGCCCACTGAGTCAGCCCTTAACCCCAGTGTGCAGAAGTTGTCAAAACGTGTTTTTCAGCACAAATAAACACGTTTTGGCAACTTTGGTCAACAACATGTAAGTTATAGGGCAGGAACAGAACACTTTTCAAAACGTGTTTTTCAGCCCGAAATAAACGCGTTTTCTCAACCCTTGGAATCACAGTGTAACTGACTGGCTCAGAAGAGCCCACTGAGTCAGCCCTTAACCCCAGTGTGCAGAAGTTGTCAAAACGTGTTTTTCAGCACAAATAAACACGTTTTGGCAACTTTGGTCAACAACATGTAAGTTATAGGGCAGGAACAGAACACTTTTCAAAACGTGTTTTTCAGCCCGAAATAAACGCGTTTTCTCAACCCTTGGAATCACAGTGTAACTGACTGGCTCAGAAGAGCCCACTGAGTCAGCCCTTAACCCCAGTGTGCAGAAGTTGTCAAAACGTGTTTTTCAGCACAAATAAACACGTTTTGGCAACTTTGGTCAACAACATGTAAGTTATAGGGCAGGAACAGAACACTTTTCAAAACGTGTTTTTCAGCCCGAAATAAACGCGTTTTCTCAACTCCTGGAATCACAGTGTAACTGACTGGCTCAGAAGAGCCCACTGAGTCAGCCCTTAACCCCAGTGTGCAGAAGTTGTCAAAACGTGTTTTTCAGCACAAATAAACACGTTTTGGCAACTTTGGTCAACAACATGTAAGTTACAGGGCAGGAACAGAACACTTTTCAAAACGTGTTTTTCAGCCCGAAATAAACGCGTTTTCTCAACTCTTGGAATCACAGTGTAACTGACTGGCTCAGAAGAGCCCACTGAGTCAGCCCTTAACCCCAGTGTGCAGAAGTTGTCAAAACGTGTTTTTCAGCACAAATAAACACGTTTTGTCAACTTTGGTCAACAACATGTAAGTTATAGGGCAGGAACAGAACACTTTTCAAAACGTGTTTTTCAGCCCGAAATAAACGCGTTTTCTCAACTCTTGGAATCACAGTGTAACTGACTGGCTCAGAAGAGCCCACTGATTCAGCCCTTAACCCCAGTGTGCAGAAGTTGTCAAAACGTGTTTTTCAGCACAAATAAACACGTTTTGGCAACTTTGGTCACCAACATGTAAGTTATAGGGCAGGAACAGAACACTTTTCAAAACGTGTTTTTCAGCCCGAAATAAACGCGTTTTCTCAACTCCTGGAATCACAGTGTAACTGACTGGCTCAGAAGAGACCACTGAGTCAGCCCTTAACCCCAGTGTGCAGAAGTTGTCAAAACGTGTTTTTCAGCACAAATAAACACGTTTTGGCAACTTTGGTCAACAACATGTAAGTTATAGGGCAGGAACAGAACACTTTTCAAAACGTGTTTTTCAGCCCGAAATAAACGCGTTTTCTCAACTCCTGGAATCACAGTGTAACTGACTGGCTCAGAAGAGCCCACTGAGTCAGCCCTTAACCCCAGTGTGCAGAAGTTGTCAAAACGTGTTTTTCAGCACAAATAAACACGTTTTGGCAACTTTGGTCAACAACATGTAAGTTATAGGGCAGGAACAGAACACTTTTCAAAACGTGTTTTTCAGCCCGAAATAAACGCGTTTTCTCAACCCTTGGAATCACAGTGTAACTGACTGGCTCAGAAGAGCCCACTGAGTCAGCCCTTAACCCCAGTGTGCAGAAGTTGTCAAAACGTGTTTTTCAGCACAAATAAACACGTTTTGGCAACTTTGGTCACCAACATGTAAGTTATAGGGCAGGAACAGAACACTTTTCAAAACGTGTTTTTCAGCCCGAAATAAACGCGTTTTCTCAACCCTTGGAATCACAGTGTAACTGACTGGCTCAGAAGAGCCCACTGAGTCAGCCCTTAACCCCAGTGTGCATAAGTTGTCAAAACGTGTTTTTAAGCACAAATAAACACGTTTTGGCAACTTTGGTCACCAACATGTAAGTTATAGGGCAGGAACAGAACACTTTTCAAAACGTGTTTTTCAGCCCGAAATAAACGCGTTTTCTCAACTCCTGGAATCACAGTGTAACTGACTGGCTCAGAAGAGCCCACTGAGTCAGCCCTTAACCCCAGTGTGCAGAAGTTGTCAAAACGTGTTTTTCAGCACAAATAAACACGTTTTGGCAACTTTGGTCAACAACATGTAAGTTATAGGGCAGGAACAGAACACTTTTCAAAACGTGTTTTTCAGCCCGAAATAAACGCGTTTTCTCAACCCTTGGAATCACAGTGTAACTGACTGGCTCAGAAGAGCCCACTGAGTCAGCCCTTAACCCCAGTGTGCAGAAGTTGTCAAAACGTGTTTTTCAGCACAAATAAACACGTTTTGGCAACTTTGGTCACCAACATGTAAGTTATAGGGCAGGAACAGAACACTTTTCAAAACGTGTTTTTCAGCCCGAAATAAACGCGTTTTCTCAACCCTTGGAATCACAGTGTAACTGACTGGCTCAGAAGAGCCCACTGAGTCAGCCCTTAACCCCAGTGTGCAGAAGTTGTCAAAACGTGTTTTTAAGCACAAATAAACACGTTTTGGCAACTTTGGTCACCAACATGTAAGTTATAGGGCAGGAACAGAACACTTTTCAAAACGTGTTTTTCAGCCCGAAATAAACGCGTTTTCTCAACTCCTGGAATCACAGTGTAACTGACTGGCTCAGAAGAGCCCACTGAGTCAGCCCTTAACCCCAGTGTGCAGAAGTTGTCAAAACGTGTTTTTCAGCACAAATAAACACGTTTTGGCAACTTTGGTCAACAACATGTAAGTTATAGGGCAGGAACAGAACACTTTTCAAAACGTGTTTTTCAGCCCGAAATAAACGCGTTTTCTCAACTCCTGGAATCACAGTGTAACTGACTGGCTCAGAAGAGCCCACTGAGTCAGCCCTTAACCCCAGTGTGCAGAAGTTGTCAAAACGTGTTTTTCAGCACAAATAAACACGTTTTGGCAACTTTGGTCAACAACATGTAAGTTATAGGGCAGGAACAGAACACTTTTCAAAACGTGTTTTTCAGCCCGAAATAAACGCGTTTTCTCAACCCTTGGAATCACAGTGTAACTGACTGGCTCAGAAGAGCCCACTGAGTCAGCCCTTAACCCCAGTGTGCAGAAGTTGTCAAAACGTGTTTTTCAGCACAAATAAACACGTTTTGGCAACTTTGGTCACCAACATGTAAGTTATAGGGCAGGAACAGAACACTTTTCAAAACGTGTTTTTCAGCCCGAAATAAACGCGTTTTCTCAACTCCTGGAATCACAGTGTAACTGACTGGCTCAGAAGAGCCCACTGAGTCAGCCCTTAACCCCAGTGTGCAGAAGTTGTCAAAACGTGTTTTTCAGCACAAATAAACACGTTTTGGCAACTTTGGTCAACAACATGTAAGTTATAGGGCAGGAACAGAACACTTTTCAAAACGTGTTTTTCAGCCCGAAATAAACGCGTTTTCTCAACTCTTGGAATCACAGTGTAACTGACTGGCTCAGAAGAGCCCACTGAGTCACCCCTTAACCCCAGTGTGCAGAAGTTGTCAAAACGTGTTTTTCAGCACAAATAAACACGTTTTGACAACTTTGGTCAACAACATGTAAGTTATAGGGCAGGAACAGAACACTTTTCAAAACGTGTTTTTCAGCCCGAAATAAACGCGTTTTCTCAACCCTTGGAATCACAGTGTAACTGACTGGCTCAGAAGAGCCCACTGAGTCAGCCCTTAACCCCAGTGTGCAGAAGTTGTCAAAACGTGTTTTTCAGCACAAATAAACACGTTTTGGCAACTTTGGTCAACAACATGTAAGTTATAGGGCAGGAACAGAACACTTTTCAAAACGTGTTTTTCAGCCCGAAATAAACGCGTTTTCTCAACCCTTGGAATCACAGTGTAACTGACTGGCTCAGAAGAGCCCAATGAGTCAGCCCTTAACCCCAGTGTGCAGAAGTTGTCAAAACGTGTTTTTCAGCACAAATAAACACGTTTTGGCAACTTTGGTCAACAACATGTAAGTTATAGGGCAGGAACAGAACACTTTTCAAAACGTGTTTTTCAGCCCGAAATAAACGCGTTTTCTCAACTCTTGGAATCACAGTGTAACTGACTGGCTCAGAAGAGCCCACTGATTCAGCCCTTAACCCCAGTGTGCAGAAGTTGTCAAAACGTGTTTTTCAGCACAAATAAACACGTTTTGGCAACTTTGGTCACCAACATGTAAGTTATAGGGCAGGAACAGAACACTTTTCAAAACGTGTTTTTCAGCCCGAAATAAACGCGTTTTCTCAACTCCTGGAATCACAGTGTAACTGACTGGCTCAGAAGAGCCCACTGAGTCAGCCCTTAACCCCAGTGTGCAGAAGTTGTCAAAACGTGTTTTTCAGCACAAATAAACACGTTTTGGCAACTTTGGTCAACAACATGTAAGTTATAGGGCAGGAACAGAACACTTTTCAAAACGTGTTTTTCAGCCCGAAATAAACGCGTTTTCTCAACTCTTGGAATCACAGTGTAACTGACTGGCTCAGAAGAGCCCACTGAGTCAGCCCTTAACCCCAGTGTGCAGAAGTTGTCAAAACGTGTTTTTCAGCACAAATAAACACGTTTTGGCAACTTTGGTCAACAACATGTAAGTTATAGGGCAGGAACAGAACACTTTTCAAAACGTGTTTTTCAGCCCGAAATAAACGCGTTTTCTCAACTCTTGGAATCACAGTGTAACTGACTGGCTCAGAAGAGCCCACTGATTCAGCCCTTAACCCCAGTGTGCAGAAGTTGTCAAAACGTGTTTTTCAGCACAAATAAACACGTTTTGGCAACTTTGGTCACCAACATGTAAGTTATAGGGCAGGAACAGAACACTTTTCAAAACGTGTTTTTCAGCCCGAAATAAACGCGTTTTCTCAACTCCTGGAATCACAGTGTAACTGACTGGCTCAGAAGAGCCCACTGAGTCAGCCCTTAACCCCAGTGTGCAGAAGTTGTCAAAACGTGTTTTTCAGCACAAATAAACACGTTTTGGCAACTTTGGTCAACAACATGTAAGTTATAGGGCAGGAACAGAACACTTTTCAAAACGTGTTTTTCAGCCCGAAATAAACGCGTTTTCTCAACTCTTGGAATCACAGTGTAACTGACTGGTTCAGAAGAGCCCACTGAGTCAGCCCTTAACCCCAGTGTGCAGAAGTTGTCAAAACGTGTTTTTCAGCACAAATAAACACGTTTTGGCAACTTTGGTCAACAACATGTAAGTTATAGGGCAGGAACAGAACACTTTTCAAAACGTGTTTTTCTGCCCGAAATAAACGCGTTTTCTCAACCCTTGGAATCACAGTGTAACTGACTGGCTCAGAAGAGCCCACTGAGTCAGCCCTTAACCCCAGTGTGCAGAAGTTGTCAAAACGTGTTTTTCAGCACAAATAAACACGTTTTGGCAACTTTGGTCACCAACATGTAAGTTATAGGGCAGGAACAGAACACTTTTCAAAACGTGTTTTTCAGCCCGAAATAAACGCGTTTTCTCAACCCTTGGAATCACAGTGTAACTGACTGGCTCAGAAGAGCCCACTGAGTCAGCCCTTAACCCCAGTGTGCAGAAGTTGTCAAAACGTGTTTTTAAGCACAAATAAACACGTTTTGGCAACTTTGGTCACCAACATGTAAGTTATAGGGCAGGAACAGAACACTTTTCAAAACGTGTTTTTCAGCCCGAAATAAACGCGTTTTCTCAACTCCTGGAATCACAGTGTAACTGACTGGCTCAGAAGAGCCCACTGAGTCAGCCCTTAACCCCAGTGTGCAGAAGTTGTCAAAACGTGTTTTTCCGCCCAAATAAACACGTTTTGGCAACTTTGGTCAACAACATGTAAGTTATAGGGCAGGAACAGAACACTTTTCAAAACGTGTTTTTCAGCCCGAAATAAACGCGTTTTCTCAACCCTTGGAATCACAGTGTAACTGACTGGCTCAGAAGAGCCCACTGAGTCATCCCTTAACCCCAGTGTGCAGAAGTTGTCAAAACGTGTTTTTCAGCACAAAGAAACACGTTTTGGCAACTTTGGTCACCAACATGTAAGTTATAGGGCAGGAACAGAACACTTTTCAAAACGTGTTTTTCAGCCCGAAATAAACGCGTTTTCTCAACCCTTTGAATCACAGTGTAACTGACTGGCTCAGAAGAGCCCACTGAGTCAGCCCTTAACCCCAGTGTGCAGAAGTTGTCAAAACGTGTTTTTCAGCACAAATAAACACGTTTTGGCAACTTTGGTCAACAACATGTAAGTTATAGGGCAGGAACAGAACACTTTTCAAAACGTGTTTTTCAGCCCGAAATAAACGCGTTTTCTCAACCCTTGGAATCACAGTGTAACTGACTGGCTCAGAAGAGCCCACTGAGTCAGCCCTTAACCCCAGTGTGCAGAAGTTGTCAAAACGTGTTTTTCAGCACAAATAAACACGTTTTGGCAACTTTGGTTACCAACATGTAAGTTATAGGGCAGGAACAGAACACTTTTCAAAACGTGTTTTTCAGCCCGAAATAAACGCGTTTTCTCAACCCTTGGAATCACAGTGTAACTGACTGGCTCAGAAGAGCCCACTGAGTCAGCCCTTAACCCCAGTGTGCAGAAGTTGTCAAAACGTGTTTTTAAGCACAAATAAACACGTTTTGGCAACTTTGGTCACCAACATGTAAGTTATAGGGCAGGAACAGAACACTTTTCAAAACGTGTTTTTCAGCCCGAAATAAACGCGTTTTCTCAACTCCTGGAATCACAGTGTAACTGACTGGCTCAGAAGAGCCCACTGAGTCAGCCCTTAACCCCAGTGTGCAGAAGTTGTCAAAACGTGTTTTTCAGCACAAATAAACACGTTTTGGCAACTTTGGTCAACAACATGTAAGTTATAGGGCAGGAACAGAACACTTTTCAAAACGTGTTTTTCAGCCCGAAATAAACGCGTTTTCTCAACCCTTGGAATCACAGTGTAACTGACTGGCTCAGAAGAGCCCACTGAGTCAGCCCTTAACCCCAGTGTGCAGAAGTTGTCAAAACGTGTTTTTAAGCACAAATAAACACGTTTTGGCAACTTTGGTCACCAACATGTAAGTTATAGGGCAGGAACAGAACACTTTTCAAAACGTGTTTTTCAGCCCGAAATAAACGCGTTTTCTCAACTCCTGGAATCACAGTGTAACTGACTGGCTCAGAAGAGCCCACTGAGTCAGCCCTTAACCCCAGTGTGCAGAAGTTGTCAAAACGTGTTTTTCCGCCCAAATAAACACGTTTTGGCAACTTTGGTCAACAACATGTAAGTTATAGGGCAGGAACAGAACACTTTTCAAAACGTGTTTTTCAGCCCGAAATAAACGCGTTTTCTCAACCCTTGGAATCACAGTGTAACTGACTGGCTCAGAAGAGCCCACTGAGTCATCCCTTAACCCCAGTGTGCAGAAGTTGTCAAAACGTGTTTTTCAGCACAAAGAAACACGTTTTGGCAACTTTGGTCACCAACATGTAAGTTATAGGGCAGGAACAGAACACTTTTCAAAACGTGTTTTTCAGCCCGAAATAAACGCGTTTTCTCAACCCTTTGAATCACAGTGTAACTGACTGGCTCAGAAGAGCCCACTGAGTCAGCCCTTAACCCCAGTGTGCAGAAGTTGTCAAAACGTGTTTTTCAGCACAAATAAACACGTTTTGGCAACTTTGGTCAACAACATGTAAGTTATAGGGCAGGAACAGAACACTTTTCAAAACGTGTTTTTCAGCCCGAAATAAACGCGTTTTCTCAACCCTTGGAATCACAGTGTAACTGACTGGCTCAGAAGAGCCCACTGAGTCAGCCCTTAACCCCAGTGTGCAGAAGTTGTCAAAACGTGTTTTTCAGCACAAATAAACACGTTTTGGCAACTTTGGTCACCAACATGTAAGTTATAGGGCAGGAACAGAACACTTTTCAAAACGTGTTTTTCAGCCCGAAATAAACGCGTTTTCTCAACCCTTGGAATCACAGTGTAACTGACTGGCTCAGAAGAGCCCACTGAGTCAGCCCTTAACCCCAGTGTGCAGAAGTTGTCAAAACGTGTTTTTAAGCACAAATAAACACGTTTTGGCAACTTTGGTCACCAACATGTAAGTTATAGGGCAGGAACAGAACACTTTTCAAAACGTGTTTTTCAGCCCGAAATAAACGCGTTTTCTCAACTCCTGGAATCACAGTGTAACTGACTGGCTCAGAAGAGCCCACTGAGTCAGCCCTTAACCCCAGTGTGCAGAAGTTGTCAAAACGTGTTTTTCAGCACAAATAAACACGTTTTGGCAACTTTGGTCAACAACATGTAAGTTATAGGGCAGGAACAGAACACTTTTCAAAACGTGTTTTTCAGCCCGAAATAAACGCGTTTTCTCAACTCCTGGAATCACAGTGTAACTGACTGGCTCAGAAGAGCCCACTGAGTCAGCCCTTAACCCCAGTGTGCAGAAGTTGTCAAAACGTGTTTTTCAGCACAAATAAACACGTTTTGGCAACTTTGGTCAACAACATGTAAGTTATAGGGCAGGAACAGAACACTTTTCAAAACGTGTTTTTCAGCCCGAAATAAACGCGTTTTCTCAACCCTTGGAATCACAGTGTAACTGACTGGCTCAGAAGAGCCCACTGAGTCAGCCCTTAACCCCAGTGTGCAGAAGTTGTCAAAACGTGTTTTTCAGCACAAATAAACACGTTTTGGCAACTTTGGTCACCAACATGTAAGTTATAGGGCAGGAACAGAACACTTTTCAAAACGTGTTTTTCAGCCCGAAATAAACGCGTTTTCTCAACCCTTGGAATCACAGTGTAACTGACTGGCTCAGAAGAGCCCACTGAGTCAGCCCTTAACCCCAGTGTGCATAAGTTGTCAAAACGTGTTTTTAAGCACAAATAAACACGTTTTGGCAACTTTGGTCACCAACATGTAAGTTATAGGGCAGGAACAGAACACTTTTCAAAACGTGTTTTTCAGCCCGAAATAAACGCGTTTTCTCAACTCCTGGAATCACAGTGTAACTGACTGGCTCAGAAGAGCCCACTGAGTCAGCCCTTAACCCCAGTGTGCAGAAGTTGTCAAAACGTGTTTTTCAGCACAAATAAACACGTTTTGGCAACTTTGGTCAACAACATGTAAGTTATAGGGCAGGAACAGAACACTTTTCAAAACGTGTTTTTCAGCCCGAAATAAACGCGTTTTCTCAACCCTTGGAATCACAGTGTAACTGACTGGCTCAGAAGAGCCCACTGAGTCAGCCCTTAACCCCAGTGTGCAGAAGTTGTCAAAACGTGTTTTTCAGCACAAATAAACACGTTTTGGCAACTTTGGTCACCAACATGTAAGTTATAGGGCAGGAACAGAACACTTTTCAAAACGTGTTTTTCAGCCCGAAATAAACGCGTTTTCTCAACCCTTGGAATCACAGTGTAACTGACTGGCTCAGAAGAGCCCACTGAGTCAGCCCTTAACCCCAGTGTGCAGAAGTTGTCAAAACGTGTTTTTAAGCACAAATAAACACGTTTTGGCAACTTTGGTCACCAACATGTAAGTTATAGGGCAGGAACAGAACACTTTTCAAAACGTGTTTTTCAGCCCGAAATAAACGCGTTTTCTCAACTCCTGGAATCACAGTGTAACTGACTGGCTCAGAAGAGCCCACTGAGTCAGCCCTTAACCCCAGTGTGCAGAAGTTGTCAAAACGTGTTTTTCAGCACAAATAAACACGTTTTGGCAACTTTGGTCAACAACATGTAAGTTATAGGGCAGGAACAGAACACTTTTCAAAACGTGTTTTTCAGCCCGAAATAAACGCGTTTTCTCAACTCCTGGAATCACAGTGTAACTGACTGGCTCAGAAGAGCCCACTGAGTCAGCCCTTAACCCCAGTGTGCAGAAGTTGTCAAAACGTGTTTTTCAGCACAAATAAACACGTTTTGGCAACTTTGGTCAACAACATGTAAGTTATAGGGCAGGAACAGAACACTTTTCAAAACGTGTTTTTCAGCCCGAAATAAACGCGTTTTCTCAACCCTTGGAATCACAGTGTAACTGACTGGCTCAGAAGAGCCCACTGAGTCAGCCCTTAACCCCAGTGTGCAGAAGTTGTCAAAACGTGTTTTTCAGCACAAATAAACACGTTTTGGCAACTTTGGTCACCAACATGTAAGTTATAGGGCAGGAACAGAACACTTTTCAAAACGTGTTTTTCAGCCCGAAATAAACGCGTTTTCTCAACTCCTGGAATCACAGTGTAACTGACTGGCTCAGAAGAGCCCACTGAGTCAGCCCTTAACCCCAGTGTGCAGAAGTTGTCAAAACGTGTTTTTCAGCACAAATAAACACGTTTTGGCAACTTTGGTCAACAACATGTAAGTTATAGGGCAGGAACAGAACACTTTTCAAAACGTGTTTTTCAGCCCGAAATAAACGCGTTTTCTCAACTCTTGGAATCACAGTGTAACTGACTGGCTCAGAAGAGCCCACTGAGTCACCCCTTAACCCCAGTGTGCAGAAGTTGTCAAAACGTGTTTTTCAGCACAAATAAACACGTTTTGGCAACTTTGGTCAACAACATGTAAGTTATAGGGCAGGAACAGAACACTTTTCAAAACGTGTTTTTCAGCCCGAAATAAACGCGTTTTCTCAACCCTTGGAATCACAGTGTAACTGACTGGCTCAGAAGAGCCCACTGAGTCAGCCCTTAACCCCAGTGTGCAGAAGTTGTCAAAACGTGTTTTTCAGCACAAATAAACACGTTTTGGCAACTTTGGTCAACAACATGTAAGTTATAGGGCAGGAACAGAACACTTTTCAAAACGTGTTTTTCAGCCCGAAATAAACGCGTTTTCTCAACCCTTGGAATCACAGTGTAACTGACTGGCTCAGAAGAGCCCAATGAGTCAGCCCTTAACCCCAGTGTGCAGAAGTTGTCAAAACGTGTTTTTCAGCACAAATAAACACGTTTTGGCAACTTTGGTCAACAACATGTAAGTTATAGGGCAGGAACAGAACACTTTTCAAAACGTGTTTTTCAGCCCGAAATAAACGCGTTTTCTCAACTCTTGGAATCACAGTGTAACTGACTGGCTCAGAAGAGCCCACTGATTCAGCCCTTAACCCCAGTGTGCAGAAGTTGTCAAAACGTGTTTTTCAGCACAAATAAACACGTTTTGGCAACTTTGGTCACCAACATGTAAGTTATAGGGCAGGAACAGAACACTTTTCAAAACGTGTTTTTCAGCCCGAAATAAACGCGTTTTCTCAACTCCTGGAATCACAGTGTAACTGACTGGCTCAGAAGAGCCCACTGAGTCAGCCCTTAACCCCAGTGTGCAGAAGTTGTCAAAACGTGTTTTTCAGCACAAATAAACACGTTTTGGCAACTTTGGTCAACAACATGTAAGTTATAGGGCAGGAACAGAACACTTTTCAAAACGTGTTTTTCAGCCCGAAATAAACGCGTTTTCTCAACTCTTGGAATCACAGTGTAACTGACTGGCTCAGAAGAGCCCACTGAGTCAGCCCTTAACCCCAGTGTGCAGAAGTTGTCAAAACGTGTTTTTCAGCACAAATAAACACGTTTTGGCAACTTTGGTCAACAACATGTAAGTTATAGGGCAGGAACAGAACACTTTTCAAAACGTGTTTTTCAGCCCGAAATAAACGCGTTTTCTCAACTCTTGGAATCACAGTGTAACTGACTGGCTCAGAAGAGCCCACTGATTCAGCCCTTAACCCCAGTGTGCAGAAGTTGTCAAAACGTGTTTTTCAGCACAAATAAACACGTTTTGGCAACTTTGGTCACCAACATGTAAGTTATAGGGCAGGAACAGAACACTTTTCAAAACGTGTTTTTCAGCCCGAAATAAACGCGTTTTCTCAACTCCTGGAATCACAGTGTAACTGACTGGCTCAGAAGAGCCCACTGAGTCAGCCCTTAACCCCAGTGTGCAGAAGTTGTCAAAACGTGTTTTTCAGCACAAATAAACACGTTTTGGCAACTTTGGTCAACAACATGTAAGTTATAGGGCAGGAACAGAACACTTTTCAAAACGTGTTTTTCAGCCCGAAATAAACGCGTTTTCTCAACTCTTGGAATCACAGTGTAACTGACTGGTTCAGAAGAGCCCACTGAGTCAGCCCTTAACCCCAGTGTGCAGAAGTTGTCAAAACGTGTTTTTCAGCACAAATAAACACGTTTTGGCAACTTTGGTCAACAACATGTAAGTTATAGGGCAGGAACAGAACACTTTTCAAAACGTGTTTTTCTGCCCGAAATAAACGCGTTTTCTCAACCCTTGGAATCACAGTGTAACTGACTGGCTCAGAAGAGCCCACTGAGTCAGCCCTTAACCCCAGTGTGCAGAAGTTGTCAAAACGTGTTTTTCAGCACAAATAAACACGTTTTGGCAACTTTGGTCACCAACATGTAAGTTATAGGGCAGGAACAGAACACTTTTCAAAACGTGTTTTTCAGCCCGAAATAAACGCGTTTTCTCAACCCTTGGAATCACAGTGTAACTGACTGGCTCAGAAGAGCCCACTGAGTCAGCCCTTAACCCCAGTGTGCAGAAGTTGTCAAAACGTGTTTTTAAGCACAAATAAACACGTTTTGGCAACTTTGGTCACCAACATGTAAGTTATAGGGCAGGAACAGAACACTTTTCAAAACGTGTTTTTCAGCCCGAAATAAACGCGTTTTCTCAACTCCTGGAATCACAGTGTAACTGACTGGCTCAGAAGAGCCCACTGAGTCAGCCCTTAACCCCAGTGTGCAGAAGTTGTCAAAACGTGTTTTTCCGCCCAAATAAACACGTTTTGGCAACTTTGGTCAACAACATGTAAGTTATAGGGCAGGAACAGAACACTTTTCAAAACGTGTTTTTCAGCCCGAAATAAACGCGTTTTCTCAACCCTTGGAATCACAGTGTAACTGACTGGCTCAGAAGAGCCCACTGAGTCATCCCTTAACCCCAGTGTGCAGAAGTTGTCAAAACGTGTTTTTCAGCACAAAGAAACACGTTTTGGCAACTTTGGTCACCAACATGTAAGTTATAGGGCAGGAACAGAACACTTTTCAAAACGTGTTTTTCAGCCCGAAATAAACGCGTTTTCTCAACCCTTTGAATCACAGTGTAACTGACTGGCTCAGAAGAGCCCACTGAGTCAGCCCTTAACCCCAGTGTGCAGAAGTTGTCAAAACGTGTTTTTCAGCACAAATAAACACGTTTTGGCAACTTTGGTCAACAACATGTAAGTTATAGGGCAGGAACAGAACACTTTTCAAAACGTGTTTTTCAGCCCGAAATAAACGCGTTTTCTCAACCCTTGGAATCACAGTGTAACTGACTGGCTCAGAAGAGCCCACTGAGTCAGCCCTTAACCCCAGTGTGCAGAAGTTGTCAAAACGTGTTTTTCAGCACAAATAAACACGTTTTGGCAACTTTGGTTACCAACATGTAAGTTATAGGGCAGGAACAGAACACTTTTCAAAACGTGTTTTTCAGCCCGAAATAAACGCGTTTTCTCAACCCTTGGAATCACAGTGTAACTGACTGGCTCAGAAGAGCCCACTGAGTCAGCCCTTAACCCCAGTGTGCAGAAGTTGTCAAAACGTGTTTTTAAGCACAAATAAACACGTTTTGGCAACTTTGGTCACCAACATGTAAGTTATAGGGCAGGAACAGAACACTTTTCAAAACGTGTTTTTCAGCCCGAAATAAACGCGTTTTCTCAACTCCTGGAATCACAGTGTAACTGACTGGCTCAGAAGAGCCCACTGAGTCAGCCCTTAACCCCAGTGTGCAGAAGTTGTCAAAACGTGTTTTTCAGCACAAATAAACACGTTTTGGCAACTTTGGTCAACAACATGTAAGTTATAGGGCAGGAACAGAACACTTTTCAAAACGTGTTTTTCAGCCCGAAATAAACGCGTTTTCTCAACTCCTGGAATCACAGTGTAACTGACTGGCTCAGAAGAGCCCACTGAGTCAGCCCTTAACCCCAGTGTGCAGAAGTTGTCAAAACGTGTTTTTCAGCACAAATAAACACGTTTTGGCAACTTTGGTCAACAACATGTAAGTTATAGGGCAGGAACAGAACACTTTTCAAAACGTGTTTTTCAGCCCGAAATAAACGCGTTTTCTCAACCCTTGGAATCACAGTGTAACTGACTGGCTCAGAAGAGCCCACTGAGTCAGCCCTTAACCCCAGTGTGCAGAAGTTGTCAAAACGTGTTTTTCAGCACAAATAAACACGTTTTGGCAACTTTGGTCACCAACATGTAAGTTATAGGGCAGGAACAGAACACTTTTCAAAACGTGTTTTTCAGCCCGAAATAAACGCGTTTTCTCAACTCCTGGAATCACAGTGTAACTGACTGGCTCAGAAGAGCCCACTGAGTCAGCCCTTAACCCCAGTGTGCAGAAGTTGTCAAAACGTGTTTTTCAGCACAAATAAACACGTTTTGGCAACTTTGGTCAACAACATGTAAGTTATAGGGCAGGAACAGAACACTTTTCAAAACGTGTTTTTCAGCCCGAAATAAACGCGTTTTCTCAACTCCTGGAATCACAGTGTAACTGACTGGCTCAGAAGAGCCCACTGAGTCAGCCCTTAACCCCAGTGTGCAGAAGTTGTCAAAACGTGTTTTTCAGCACAAATAAACACGTTTTGGCAACTTTGGTCAACAACATGTAAGTTATAGGGCAGGAACAGAACACTTTTCAAAACGTGTTTTTCAGCCCGAAATAAACGCGTTTTCTCAACCCTTGGAATCACAGTGTAACTGACTGGCTCAGAAGAGCCCACTGAGTCAGCCCTTAACCCCAGTGTGCAGAAGTTGTCAAAACGTGTTTTTCAGCACAAATAAACACGTTTTGGCAACTTTGGTCACCAACATGTAAGTTATAGGGCAGGAACAGAACACTTTTCAAAACGTGTTTTTCAGCCCGAAATAAACGCGTTTTCTCAACTCTTGGAATCACAGTGTAACTGACTGGCTCAGAAGAGCCCACTGATTCAGCCCTTAACCCCAGTGTGCAGAAGTTGTCAAAACGTGTTTTTCAGCACAAATAAACACGTTTTGGCAACTTTGGTCACCAACATGTAAGTTATAGGGCAGGAACAGAACACTTTTCAAAACGTGTTTTTCAGCCCGAAATAAACGCGTTTTCTCAACTCCTGGAATCACAGTGTAACTGACTGGCTCAGAAGAGCCCACTGAGTCAGCCCTTAACCCCAGTGTGCAGAAGTTGTCAAAACGTGTTTTTCAGCACAAATAAACACGTTTTGGCAACTTTGGTCAACAACATGTAAGTTATAGGGCAGGAACAGAACACTTTTCAAAACGTGTTTTTCAGCCCGAAATAAACGCGTTTTCTCAACTCTTGGAATCACAGTGTAACTGACTGGTTCAGAAGAGCCCACTGAGTCAGCCCTTAACCCCAGTGTGCAGAAGTTGTCAAAACGTGTTTTTCAGCACAAATAAACACGTTTTGGCAACTTTGGTCAACAACATGTAAGTTATAGGGCAGGAACAGAACACTTTTCAAAACGTGTTTTTCAGCCCGAAATAAACGCGTTTTCTCAACCCTTGGAATCACAGTGTAACTGACTGGCTCAGAAGAGCCCACTGAGTCAGCCCTTAACCCCAGTGTGCAGAAGTTGTCAAAACGTGTTTTTCAGCACAAATAAACACGTTTTGGCAACTTTGGTCACCAACATGTAAGTTATAGGGCAGGAACAGAACACTTTTCAAAACGTGTTTTTCAGCCCGAAATAAACGCGTTTTCTCAACCCTTGGAATCACAGTGTAACTGACTGGCTCAGAAGAGCCCACTGAGTCAGCCCTTAACCCCAGTGTGCAGAAGTTGTCAAAACGTGTTTTTAAGCACAAATAAACACGTTTTGGCAACTTTGGTCACCAACATGTAAGTTATAGGGCAGGAACAGAACACTTTTCAAAACGTGTTTTTCAGCCCGAAATAAACGCGTTTTCTCAACTCCTGGAATCACAGTGTAACTGACTGGCTCAGAAGAGCCCACTGAGTCAGCCCTTAACCCCAGTGTGCAGAAGTTGTCAAAACGTGTTTTTCAGCCCAAATAAACACGTTTTGGCAACTTTGGTCAACAACATGTAAGTTATAGGGCAGGAACAGAACACTTTTCAAAACGTGTTTTTCAGCCCGAAATAAACGCGTTTTCTCAACCCTTGGAATCACAGTGTAACTGACTGGCTCAGAAGAGCCCACTGAGTCATCCCTTAACCCCAGTGTGCAGAAGTTGTCAAAACGTGTTTTTCAGCACAAAGAAACACGTTTTGGCAACTTTGGTCACCAACATGTAAGTTATAGGGCAGGAACAGAACACTTTTCAAAACGTGTTTTTCAGCCCGAAATAAACGCGTTTTCTCAACTCCTGGAATCACAGTGTAACTGACTGGCTCAGAAGAGCCCACTGAGTCAGCCCTTAACCCCAGTGTGCAGAAGTTGTCAAAACGTGTTTTTCAGCACAAATAAACACGTTTTGGCAACTTTGGTCAACAACATGTAAGTTATAGGGCAGGAACAGAACACTTTTCAAAACGTGTTTTTCAGCCCGAAATAAACGCGTTTTCTCAACCCTTGGAATCACAGTGTAACTGACTGGCTCAGAAGAGCCCACTGAGTCAGCCCTTAACCCCAGTGTGCAGAAGTTGTCAAAACGTGTTTTTCAGCACAAATAAACACGTTTTGGCAACTTTGGTCACCAACATGTAAGTTATAGGGCAGGAACAGAACACTTTTCAAAACGTGTTTTTCAGCCCGAAATAAACGCGTTTTCTCAACCCTTGGAATCACAGTGTAACTGACTGGCTCAGAAGAGCCCACTGAGTCAGCCCTTAACCCCAGTGTGCAGAAGTTGTCAAAACGTGTTTTTAAGCACAAATAAACACGTTTTGGCAACTTTGGTCACCAACATGTAAGTTATAGGGCAGGAACAGAACACTTTTCAAAACGTGTTTTTCAGCCCGAAATAAACGCGTTTTCTCAACTCCTGGAATCACAGTGTAACTGACTGGCTCAGAAGAGCCCACTGAGTCAGCCCTTAACCCCAGTGTGCAGAAGTTGTCAAAACGTGTTTTTCAGCACAAATAAACACGTTTTGGCAACTTTGGTCAACAACATGTAAGTTATAGGGCAGGAACAGAACACTTTTCAAAACGTGTTTTTCAGCCCGAAATAAACGCGTTTTCTCAACTCCTGGAATCACAGTGTAACTGACTGGCTCAGAAGAGCCCACTGAGTCAGCCCTTAACCCCAGTGTGCAGAAGTTGTCAAAACGTGTTTTTCAGCACAAATAAACACGTTTTGGCAACTTTGGTCAACAACATGTAAGTTATAGGGCAGGAACAGAACACTTTTCAAAACGTGTTTTTCAGCCCGAAATAAACGCGTTTTCTCAACCCTTGGAATCACAGTGTAACTGACTGGCTCAGAAGAGCCCACTGAGTCAGCCCTTAACCCCAGTGTGCAGAAGTTGTCAAAACGTGTTTTTCAGCACAAATAAACACGTTTTGGCAACTTTGGTCACCAACATGTAAGTTATAGGGCAGGAACAGAACACTTTTCAAAACGTGTTTTTCAGCCCGAAATAAACGCGTTTTCTCAACCCTTGGAATCACAGTGTAACTGACTGGCTCAGAAGAGCCCACTGAGTCAGCCCTTAACCCCAGTGTGCAGAAGTTGTCAAAACGTGTTTTTAAGCACAAATAAACACGTTTTGGCAACTTTGGTCACCAACATGTAAGTTATAGGGCAGGAACAGAACACTTTTCAAAACGTGTTTTTCAGCCCGAAATAAACGCGTTTTCTCAACTCCTGGAATCACAGTGTAACTGACTGGCTCAGAAGAGCCCACTGAGTCAGCCCTTAACCCCAGTGTGCAGAAGTTGTCAAAACGTGTTTTTCAGCACAAATAAACACGTTTTGGCAACTTTGGTCAACAACATGTAAGTTATAGGGCAGGAACAGAACACTTTTCAAAACGTGTTTTTCAGCCCGAAATAAACGCGTTTTCTCAACTCCTGGAATCACAGTGTAACTGACTGGCTCAGAAGAGCCCACTGAGTCAGCCCTTAACCCCAGTGTGCAGAAGTTGTCAAAACGTGTTTTTCAGCACAAATAAACACGTTTTGGCAACTTTGGTCAACAACATGTAAGTTATAGGGCAGGAACAGAACACTTTTCAAAACGTGTTTTTCAGCCCGAAATAAACGCGTTTTCTCAACCCTTGGAATCACAGTGTAACTGACTGGCTCAGAAGAGCCCACTGAGTCAGCCCTTAACCCCAGTGTGCAGAAGTTGTCAAAACGTGTTTTTCAGCACAAATAAACACGTTTTGGCAACTTTGGTCACCAACATGTAAGTTATAGGGCAGGAACAGAACACTTTTCAAAACGTGTTTTTCAGCCCGAAATAAACGCGTTTTCTCAACTCCTGGAATCACAGTGTAACTGACTGGCTCAGAAGAGCCCACTGAGTCAGCCCTTAACCCCAGTGTGCAGAAGTTGTCAAAACGTGTTTTTCAGCACAAATAAACACGTTTTGGCAACTTTGGTCAACAACATGTAAGTTATAGGGCAGGAACAGAACACTTTTCAAAACGTGTTTTTCAGCCCGAAATAAACGCGTTTTCTCAACTCTTGGAATCACAGTGTAACTGACTGGCTCAGAAGAGCCCACTGAGTCAGCCCTTAACCCCAGTGTGCAGAAGTTGTCAAAACGTGTTTTTCAGCACAAATAAACACGTTTTGGCAACTTTGGTCAACAACATGTAAGTTATAGGGCAGGAACAGAACACTTTTCAAAACGTGTTTTTCAGCCCGAAATAAACGCGTTTTCTCAACCCTTGGAATCACAGTGTAACTGACTGGCTCAGAAGAGCCCACTGAGTCAGCCCTTAACCCCAGTGTGCAGAAGTTGTCAAAACGTGTTTTTCAGCACAAATAAACACGTTTTGGCAACTTTGGTCAACAACATGTAAGTTATAGGGCAGGAACAGAACACTTTTCAAAACGTGTTTTTCAGCCCGAAATAAACGCGTTTTCTCAACCCTTGGAATCACAGTGTAACTGACTGGCTCAGAAGAGCCCAATGAGTCAGCCCTTAACCCCAGTGTGCAGAAGTTGTCAAAACGTGTTTTTCAGCACAAATAAACACGTTTTGGCAACTTTGGTCAACAACATGTAAGTTATAGGGCAGGAACAGAACACTTTTCAAAACGTGTTTTTCAGCCCGAAATAAACGCGTTTTCTCAACTCTTGGAATCACAGTGTAACTGACTGGCTCAGAAGAGCCCACTGATTCAGCCCTTAACCCCAGTGTGCAGAAGTTGTCAAAACGTGTTTTTCAGCACAAATAAACACGTTTTGGCAACTTTGGTCACCAACATGTAAGTTATAGGGCAGGAACAGAACACTTTTCAAAACGTGTTTTTCAGCCCGAAATAAACGCGTTTTCTCAACCCCTGGAATCACAGTGTAACTGACTGGCTCAGAAGAGCCCACTGAGTCAGCCCTTAACCCCAGTGTGCAGAAGTTGTCAAAACGTGTTTTTCAGCACAAATAAACACGTTTTGGCAACTTTGGTCAACAACATGTAAGTTATAGGGCAGGAACAGAACACTTTTCAAAACGTGTTTTTCAGCCCGAAATAAACGCGTTTTCTCAACTCTTGGAATCACAGTGTAACTGACTGGCTCAGAAGAGCCCACTGATTCAGCCCTTAACCCCAGTGTGCAGAAGTTGTCAAAACGTGTTTTTCAGCACAAATAAACACGTTTTGGCAACTTTGGTCACCAACATGTAAGTTATAGGGCAGGAACAGAACACTTTTCAAAACGTGTTTTTCAGCCCGAAATAAACGCGTTTTCTCAACTCCTGGAATCACAGTGTAACTGACTGGCTCAGAAGAGCCCACTGAGTCAGCCCTTAACCCCAGTGTGCAGAAGTTGTCAAAACGTGTTTTTCAGCACAAATAAACACGTTTTGGCAACTTTGGTCAACAACATGTAAGTTATAGGGCAGGAACAGAACACTTTTCAAAACGTGTTTTTCAGCCCGAAATAAACGCGTTTTCTCAACTCTTGGAATCACAGTGTAACTGACTGGTTCAGAAGAGCCCACTGAGTCAGCCCTTAACCCCAGTGTGCAGAAGTTGTCAAAACGTGTTTTTCAGCACAAATAAACACGTTTTGGCAACTTTGGTCAACAACATGTAAGTTATAGGGCAGGAACAGAACACTTTTCAAAACGTGTTTTTCAGCCCGAAATAAACGCGTTTTCTCAACCCTTGGAATCACAGTGTAACTGACTGGCTCAGAAGAGCCCACTGAGTCAGCCCTTAACCCCAGTGTGCAGAAGTTGTCAAAACGTGTTTTTCAGCACAAATAAACACGTTTTGGCAACTTTGGTCACCAACATGTAAGTTATAGGGCAGGAACAGAACACTTTTCAAAACGTGTTTTTCAGCCCGAAATAAACGCGTTTTCTCAACCCTTGGAATCACAGTGTAACTGACTGGCTCAGAAGAGCCCACTGAGTCAGCCCTTAACCCCAGTGTGCAGAAGTTGTCAAAACGTGTTTTTAAGCACAAATAAACACGTTTTGGCAACTTTGGTCACCAACATGTAAGTTATAGGGCAGGAACAGAACACTTTTCAAAACGTGTTTTTCAGCCCGAAATAAACGCGTTTTCTCAACTCCTGGAATCACAGTGTAACTGACTGGCTCAGAAGAGCCCACTGAGTCAGCCCTTAACCCCAGTGTGCAGAAGTTGTCAAAACGTGTTTTTCCGCCCAAATAAACACGTTTTGGCAACTTTGGTCAACAACATGTAAGTTATAGGGCAGGAACAGAACACTTTTCAAAACGTGTTTTTCAGCCCGAAATAAACGCGTTTTCTCAACCCTTGGAATCACAGTGTAACTGACTGGCTCAGAAGAGCCCACTGAGTCATCCCTTAACCCCAGTGTGCAGAAGTTGTCAAAACGTGTTTTTCAGCACAAAGAAACACGTTTTGGCAACTTTGGTCACCAACATGTAAGTTATAGGGCAGGAACAGAACACTTTTCAAAACGTGTTTTTCAGCCCGAAATAAACGCGTTTTCTCAACCCTTTGAATCACAGTGTAACTGACTGGCTCAGAAGAGCCCACTGAGTCAGCCCTTAACCCCAGTGTGCAGAAGTTGTCAAAACGTGTTTTTCAGCACAAATAAACACGTTTTGGCAACTTTGGTCAACAACATGTAAGTTATAGGGCAGGAACAGAACACTTTTCAAAACGTGTTTTTCAGCCCGAAATAAACGCGTTTTCTCAACCCTTGGAATCACAGTGTAACTGACTGGCTCAGAAGAGCCCACTGAGTCAGCCCTTAACCCCAGTGTGCAGAAGTTGTCAAAACGTGTTTTTCAGCACAAATAAACACGTTTTGGCAACTTTGGTCACCAACATGTAAGTTATAGGGCAGGAACAGAACACTTTTCAAAACGTGTTTTTCAGCCCGAAATAAACGCGTTTTCTCAACCCTTGGAATCACAGTGTAACTGACTGGCTCAGAAGAGCCCACTGAGTCAGCCCTTAACCCCAGTGTGCAGAAGTTGTCAAAACGTGTTTTTAAGCACAAATAAACACGTTTTGGCAACTTTGGTCACCAACATGTAAGTTATAGGGCAGGAACAGAACACTTTTCAAAACGTGTTTTTCAGCCCGAAATAAACGCGTTTTCTCAACTCCTGGAATCACAGTGTAACTGACTGGCTCAGAAGAGCCCACTGAGTCAGCCCTTAACCCCAGTGTGCAGAAGTTGTCAAAACGTGTTTTTCAGCACAAATAAACACGTTTTGGCAACTTTGGTCAACAACATGTAAGTTATAGGGCAGGAACAGAACACTTTTCAAAACGTGTTTTTCAGCCCGAAATAAACGCGTTTTCTCAACTCCTGGAATCACAGTGTAACTGACTGGCTCAGAAGAGCCCACTGAGTCAGCCCTTAACCCCAGTGTGCAGAAGTTGTCAAAACGTGTTTTTCAGCACAAATAAACACGTTTTGGCAACTTTGGTCAACAACATGTAAGTTATAGGGCAGGAACAGAACACTTTTCAAAACGTGTTTTTCAGCCCGAAATAAACGCGTTTTCTCAACCCTTGGAATCACAGTGTAACTGACTGGCTCAGAAGAGCCCACTGAGTCAGCCCTTAACCCCAGTGTGCAGAAGTTGTCAAAACGTGTTTTTCAGCACAAATAAACACGTTTTGGCAACTTTGGTCACCAACATGTAAGTTATAGGGCAGGAACAGAACACTTTTCAAAACGTGTTTTTCAGCCCGAAATAAACGCGTTTTCTCAACTCCTGGAATCACAGTGTAACTGACTGGCTCAGAAGAGCCCACTGAGTCAGCCCTTAACCCCAGTGTGCAGAAGTTGTCAAAACGTGTTTTTCAGCACAAATAAACACGTTTTGGCAACTTTGGTCAACAACATGTAAGTTATAGGGCAGGAACAGAACACTTTTCAAAACGTGTTTTTCAGCCCGAAATAAACGCGTTTTCTCAACTCCTGGAATCACAGTGTAACTGACTGGCTCAGAAGAGCCCACTGAGTCAGCCCTTAACCCCAGTGTGCAGAAGTTGTCAAAACGTGTTTTTCAGCACAAATAAACACGTTTTGGCAACTTTGGTCAACAACATGTAAGTTATAGGGCAGGAACAGAACACTTTTCAAAACGTGTTTTTCAGCCCGAAATAAACGCGTTTTCTCAACTCCTGGAATCACAGTGTAACTGACTGGCTCAGAAGAGCCCACTGAGTCAGCCCTTAACCCCAGTGTGCAGAAGTTGTCAAAACGTGTTTTTCAGCACAAATAAACACGTTTTGGCAACTTTGGTCAACAACATGTAAGTTATAGGGCAGGAACAGAACACTTTTCAAAACGTGTTTTTCAGCCCGAAATAAACGCGTTTTCTCAACCCTTGGAATCACAGTGTAACTGACTGGCTCAGAAGAGCCCACTGAGTCAGCCCTTAACCCCAGTGTGCAGAAGTTGTCAAAACGTGTTTTTCAGCACAAATAAACACGTTTTGGCAACTTTGGTCACCAACATGTAAGTTATAGGGCAGGAACAGAACACTTTTCAAAACGTGTTTTTCAGCCCGAAATAAACGCGTTTTCTCAACTCCTGGAATCACAGTGTAACTGACTGGCTCAGAAGAGCCCACTGAGTCAGCCCTTAACCCCAGTGTGCAGAAGTTGTCAAAACGTGTTTTTCAGCACAAATAAACACGTTTTGGCAACTTTGGTCAACAACATGTAAGTTATAGGGCAGGAACAGAACACTTTTCAAAACGTGTTTTTCAGCCCGAAATAAACGCGTTTTCTCAACTCTTGGAATCACAGTGTAACTGACTGGCTCAGAAGAGCCCACTGAGTCAGCCCTTAACCCCAGTGTGCAGAAGTTGTCAAAACGTGTTTTTCAGCACAAATAAACACGTTTTGGCAACTTTGGTCAACAACATGTAAGTTATAGGGCAGGAACAGAACACTTTTCAAAACGTGTTTTTCAGCCCGAAATAAACGCGTTTTCTCAACCCTTGGAATCACAGTGTAACTGACTGGCTCAGAAGAGCCCACTGAGTCAGCCCTTAACCCCAGTGTGCAGAAGTTGTCAAAACGTGTTTTTCAGCACAAATAAACACGTTTTGGCAACTTTGGTCAACAACATGTAAGTTATAGGGCAGGAACAGAACACTTTTCAAAACGTGTTTTTCAGCCCGAAATAAACGCGTTTTCTCAACCCTTGGAATCACAGTGTAACTGACTGGCTCAGAAGAGCCCAATGAGTCAGCCCTTAACCCCAGTGTGCAGAAGTTGTCAAAACGTGTTTTTCAGCACAAATAAACACGTTTTGGCAACTTTGGTCAACAACATGTAAGTTATAGGGCAGGAACAGAACACTTTTCAAAACGTGTTTTTCAGCCCGAAATAAACGCGTTTTCTCAACTCTTGGAATCACAGTGTAACTGACTGGCTCAGAAGAGCCCACTGATTCAGCCCTTAACCCCAGTGTGCAGAAGTTGTCAAAACGTGTTTTTCAGCACAAATAAACACGTTTTGGCAACTTTGGTCACCAACATGTAAGTTATAGGGCAGGAACAGAACACTTTTCAAAACGTGTTTTTCAGCCCGAAATAAACGCGTTTTCTCAACTCCTGGAATCACAGTGTAACTGACTGGCTCAGAAGAGCCCACTGAGTCAGCCCTTAACCCCAGTGTGCAGAAGTTGTCAAAACGTGTTTTTCAGCACAAATAAACACGTTTTGGCAACTTTGGTCAACAACATGTAAGTTATAGGGCAGGAACAGAACACTTTTCAAAACGTGTTTTTCAGCCCGAAATAAACGCGTTTTCTCAACTCTTGGAATCACAGTGTAACTGACTGGCTCAGAAGAGCCCACTGAGTCAGCCCTTAACCCCAGTGTGCAGAAGTTGTCAAAACGTGTTTTTCAGCACAAATAAACACGTTTTGGCAACTTTGGTCAACAACATGTAAGTTATAGGGCAGGAACAGAACACTTTTCAAAACGTGTTTTTCAGCCCGAAATAAACGCGTTTTCTCAACCCTTGGAATCACAGTGTAACTGACTGGCTCAGAAGAGCCCACTGAGTCAGCCCTTAACCCCAGTGTGCAGAAGTTGTCAAAACGTGTTTTTCAGCACAAATAAACACGTTTTGGCAACTTTGGTCAACAACATGTAAGTTATAGGGCAGGAACAGAACACTTTTCAAAACGTGTTTTTCAGCCCGAAATAAACGCGTTTTCTCAACCCTTGGAATCACAGTGTAACTGACTGGCTCAGAAGAGCCCAATGAGTCAGCCCTTAACCCCAGTGTGCAGAAGTTGTCAAAACGTGTTTTTCAGCACAAATAAACACGTTTTGGCAACTTTGGTCAACAACATGTAAGTTATAGGGCAGGAACAGAACACTTTTCAAAACGTGTTTTTCAGCCCGAAATAAACGCGTTTTCTCAACTCTTGGAATCACAGTGTAACTGACTGGCTCAGAAGAGCCCACTGATTCAGCCCTTAACCCCAGTGTGCAGAAGTTGTCAAAACGTGTTTTTCAGCACAAATAAACACGTTTTGGCAACTTTGGTCACCAACATGTAAGTTATAGGGCAGGAACAGAACACTTTTCAAAACGTGTTTTTCAGCCCGAAATAAACGCGTTTTCTCAACTCCTGGAATCACAGTGTAACTGACTGGCTCAGAAGAGCCCACTGAGTCAGCCCTTAACCCCAGTGTGCAGAAGTTGTCAAAACGTGTTTTTCAGCACAAATAAACACGTTTTGGCAACTTTGGTCAACAACATGTAAGTTATAGGGCAGGAACAGAACACTTTTCAAAACGTGTTTTTCAGCCCGAAATAAACGCGTTTTCTCAACTCTTGGAATCACAGTGTAACTGACTGGCTCAGAAGAGCCCACTGAGTCAGCCCTTAACCCCAGTGTGCAGAAGTTGTCAAAACGTGTTTTTCAGCACAAATAAACACGTTTTGGCAACTTTGGTCAACAACATGTAAGTTATAGGGCAGGAACAGAACACTTTTCAAAACGTGTTTTTCAGCCCGAAATAAACGCGTTTTCTCAACTCTTGGAATCACAGTGTAACTGACTGGCTCAGAAGAGCCCACTGATTCAGCCCTTAACCCCAGTGTGCAGAAGTTGTCAAAACGTGTTTTTCAGCACAAATAAACACGTTTTGGCAACTTTGGTCACCAACATGTAAGTTATAGGGCAGGAACAGAACACTTTTCAAAACGTGTTTTTCAGCCCGAAATAAACGCGTTTTCTCAACTCCTGGAATCACAGTGTAACTGACTGGCTCAGAAGAGCCCACTGAGTCAGCCCTTAACCCCAGTGTGCAGAAGTTGTCAAAACGTGTTTTTCAGCACAAATAAACACGTTTTGGCAACTTTGGTCAACAACATGTAAGTTATAGGGCAGGAACAGAACACTTTTCAAAACGTGTTTTTCAGCCCGAAATAAACGCGTTTTCTCAACTCCTGGAATCACAGTGTAACTGACTGGCTCAGAAGAGCCCACTGAGTCAGCCCTTAACCCCAGTGTGCAGAAGTTGTCAAAACGTGTTTTTCAGCACAAATAAACACGTTTTGGCAACTTTGGTCAACAACATGTAAGTTATAGGGCAGGAACAGAACACTTTTCAAAACGTGTTTTTCAGCCCGAAATAAACGCGTTTTCTCAACCCTTGGAATCACAGTGTAACTGACTGGCTCAGAAGAGCCCACTGAGTCAGCCCTTAACCCCAGTGTGCAGAAGTTGTCAAAACGTGTTTTTCAGCACAAATAAACACGTTTTGGCAACTTTGGTCACCAACATGTAAGTTATAGGGCAGGAACAGAACACTTTTCAAAACGTGTTTTTCAGCCCGAAATAAACGCGTTTTCTCAACCCTTGGAATCACAGTGTAACTGACTGGCTCAGAAGAGCCCACTGAGTCAGCCCTTAACCCCAGTGTGCAGAAGTTGTCAAAACGTGTTTTTAAGCACAAATAAACACGTTTTGGCAACTTTGGTCACCAACATGTAAGTTATAGGGCAGGAACAGAACACTTTTCAAAACGTGTTTTTCAGCCCGAAATAAACGCGTTTTCTCAACTCCTGGAATCACAGTGTAACTGACTGGCTCAGAAGAGCCCACTGAGTCAGCCCTTAACCCCAGTGTGCAGAAGTTGTCAAAACGTGTTTTTCAGCACAAATAAACACGTTTTGGCAACTTTGGTCAACAACATGTAAGTTATAGGGCAGGAACAGAACACTTTTCAAAACGTGTTTTTCAGCCCGAAATAAACGCGTTTTCTCAACTCCTGGAATCACAGTGTAACTGACTGGCTCAGAAGAGCCCACTGAGTCAGCCCTTAACCCCAGTGTGCAGAAGTTGTCAAAACGTGTTTTTCAGCCCAAATAAACACGTTTTGGCAACTTTGGTCAACAACATGTAAGTTATAGGGCAGGAACAGAACACTTTTCAAAACGTGTTTTTCAGCCCGAAATAAACGCGTTTTCTCAACCCTTGGAATCACAGTGTAACTGACTGGCTCAGAAGAGCCCACTGAGTCAGCCCTTAACCCCAGTGTGCAGAAGTTGTCAAAACGTGTTTTTCAGCACAAATAAACACGTTTTGGCAACTTTGGTCACCAACATGTAAGTTATAGGGCAGGAACAGAACACTTTTCAAAACGTGTTTTTCAGCCCGAAATAAACGCGTTTTCTCAACTCCTGGAATCACAGTGTAACTGACTGGCTCAGAAGAGCCCACTGAGTCAGCCCTTAACCCCAGTGTGCAGAAGTTGTCAAAACGTGTTTTTCAGCACAAATAAACACGTTTTGGCAACTTTGGTCAACAACATGTAAGTTATAGGGCAGGAACAGAACACTTTTCAAAACGTGTTTTTCAGCCCGAAATAAACGCGTTTTCTCAACTCTTGGAATCACAGTGTAACTGACTGGCTCAGAAGAGCCCACTGAGTCAGCCCTTAACCCCAGTGTGCAGAAGTTGTCAAAACGTGTTTTTCAGCACAAATAAACACGTTTTGGCAACTTTGGTCAACAACATGTAAGTTATAGGGCAGGAACAGAACACTTTTCAAAACGTGTTTTTCAGCCCGAAATAAACGCGTTTTCTCAACCCTTGGAATCACAGTGTAACTGACTGGCTCAGAAGAGCCCACTGAGTCAGCCCTTAACCCCAGTGTGCAGAAGTTGTCAAAACGTGTTTTTCAGCACAAATAAACACGTTTTGGCAACTTTGGTCAACAACATGTAAGTTATAGGGCAGGAACAGAACACTTTTCAAAACGTGTTTTTCAGCCCGAAATAAACGCGTTTTCTCAACCCTTGGAATCACAGTGTAACTGACTGGCTCAGAAGAGCCCAATGAGTCAGCCCTTAACCCCAGTGTGCAGAAGTTGTCAAAACGTGTTTTTCAGCACAAATAAACACGTTTTGGCAACTTTGGTCAACAACATGTAAGTTATAGGGCAGGAACAGAACACTTTTCAAAACGTGTTTTTCAGCCCGAAATAAACGCGTTTTCTCAACTCTTGGAATCACAGTGTAACTGACTGGCTCAGAAGAGCCCACTGAGTCAGCCCTTAACCCCAGTGTGCAGAAGTTGTCAAAACGTGTTTTTCAGCACAAATAAACACGTTTTGGCAACTTTGGTCAACAACATGTAAGTTATAGGGCAGGAACAGAACACTTTTCAAAACGTGTTTTTCAGCCCGAAATAAACGCGTTTTCTCAACTCTTGGAATCACAGTGTAACTGACTGGCTCAGAAGAGCCCACTGAGTCAGCCCTTAACCCCAGTGTGCAGAAGTTGTCAAAACGTGTTTTTCAGCACAAATAAACACGTTTTGGCAACTTTGGTCAACAACATGTAAGTTATAGGGCAGGAACAGAACACTTTTCAAAACGTGTTTTTCAGCCCGAAATAAACGCGTTTTCTCAACTCTTGGAATCACAGTGTAACTGACTGGCTCAGAAGAGCCCACTGATTCAGCCCTTAACCCCAGTGTGCAGAAGTTGTCAAAACGTGTTTTTCAGCACAAATAAACACGTTTTGGCAACTTTGGTCACCAACATGTAAGTTATAGGGCAGGAACAGAACACTTTTCAAAACGTGTTTTTCAGCCCGAAATAAACGCGTTTTCTCAACCCTTTGAATCACAGTGTAACTGACTGGCTCAGAAGAGCCCACTGAGTCAGCCCTTAACCCCAGTGTGCAGAAGTTGTCAAAACGTGTTTTTCAGCACAAATAAACACGTTTTGGCAACTTTGGTCAACAACATGTAAGTTATAGGGCAGGAACAGAACACTTTTCAAAACGTGTTTTTCAGCCCGAAATAAACGCGTTTTCTCAACCCTTGGAATCACAGTGTAACTGACTGGCTCAGAAGAGCCCACTGAGTCAGCCCTTAACCCCAGTGTGCAGAAGTTGTCAAAACGTGTTTTTCAGCACAAATAAACACGTTTTGGCAACTTTGGTCAACAACATGTAAGTTATAGGGCAGGAACAGAACACTTTTCAAAACATGTTTTTCAGCCCGAAATAAACGCGTTTTCTCAACCCTTGGAATCACAGTGTAACTGACTGGCTCAGAAGAGCCCACTGAGTCAGCCCTTAACCCCAGTGTGCAGAAGTTGTCAAAACGTGTTTTTCAGCACAAATAAACACGTTTTGGCAACTTTGGTCAACAACATGTAAGTTATAGGGCAGGAACAGAACACTTTTCAAAACGTGTTTTTCAGCCCGAAATAAACGCGTTTTCTCAACCCTTGGAATCACAGTGTAACTGACTGGCTCAGAAGAGCCCACTGAGTCAGCCCTTAACCCCAGTGTGCAGAAGTTGTCAAAACGTGTTTTTCAGCACAAATAAACACGTTTTGGCAACTTTGGTCACCAACATGTAAGTTATAGGGCAGGAACAGAACACTTTTCAAAACGTGTTTTTCAGCCCGAAATAAACGCGTTTTCTCAACTCCTGGAATCACAGTGTAACTGACTGGCTCAGAAGAGCCCACTGAGTCAGCCCTTAACCCCAGTGTGCAGAAGTTGTCAAAACGTGTTTTTCAGCACAAATAAACACGTTTTGGCAACTTTGGTCAACAACATGTAAGTTATAGGGCAGGAACAGAACACTTTTCAAAACGTGTTTTTCAGCCCGAAATAAACGCGTTTTCTCAACCCTTGGAATCACAGTGTAACTGACTGGCTCAGAAGAGCCCACTGAGTCAGCCCTTAACCCCAGTGTGCAGAAGTTGTCAAAACGTGTTTTTCAGCACAAATAAACACGTTTTGGCAACTTTGGTCAACAACATGTAAGTTATAGGGCAGGAACAGAACACTTTTCAAAACGTGTTTTTCAGCCCGAAATAAACGCGTTTTCTCAACTCTTGGAATCACAGTGTAACTGACTGGTTCAGAAGAGCCCACTGAGTCAGCCCTTAACCCCAGTGTGCAGAAGTTGTCAAAACGTGTTTTTCAGCACAAATAAACACGTTTTGGCAACTTTGGTCAACAACATGTAAGTTATAGGGCAGGAACAGAACACTTTTCAAAACGTGTTTTTCAGCCCGAAATAAACGCGTTTTCTCAACTCCTGGAATCACAGTGTAACTGACTGGCTCAGAAGAGCCCACTGAGTCATCCCTTAACCCCAGTGTGCAGAAGTTGTCAAAACGTGTTTTTCAGCACAAATAAACACGTTTTGGCAACTTTGGTCAACAACATGTAAGTTATAGGGCAGGAACAGAACACTTTTCAAAACGTGTTTTTCAGCCCGAAATAAACGCGTTTTCTCAACTCCTGGAATCACAGTGTAACTGACTGGCTCAGAACAGCCCACTGAGTCATCCCTTAACCCCAGTGTGCAGAAGTTGTCAAAACGTGTTTTTCAGCACAAAGAAACACGTTTTGGCAACTTTGGTCACCAACATGTAAGTTATAGGGCAGGAACAGAACACTTTTCAAAACGTGTTTTTCAGCCCGAAATAAACGCGTTTTCTCAACCCTTTGAATCACAGTGTAACTGACTGGCTCAGAAGAGCCCACTGAGTCAGCCCTTAACCCCAGTGTGCAGAAGTTGTCAAAACGTGTTTTTAAGCACAAATAAACACGTTTTGGCAACTTTGGTCACCAACATGTAAGTTATAGGGCAGGAACAGAACACTTTTCAAAACGTGTTTTTCAGCCCGAAATAAACGCGTTTTCTCAACCCTTGGAATCACAGTGTAACTGACTGGCTCAGAAGAGCCCACTGATTCAGCCCTTAACCCCAGTGTGCAGAAGTTGTCAAAACGTGTTTTTCAGCACAAATAAACACGTTTTGGCAACTTTGGTCAACAACATGTAAGTTATAGGGCAGGAACAGAACACTTTTCAAAACGTGTTTTTCAGCCCGAAATAAACGCGTTTTCTCAACCCTTGGAATCACAGTGTAACTGACTGGCTCAGAAGAGCCCACTGAGTCAGCCCTTAACCCCAGTGTGCAGAAGTTGTCAAAACGTGTTTTTCAGCACAAATAAACACGTTTTGGCAACTTTGGTCAACAACATGTAAGTTATAGGGCAGGAACAGAACACTTTTCAAAACGTGTTTTTCAGCCCGAAATAAACGCGTTTTCTCAACCCTTGGAATCACAGTGTAACTGACTGGCTCAGAAGAGCCCACTGAGTCAGCCCTTAACCCCAGTGTGCAGAAGTTGTCAAAACGTGTTTTTCAGCACAAATAAACACGTTTTGGCAACTTTGGTCAACAACATGTAAGTTATAGGGCAGGAACAGAACACTTTTCAAAACGTGTTTTTCAGCCCGAAATAAACGCGTTTTCTCAACCCTTGGAATCACAGTGTAACTGACTGGCTCAGAAGAGCCCACTGAGTCAGCCCTTAACCCCAGTGTGCAGAAGTTGTCAAAACGTGTTTTTCAGCACAAATAAACACGTTTTGGCAACTTTGGTCACCAACATGTAAGTTATAGGGCAGGAACAGAACACTTTTCAAAACGTGTTTTTCAGCCCGAAATAAACGCGTTTTCTCAACTCCTGGAATCACAGTGTAACTGACTGGCTCAGAAGAGCCCACTGAGTCAGCCCTTAACCCCAGTGTGCAGAAGTTGTCAAAACGTGTTTTTCAGCACAAATAAACACGTTTTGGCAACTTTGGTCAACAACATGTAAGTTATAGGGCAGGAACAGAACACTTTTCAAAACGTGTTTTTCAGCCCGAAATAAACGCGTTTTCTCAACTCTTGGAATCACAGTGTAACTGACTGGTTCAGAAGAGCCCACTGAGTCAGCCCTTAACCCCAGTGTGCAGAAGTTGTCAAAACGTGTTTTTCAGCACAAAGAAACACGTTTTGGCAACTTTGGTCACCAACATGTAAGTTATAGGGCAGGAACAGAACACTTTTCAAAACGTGTTTTTCAGCCCGAAATAAACGCGTTTTCTCAACCCTTTGAATCACAGTGTAACTGACTGGCTCAGAAGAGCCCACTGAGTCAGCCCTTAACCCCAGTGTGCAGAAGTTGTCAAAACGTGTTTTTCAGCACAAATAAACACGTTTTGGCAACTTTGGTCAACAACATGTAAGTTATAGGGCAGGAACAGAACACTTTTCAAAACGTGTTTTTCAGCCCGAAATAAACGCGTTTTCTCAACTCCTGGAATCACAGTGTAAACTGACTGGCTCAGAAGAGCCCACTGAGTCAGCCCTTAACCCCAGTGTGCAGAAGTTGTCAAAACGTGTTTTTCAGCACAAATAAACACGTTTTGGCAACTTTGGTCAACAACATGTAAGTTATAGGGCAGGAACAGAACACTTTTCAAAACGTGTTTTTCAGCCCGAAATAAACGCGTTTTCTCAACCCTTGGAATCACAGTGTAACTGACTGGCTCAGAAGAGCCCACTGAGTCAGCCCTTAACCCCAGTGTGCAGAAGTTGTCAAAACGTGTTTTTCAGCACAAATAAACACGTTTTGGCAACTTTGGTCACCAACATGTAAGTTATAGGGCAGGAACAGAACACTTTTCAAAACGTGTTTTTCAGCCCGAAATAAACGCGTTTTCTCAACTCCTGGAATCACAGTGTAACTGACTGGCTCAGAACAGCCCACTGAGTCATCCCTTAACCCCAGTGTGCAGAAGTTGTCAAAACGTGTTTTTCAGCACAAAGAAACACGTTTTGGCAACTTTGGTCACCAACATGTAAGTTATAGGGCAGGAACAGAACACTTTTCAAAACGTGTTTTTCAGCCCGAAATAAACGCGTTTTCTCAACCCTTTGAATCACAGTGTAACTGACTGGCTCAGAAGAGCCCACTGAGTCAGCCCTTAACCCCAGTGTGCAGAAGTTGTCAAAACGTGTTTTTAAGCACAAATAAACACGTTTTGGCAACTTTGGTCACCAACATGTAAGTTATAGGGCAGGAACAGAACACTTTTCAAAACGTGTTTTTCAGCCCGAAATAAACGCGTTTTCTCAACCCTTGGAATCACAGTGTAACTGACTGGCTCAGAAGAGCCCACTGATTCAGCCCTTAACCCCAGTGTGCAGAAGTTGTCAAAACGTGTTTTTCAGCACAAATAAACACGTTTTGGCAACTTTGGTCAACAACATGTAAGTTATAGGGCAGGAACAGAACACTTTTCAAAACGTGTTTTTCAGCCCGAAATAAACGCGTTTTCTCAACCCTTGGAATCACAGTGTAACTGACTGGCTCAGAAGAGCCCACTGAGTCAGCCCTTAACCCCAGTGTGCAGAAGTTGTCAAAACGTGTTTTTCAGCACAAATAAACACGTTTTGGCAACTTTGGTCAACAACATGTAAGTTATAGGGCAGGAACAGAACACTTTTCAAAACGTGTTTTTCAGCCCGAAATAAACGCGTTTTCTCAACCCTTGGAATCACAGTGTAACTGACTGGCTCAGAAGAGCCCACTGAGTCAGCCCTTAACCCCAGTGTGCAGAAGTTGTCAAAACGTGTTTTTCAGCACAAATAAACACGTTTTGGCAACTTTGGTCAACAACATGTAAGTTATAGGGCAGGAACAGAACACTTTTCAAAACGTGTTTTTCAGCCCGAAATAAACGCGTTTTCTCAACCCTTGGAATCACAGTGTAACTGACTGGCTCAGAAGAGCCCACTGAGTCAGCCCTTAACCCCAGTGTGCAGAAGTTGTCAAAACGTGTTTTTCAGCACAAATAAACACGTTTTGGCAACTTTGGTCACCAACATGTAAGTTATAGGGCAGGAACAGAACACTTTTCAAAACGTGTTTTTCAGCCCGAAATAAACGCGTTTTCTCAACTCCTGGAATCACAGTGTAACTGACTGGCTCAGAAGAGCCCACTGAGTCAGCCCTTAACCCCAGTGTGCAGAAGTTGTCAAAACGTGTTTTTCAGCACAAATAAACACGTTTTGGCAACTTTGGTCAACAACATGTAAGTTATAGGGCAGGAACAGAACACTTTTCAAAACGTGTTTTTCAGCCCGAAATAAACGCGTTTTCTCAACTCTTGGAATCACAGTGTAACTGACTGGTTCAGAAGAGCCCACTGAGTCAGCCCTTAACCCCAGTGTGCAGAAGTTGTCAAAACGTGTTTTTCAGCACAAATAAACACGTTTTGGCAACTTTGGTCAACAACATGTAAGTTATAGGGCAGGAACAGAACACTTTTCAAAACGTGTTTTTCAGCCCGAAATAAACGCGTTTTCTCAACTCCTGGAATCACAGTGTAACTGACTGGCTCAGAAGAGCCCACTGAGTCATCCCTTAACCCCAGTGTGCAGAAGTTGTCAAAACGTGTTTTTCAGCACAAATAAACACGTTTTGGCAACTTTGGTCAACAACATGTAAGTTATAGGGCAGGAACAGAACACTTTTCAAAACGTGTTTTTCAGCCCGAAATAAACGCGTTTTCTCAACTCCTGGAATCACAGTGTAACTGACTGGCTCAGAAGAGCCCACTGAGTCATCCCTTAACCCCAGTGTGCAGAAGTTGTCAAAACGTGTTTTTCAGCACAAAGAAACACGTTTTGGCAACTTTGGTCACCAACATGTAAGTTATAGGGCAGGAACAGAACACTTTTCAAAACGTGTTTTTCAGCCCGAAATAAACGCGTTTTCTCAACCCTTTGAATCACAGTGTAACTGACTGGCTCAGAAGAGCCCACTGAGTCAGCCCTTAACCCCAGTGTGCAGAAGTTGTCAAAACGTGTTTTTCAGCACAAATAAACACGTTTTGGCAACTTTGGTCAACAACATGTAAGTTATAGGGCAGGAACAGAACACTTTTCAAAACGTGTTTTTCAGCCCGAAATAAACGCGTTTTCTCAACTCCTGGAATCACAGTGTAAACTGACTGGCTCAGAAGAGCCCACTGAGTCAGCCCTTAACCCCAGTGTGCAGAAGTTGTCAAAACGTGTTTTTCAGCACAAATAAACACGTTTTGGCAACTTTGGTCAACAACATGTAAGTTATAGGGCAGGAACAGAACACTTTTCAAAACGTGTTTTTCAGCCCGAAATAAACGCGTTTTCTCAACCCTTGGAATCACAGTGTAACTGACTGGCTCAGAAGAGCCCACTGAGTCAGCCCTTAACCCCAGTGTGCAGAAGTTGTCAAAACGTGTTTTTCAGCACAAATAAACACGTTTTGGCAACTTTGGTCACCAACATGTAAGTTATAGGGCAGGAACAGAACACTTTTCAAAACGTGTTTTTCAGCCCGAAATAAACGCGTTTTCTCAACTCCTGGAATCACAGTGTAACTGACTGGCTCAGAAGAGCCCACTGAGTCAGCCCTTAACCCCAGTGTGCAGAAGTTGTCAAAACGTGTTTTTCAGCACAAATAAACACGTTTTGGCAACTTTGGTCAACAACATGTAAGTTATAGGGCAGGAACAGAACACTTTTCAAAACGTGTTTTTCAGCCCGAAATAAACGCGTTTTCTCAACTCTTGGAATCACAGTGTAACTGACTGGCTCAGAAGAGCCCACTGAGTCAGCCCTTAACCCCAGTGTGCAGAAGTTGTCAAAACGTGTTTTTCAGCACAAATAAACACGTTTTGGCAACTTTGGTCAACAACATGTAAGTTATAGGGCAGGAACAGAACACTTTTCAAAACGTGTTTTTCAGCCCGAAATAAACGCGTTTTCTCAACCCTTGGAATCACAGTGTAACTGACTGGCTCAGAAGAGCCCACTGAGTCAGCCCTTAACCCCAGTGTGCAGAAGTTGTCAAAACGTGTTTTTCAGCACAAATAAACACGTTTTGGCAACTTTGGTCAACAACATGTAAGTTATAGGGCAGGAACAGAACACTTTTCAAAACGTGTTTTTCAGCCCGAAATAAACGCGTTTTCTCAACCCTTGGAATCACAGTGTAACTGACTGGCTCAGAAGAGCCCAATGAGTCAGCCCTTAACCCCAGTGTGCAGAAGTTGTCAAAACGTGTTTTTCAGCACAAATAAACACGTTTTGGCAACTTTGGTCAACAACATGTAAGTTATAGGGCAGGAACAGAACACTTTTCAAAACGTGTTTTTCAGCCCGAAATAAACGCGTTTTCTCAACTCTTGGAATCACAGTGTAACTGACTGGCTCAGAAGAGCCCACTGAGTCAGCCCTTAACCCCAGTGTGCAGAAGTTGTCAAAACGTGTTTTTCAGCACAAATAAACACGTTTTGGCAACTTTGGTCAACAACATGTAAGTTATAGGGCAGGAACAGAACACTTTTCAAAACGTGTTTTTCAGCCCGAAATAAACGCGTTTTCTCAACTCTTGGAATCACAGTGTAACTGACTGGCTCAGAAGAGCCCACTGATTCAGCCCTTAACCCCAGTGTGCAGAAGTTGTCAAAACGTGTTTTTCAGCACAAATAAACACGTTTTGGCAACTTTGGTCACCAACATGTAAGTTATAGGGCAGGAACAGAACACTTTTCAAAACGTGTTTTTCAGCCCGAAATAAACGCGTTTTCTCAACTCCTGGAATCACAGTGTAACTGACTGGCTCAGAAGAGCCCACTGAGTCAGCCCTTAACCCCAGTGTGCAGAAGTTGTCAAAACGTGTTTTTCAGCACAAATAAACACGTTTTGGCAACTTTGGTCAACAACATGTAAGTTATAGGGCAGGAACAGAACACTTTTCAAAACGTGTTTTTCAGCCCGAAATAAACGCGTTTTCTCAACTCCTGGAATCACAGTGTAACTGACTGGCTCAGAAGAGCCCACTGAGTCAGCCCTTAACCCCAGTGTGCAGAAGTTGTCAAAACGTGTTTTTCAGCACAAATAAACACGTTTTGGCAACTTTGGTCAACAACATGTAAGTTATAGGGCAGGAACAGAACACTTTTCAAAACGTGTTTTTCAGCCCGAAATAAACGCGTTTTCTCAACCCTTGGAATCACAGTGTAACTGACTGGCTCAGAAGAGCCCACTGAGTCAGCCCTTAACCCCAGTGTGCAGAAGTTGTCAAAACGTGTTTTTCAGCACAAATAAACACGTTTTGGCAACTTTGGTCACCAACATGTAAGTTATAGGGCAGGAACAGAACACTTTTCAAAACGTGTTTTTCAGCCCGAAATAAACGCGTTTTCTCAACTCCTGGAATCACAGTGTAACTGACTGGCTCAGAAGAGCCCACTGAGTCAGCCCTTAACCCCAGTGTGCAGAAGTTGTCAAAACGTGTTTTTCAGCACAAATAAACACGTTTTGGCAACTTTGGTCAACAACATGTAAGTTATAGGGCAGGAACAGAACACTTTTCAAAACGTGTTTTTCAGCCCGAAATAAACGCGTTTTCTCAACTCTTGGAATCACAGTGTAACTGACTGGCTCAGAAGAGCCCACTGAGTCAGCCCTTAACCCCAGTGTGCAGAAGTTGTCAAAACGTGTTTTTCAGCACAAATAAACACGTTTTGGCAACTTTGGTCAACAACATGTAAGTTATAGGGCAGGAACAGAACACTTTTCAAAACGTGTTTTTCAGCCCGAAATAAACGCGTTTTCTCAACCCTTGGAATCACAGTGTAACTGACTGGCTCAGAAGAGCCCACTGAGTCAGCCCTTAACCCCAGTGTGCAGAAGTTGTCAAAACGTGTTTTTCAGCACAAATAAACACGTTTTGGCAACTTTGGTCAACAACATGTAAGTTATAGGGCAGGAACAGAACACTTTTCAAAACGTGTTTTTCAGCCCGAAATAAACGCGTTTTCTCAACCCTTGGAATCACAGTGTAACTGACTGGCTCAGAAGAGCCCAATGAGTCAGCCCTTAACCCCAGTGTGCAGAAGTTGTCAAAACGTGTTTTTCAGCACAAATAAACACGTTTTGGCAACTTTGGTCAACAACATGTAAGTTATAGGGCAGGAACAGAACACTTTTCAAAACGTGTTTTTCAGCCCGAAATAAACGCGTTTTCTCAACTCTTGGAATCACAGTGTAACTGACTGGCTCAGAAGAGCCCACTGATTCAGCCCTTAACCCCAGTGTGCAGAAGTTGTCAAAACGTGTTTTTCAGCACAAATAAACACGTTTTGGCAACTTTGGTCACCAACATGTAAGTTATAGGGCAGGAACAGAACACTTTTCAAAACGTGTTTTTCAGCCCGAAATAAACGCGTTTTCTCAACTCCTGGAATCACAGTGTAACTGACTGGCTCAGAAGAGCCCACTGAGTCAGCCCTTAACCCCAGTGTGCAGAAGTTGTCAAAACGTGTTTTTCAGCACAAATAAACACGTTTTGGCAACTTTGGTCAACAACATGTAAGTTATAGGGCAGGAACAGAACACTTTTCAAAACGTGTTTTTCAGCCCGAAATAAACGCGTTTTCTCAACTCTTGGAATCACAGTGTAACTGACTGGCTCAGAAGAGCCCACTGAGTCAGCCCTTAACCCCAGTGTGCAGAAGTTGTCAAAACGTGTTTTTCAGCACAAATAAACACGTTTTGGCAACTTTGGTCAACAACATGTAAGTTATAGGGCAGGAACAGAACACTTTTCAAAACGTGTTTTTCAGCCCGAAATAAACGCGTTTTCTCAACTCTTGGAATCACAGTGTAACTGACTGGCTCAGAAGAGCCCACTGATTCAGCCCTTAACCCCAGTGTGCAGAAGTTGTCAAAACGTGTTTTTCAGCACAAATAAACACGTTTTGGCAACTTTGGTCACCAACATGTAAGTTATAGGGCAGGAACAGAACACTTTTCAAAACGTGTTTTTCAGCCCGAAATAAACGCGTTTTCTCAACTCCTGGAATCACAGTGTAACTGACTGGCTCAGAAGAGCCCACTGAGTCAGCCCTTAACCCCAGTGTGCAGAAGTTGTCAAAACGTGTTTTTCAGCACAAATAAACACGTTTTGGCAACTTTGGTCAACAACATGTAAGTTATAGGGCAGGAACAGAACACTTTTCAAAACGTGTTTTTCAGCCCGAAATAAACGCGTTTTCTCAACTCCTGGAATCACAGTGTAACTGACTGGCTCAGAAGAGCCCACTGAGTCAGCCCTTAACCCCAGTGTGCAGAAGTTGTCAAAACGTGTTTTTCAGCACAAATAAACACGTTTTGGCAACTTTGGTCAACAACATGTAAGTTATAGGGCAGGAACAGAACACTTTTCAAAACGTGTTTTTCAGCCCGAAATAAACGCGTTTTCTCAACCCTTGGAATCACAGTGTAACTGACTGGCTCAGAAGAGCCCACTGAGTCAGCCCTTAACCCCAGTGTGCAGAAGTTGTCAAAACGTGTTTTTCAGCACAAATAAACACGTTTTGGCAACTTTGGTCACCAACATGTAAGTTATAGGGCAGGAACAGAACACTTTTCAAAACGTGTTTTTCAGCCCGAAATAAACGCGTTTTCTCAACCCTTGGAATCACAGTGTAACTGACTGGCTCAGAAGAGCCCACTGAGTCAGCCCTTAACCCCAGTGTGCAGAAGTTGTCAAAACGTGTTTTTAAGCACAAATAAACACGTTTTGGCAACTTTGGTCACCAACATGTAAGTTATAGGGCAGGAACAGAACACTTTTCAAAACGTGTTTTTCAGCCCGAAATAAACGCGTTTTCTCATCTCCTGGAATCACAGTGTAACTGACTGGCTCAGAAGAGCCCACTGAGTCAGCCCTTAACCCCAGTGTGCAGAAGTTGTCAAAACGTGTTTTTCAGCACAAATAAACACGTTTTGGCAACTTTGGTCAACAACATGTAAGTTATAGGGCAGGAACAGAACACTTTTCAAAACGTGTTTTTCAGCCCGAAATAAACGCGTTTTCTCAACTCTTGGAATCACAGTGTAACTGACTGGCTCAGAAGAGCCCACTGAGTCAGCCCTTAACCCCAGTGTGCAGAAGTTGTCAAAACGTGTTTTTCAGCACAAATAAACACGTTTTGGCAACTTTGGTCAACAACATGTAAGTTATAGGGCAGGAACAGAACACTTTTCAAAACGTGTTTTTCAGCCCGAAATAAACGCGTTTTCTCAACCCTTGGAATCACAGTGTAACTGACTGGCTCAGAAGAGCCCACTGAGTCAGCCCTTAACCCCAGTGTGCAGAAGTTGTCAAAACGTGTTTTTCAGCACAAATAAACACGTTTTGGCAACTTTGGTCAACAACATGTAAGTTATAGGGCAGGAACAGAACACTTTTCAAAACGTGTTTTTCAGCCCGAAATAAACGCGTTTTCTCAACCCTTGGAATCACAGTGTAACTGACTGGCTCAGAAGAGCCCAATGAGTCAGCCCTTAACCCCAGTGTGCAGAAGTTGTCAAAACGTGTTTTTCAGCACAAATAAACACGTTTTGGCAACTTTGGTCAACAACATGTAAGTTATAGGGCAGGAACAGAACACTTTTCAAAACGTGTTTTTCAGCCCGAAATAAACGCGTTTTCTCAACTCTTGGAATCACAGTGTAACTGACTGGCTCAGAAGAGCCCACTGATTCAGCCCTTAACCCCAGTGTGCAGAAGTTGTCAAAACGTGTTTTTCAGCACAAATAAACACGTTTTGGCAACTTTGGTCACCAACATGTAAGTTATAGGGCAGGAACAGAACACTTTTCAAAACGTGTTTTTCAGCCCGAAATAAACGCGTTTTCTCAACTCCTGGAATCACAGTGTAACTGACTGGCTCAGAAGAGCCCACTGAGTCAGCCCTTAACCCCAGTGTGCAGAAGTTGTCAAAACGTGTTTTTCAGCACAAATAAACACGTTTTGGCAACTTTGGTCAACAACATGTAAGTTATAGGGCAGGAACAGAACACTTTTCAAAACGTGTTTTTCAGCCCGAAATAAACGCGTTTTCTCAACTCTTGGAATCACAGTGTAACTGACTGGCTCAGAAGAGCCCACTGAGTCAGCCCTTAACCCCAGTGTGCAGAAGTTGTCAAAACGTGTTTTTCAGCACAAATAAACACGTTTTGGCAACTTTGGTCAACAACATGTAAGTTATAGGGCAGGAACAGAACACTTTTCAAAACGTGTTTTTCAGCCCGAAATAAACGCGTTTTCTCAACTCTTGGAATCACAGTGTAACTGACTGGCTCAGAAGAGCCCACTGATTCAGCCCTTAACCCCAGTGTGCAGAAGTTGTCAAAACGTGTTTTTCAGCACAAATAAACACGTTTTGGCAACTTTGGTCACCAACATGTAAGTTATAGGGCAGGAACAGAACACTTTTCAAAACGTGTTTTTCAGCCCGAAATAAACGCGTTTTCTCAACTCCTGGAATCACAGTGTAACTGACTGGCTCAGAAGAGCCCACTGAGTCAGCCCTTAACCCCAGTGTGCAGAAGTTGTCAAAACGTGTTTTTCAGCACAAATAAACACGTTTTGGCAACTTTGGTCAACAACATGTAAGTTATAGGGCAGGAACAGAACACTTTTCAAAACGTGTTTTTCAGCCCGAAATAAACGCGTTTTCTCAACTCCTGGAATCACAGTGTAACTGACTGGCTCAGAAGAGCCCACTGAGTCAGCCCTTAACCCCAGTGTGCAGAAGTTGTCAAAACGTGTTTTTCAGCACAAATAAACACGTTTTGGCAACTTTGGTCAACAACATGTAAGTTATAGGGCAGGAACAGAACACTTTTCAAAACGTGTTTTTCAGCCCGAAATAAACGCGTTTTCTCAACCCTTGGAATCACAGTGTAACTGACTGGCTCAGAAGAGCCCACTGAGTCAGCCCTTAACCCCAGTGTGCAGAAGTTGTCAAAACGTGTTTTTCAGCACAAATAAACACGTTTTGGCAACTTTGGTCACCAACATGTAAGTTATAGGGCAGGAACAGAACACTTTTCAAAACGTGTTTTTCAGCCCGAAATAAACGCGTTTTCTCAACCCTTGGAATCACAGTGTAACTGACTGGCTCAGAAGAGCCCACTGAGTCAGCCCTTAACCCCAGTGTGCAGAAGTTGTCAAAACGTGTTTTTAAGCACAAATAAACACGTTTTGGCAACTTTGGTCACCAACATGTAAGTTATAGGGCAGGAACAGAACACTTTTCAAAACGTGTTTTTCAGCCCGAAATAAACGCGTTTTCTCAACTCCTGGAATCACAGTGTAACTGACTGGCTCAGAAGAGCCCACTGAGTCAGCCCTTAACCCCAGTGTGCAGAAGTTGTCAAAACGTGTTTTTCAGCACAAATAAACACGTTTTGGCAACTTTGGTCAACAACATGTAAGTTATAGGGCAGGAACAGAACACTTTTCAAAACGTGTTTTTCAGCCCGAAATAAACGCGTTTTCTCAACTCCTGGAATCACAGTGTAACTGACTGGCTCAGAAGAGCCCACTGAGTCAGCCCTTAACCCCAGTGTGCAGAAGTTGTCAAAACGTGTTTTTCAGCACAAATAAACACGTTTTGGCAACTTTGGTCAACAACATGTAAGTTATAGGGCAGGAACAGAACACTTTTCAAAACGTGTTTTTCAGCCCGAAATAAACGCGTTTTCTCAACCCTTGGAATCACAGTGTAACTGACTGGCTCAGAAGAGCCCACTGAGTCAGCCCTTAACCCCAGTGTGCAGAAGTTGTCAAAACGTGTTTTTCAGCACAAATAAACACGTTTTGGCAACTTTGGTCACCAACATGTAAGTTATAGGGCAGGAACAGAACACTTTTCAAAACGTGTTTTTCAGCCCGAAATAAACGCGTTTTCTCAACTCCTGGAATCACAGTGTAACTGACTGGCTCAGAAGAGCCCACTGAGTCAGCCCTTAACCCCAGTGTGCAGAAGTTGTCAAAACGTGTTTTTCAGCACAAATAAACACGTTTTGGCAACTTTGGTCAACAACATGTAAGTTATAGGGCAGGAACAGAACACTTTTCAAAACGTGTTTTTCAGCCCGAAATAAACGCGTTTTCTCAACTCTTGGAATCACAGTGTAACTGACTGGCTCAGAAGAGCCCACTGAGTCAGCCCTTAACCCCAGTGTGCAGAAGTTGTCAAAACGTGTTTTTCAGCACAAATAAACACGTTTTGGCAACTTTGGTCAACAACATGTAAGTTATAGGGCAGGAACAGAACACTTTTCAAAACGTGTTTTTCAGCCCGAAATAAACGCGTTTTCTCAACCCTTGGAATCACAGTGTAACTGACTGGCTCAGAAGAGCCCACTGAGTCAGCCCTTAACCCCAGTGTGCAGAAGTTGTCAAAACGTGTTTTTCAGCACAAATAAACACGTTTTGGCAACTTTGGTCAACAACATGTAAGTTATAGGGCAGGAACAGAACACTTTTCAAAACGTGTTTTTCAGCCCGAAATAAACGCGTTTTCTCAACCCTTGGAATCACAGTGTAACTGACTGGCTCAGAAGAGCCCAATGAGTCAGCCCTTAACCCCAGTGTGCAGAAGTTGTCAAAACGTGTTTTTCAGCACAAATAAACACGTTTTGGCAACTTTGGTCAACAACATGTAAGTTATAGGGCAGGAACAGAACACTTTTCAAAACGTGTTTTTCAGCCCGAAATAAACGCGTTTTCTCAACTCTTGGAATCACAGTGTAACTGACTGGCTCAGAAGAGCCCACTGAGTCAGCCCTTAACCCCAGTGTGCAGAAGTTGTCAAAACGTGTTTTTCAGCACAAATAAACACGTTTTGGCAACTTTGGTCAACAACATGTAAGTTATAGGGCAGGAACAGAACACTTTTCAAAACGTGTTTTTCAGCCCGAAATAAACGCGTTTTCTCAACTCTTGGAATCACAGTGTAACTGACTGTCTCAGAAGAGCCCACTGAGTCAGCCCTTAACCCCAGTGTGCAGAAGTTGTCAAAACGTGTTTTTCAGCACAAATAAACACGTTTTGGCAACTTTGGTCAACAACATGTAAGTTATAGGGCAGGAACAGAACACTTTTCAAAACGTGTTTTTCAGCCCGAAATAAACGCGTTTTCTCAACTCTTGGAATCACAGTGTAACTGACTGGCTCAGAAGAGCCCACTGATTCAGCCCTTAACCCCAGTGTGCAGAAGTTGTCAAAACGTGTTTTTCAGCACAAATAAACACGTTTTGGCAACTTTGGTCACCAACATGTAAGTTATAGGGCAGGAACAGAACACTTTTCAAAACGTGTTTTTCAGCCCGAAATAAACGCGTTTTCTCAACCCTTTGAATCACAGTGTAACTGACTGGCTCAGAAGAGCCCACTGAGTCAGCCCTTAACCCCAGTGTGCAGAAGTTGTCAAAACGTGTTTTTCAGCACAAATAAACACGTTTTGGCAACTTTGGTCAACAACATGTAAGTTATAGGGCAGGAACAGAACACTTTTCAAAACGTGTTTTTCAGCCCGAAATAAACGCGTTTTCTCAACCCTTGGAATCACAGTGTAACTGACTGGCTCAGAAGAGCCCACTGAGTCAGCCCTTAACCCCAGTGTGCAGAAGTTGTCAAAACGTGTTTTTCAGCACAAATAAACACGTTTTGGCAACTTTGGTCAACAACATGTAAGTTATAGGGCAGGAACAGAACACTTTTCAAAACATGTTTTTCAGCCCGAAATAAACGCGTTTTCTCAACCCTTGGAATCACAGTGTAACTGACTGGCTCAGAAGAGCCCACTGAGTCAGCCCTTAACCCCAGTGTGCAGAAGTTGTCAAAACGTGTTTTTCAGCACAAATAAACACGTTTTGGCAACTTTGGTCAACAACATGTAAGTTATAGGGCAGGAACAGAACACTTTTCAAAACGTGTTTTTCAGCCCGAAATAAACGCGTTTTCTCAACCCTTGGAATCACAGTGTAACTGACTGGCTCAGAAGAGCCCACTGAGTCAGCCCTTAACCCCAGTGTGCAGAAGTTGTCAAAACGTGTTTTTCAGCACAAATAAACACGTTTTGGCAACTTTGGTCACCAACATGTAAGTTATAGGGCAGGAACAGAACACTTTTCAAAACGTGTTTTTCAGCCCGAAATAAACGCGTTTTCTCAACTCCTGGAATCACAGTGTAACTGACTGGCTCAGAAGAGCCCACTGAGTCAGCCCTTAACCCCAGTGTGCAGAAGTTGTCAAAACGTGTTTTTCAGCACAAATAAACACGTTTTGGCAACTTTGGTCAACAACATGTAAGTTATAGGGCAGGAACAGAACACTTTTCAAAACGTGTTTTTCAGCCCGAAATAAACGCGTTTTCTCAACCCTTGGAATCACAGTGTAACTGACTGGCTCAGAAGAGCCCACTGAGTCAGCCCTTAACCCCAGTGTGCAGAAGTTGTCAAAACGTGTTTTTCAGCACAAATAAACACGTTTTGGCAACTTTGGTCAACAACATGTAAGTTATAGGGCAGGAACAGAACACTTTTCAAAACGTGTTTTTCAGCCCGAAATAAACGCGTTTTCTCAACTCTTGGAATCACAGTGTAACTGACTGGTTCAGAAGAGCCCACTGAGTCAGCCCTTAACCCCAGTGTGCAGAAGTTGTCAAAACGTGTTTTTCAGCACAAATAAACACGTTTTGGCAACTTTGGTCAACAACATGTAAGTTATAGGGCAGGAACAGAACACTTTTCAAAACGTGTTTTTCAGCCCGAAATAAACGCGTTTTCTCAACTCCTGGAATCACAGTGTAACTGACTGGCTCAGAAGAGCCCACTGAGTCATCCCTTAACCCCAGTGTGCAGAAGTTGTCAAAACGTGTTTTTCAGCACAAATAAACACGTTTTGGCAACTTTGGTCAACAACATGTAAGTTATAGGGCAGGAACAGAACACTTTTCAAAACGTGTTTTTCAGCCCGAAATAAACGCGTTTTCTCAACTCCTGGAATCACAGTGTAACTGACTGGCTCAGAACAGCCCACTGAGTCATCCCTTAACCCCAGTGTGCAGAAGTTGTCAAAACGTGTTTTTCAGCACAAAGAAACACGTTTTGGCAACTTTGGTCACCAACATGTAAGTTATAGGGCAGGAACAGAACACTTTTCAAAACGTGTTTTTCAGCCCGAAATAAACGCGTTTTCTCAACCCTTTGAATCACAGTGTAACTGACTGGCTCAGAAGAGCCCACTGAGTCAGCCCTTAACCCCAGTGTGCAGAAGTTGTCAAAACGTGTTTTTAAGCACAAATAAACACGTTTTGGCAACTTTGGTCACCAACATGTAAGTTATAGGGCAGGAACAGAACACTTTTCAAAACGTGTTTTTCAGCCCGAAATAAACGCGTTTTCTCAACCCTTGGAATCACAGTGTAACTGACTGGCTCAGAAGAGCCCACTGATTCAGCCCTTAACCCCAGTGTGCAGAAGTTGTCAAAACGTGTTTTTCAGCACAAATAAACACGTTTTGGCAACTTTGGTCAACAACATGTAAGTTATAGGGCAGGAACAGAACACTTTTCAAAACGTGTTTTTCAGCCCGAAATAAACGCGTTTTCTCAACCCTTGGAATCACAGTGTAACTGACTGGCTCAGAAGAGCCCACTGAGTCAGCCCTTAACCCCAGTGTGCAGAAGTTGTCAAAACGTGTTTTTCAGCACAAATAAACACGTTTTGGCAACTTTGGTCAACAACATGTAAGTTATAGGGCAGGAACAGAACACTTTTCAAAACGTGTTTTTCAGCCCGAAATAAACGCGTTTTCTCAACCCTTGGAATCACAGTGTAACTGACTGGCTCAGAAGAGCCCACTGAGTCAGCCCTTAACCCCAGTGTGCAGAAGTTGTCAAAACGTGTTTTTCAGCACAAATAAACACGTTTTGGCAACTTTGGTCAACAACATGTAAGTTATAGGGCAGGAACAGAACACTTTTCAAAACGTGTTTTTCAGCCCGAAATAAACGCGTTTTCTCAACCCTTGGAATCACAGTGTAACTGACTGGCTCAGAAGAGCCCACTGAGTCAGCCCTTAACCCCAGTGTGCAGAAGTTGTCAAAACGTGTTTTTCAGCACAAATAAACACGTTTTGGCAACTTTGGTCACCAACATGTAAGTTATAGGGCAGGAACAGAACACTTTTCAAAACGTGTTTTTCAGCCCGAAATAAACGCGTTTTCTCAACTCCTGGAATCACAGTGTAACTGACTGGCTCAGAAGAGCCCACTGAGTCAGCCCTTAACCCCAGTGTGCAGAAGTTGTCAAAACGTGTTTTTCAGCACAAATAAACACGTTTTGGCAACTTTGGTCAACAACATGTAAGTTATAGGGCAGGAACAGAACACTTTTCAAAACGTGTTTTTCAGCCCGAAATAAACGCGTTTTCTCAACTCTTGGAATCACAGTGTAACTGACTGGTTCAGAAGAGCCCACTGAGTCAGCCCTTAACCCCAGTGTGCAGAAGTTGTCAAAACGTGTTTTTCAGCACAAATAAACACGTTTTGGCAACTTTGGTCAACAACATGTAAGTTATAGGGCAGGAACAGAACACTTTTCAAAACGTGTTTTTCAGCCCGAAATAAACGCGTTTTCTCAACTCCTGGAATCACAGTGTAACTGACTGGCTCAGAAGAGCCCACTGAGTCATCCCTTAACCCCAGTGTGCAGAAGTTGTCAAAACGTGTTTTTCAGCACAAATAAACACGTTTTGGCAACTTTGGTCAACAACATGTAAGTTATAGGGCAGGAACAGAACACTTTTCAAAACGTGTTTTTCAGCCCGAAATAAACGCGTTTTCTCAACTCCTGGAATCACAGTGTAACTGACTGGCTCAGAAGAGCCCACTGAGTCATCCCTTAACCCCAGTGTGCAGAAGTTGTCAAAACGTGTTTTTCAGCACAAAGAAACACGTTTTGGCAACTTTGGTCACCAACATGTAAGTTATAGGGCAGGAACAGAACACTTTTCAAAACGTGTTTTTCAGCCCGAAATAAACGCGTTTTCTCAACCCTTTGAATCACAGTGTAACTGACTGGCTCAGAAGAGCCCACTGAGTCAGCCCTTAACCCCAGTGTGCAGAAGTTGTCAAAACGTGTTTTTCAGCACAAATAAACACGTTTTGGCAACTTTGGTCAACAACATGTAAGTTATAGGGCAGGAACAGAACACTTTTCAAAACGTGTTTTTCAGCCCGAAATAAACGCGTTTTCTCAACTCCTGGAATCACAGTGTAAACTGACTGGCTCAGAAGAGCCCACTGAGTCAGCCCTTAACCCCAGTGTGCAGAAGTTGTCAAAACGTGTTTTTCAGCACAAATAAACACGTTTTGGCAACTTTGGTCAACAACATGTAAGTTATAGGGCAGGAACAGAACACTTTTCAAAACGTGTTTTTCAGCCCGAAATAAACGCGTTTTCTCAACCCTTGGAATCACAGTGTAACTGACTGGCTCAGAAGAGCCCACTGAGTCAGCCCTTAACCCCAGTGTGCAGAAGTTGTCAAAACGTGTTTTTCAGCACAAATAAACACGTTTTGGCAACTTTGGTCACCAACATGTAAGTTATAGGGCAGGAACAGAACACTTTTCAAAACGTGTTTTTCAGCCCGAAATAAACGCGTTTTCTCAACTCCTGGAATCACAGTGTAACTGACTGGCTCAGAAGAGCCCACTGAGTCAGCCCTTAACCCCAGTGTGCAGAAGTTGTCAAAACGTGTTTTTCAGCACAAATAAACACGTTTTGGCAACTTTGGTCAACAACATGTAAGTTATAGGGCAGGAACAGAACACTTTTCAAAACGTGTTTTTCAGCCCGAAATAAACGCGTTTTCTCAACTCTTGGAATCACAGTGTAACTGACTGGCTCAGAAGAGCCCACTGAGTCAGCCCTTAACCCCAGTGTGCAGAAGTTGTCAAAACGTGTTTTTCAGCACAAATAAACACGTTTTGGCAACTTTGGTCAACAACATGTAAGTTATAGGGCAGGAACAGAACACTTTTCAAAACGTGTTTTTCAGCCCGAAATAAACGCGTTTTCTCAACCCTTGGAATCACAGTGTAACTGACTGGCTCAGAAGAGCCCACTGAGTCAGCCCTTAACCCCAGTGTGCAGAAGTTGTCAAAACGTGTTTTTCAGCACAAATAAACACGTTTTGGCAACTTTGGTCAACAACATGTAAGTTATAGGGCAGGAACAGAACACTTTTCAAAACGTGTTTTTCAGCCCGAAATAAACGCGTTTTCTCAACCCTTGGAATCACAGTGTAACTGACTGGCTCAGAAGAGCCCAATGAGTCAGCCCTTAACCCCAGTGTGCAGAAGTTGTCAAAACGTGTTTTTCAGCACAAATAAACACGTTTTGGCAACTTTGGTCAACAACATGTAAGTTATAGGGCAGGAACAGAACACTTTTCAAAACGTGTTTTTCAGCCCGAAATAAACGCGTTTTCTCAACTCTTGGAATCACAGTGTAACTGACTGGTTCAGAAGAGCCCACTGAGTCAGCCCTTAACCCCAGTGTGCAGAAGTTGTCAAAACGTGTTTTTCAGCACAAATAAACACGTTTTGGCAACTTTGGTCAACAACATGTAAGTTATAGGGCAGGAACAGAACACTTTTCAAAACGTGTTTTTCAGCCCGAAATAAACGCGTTTTCTCAACTCCTGGAATCACAGTGTAACTGACTGGCTCAGAAGAGCCCACTGAGTCATCCCTTAACCCCAGTGTGCAGAAGTTGTCAAAACGTGTTTTTCAGCACAAATAAACACGTTTTGGCAACTTTGGTCAACAACATGTAAGTTATAGGGCAGGAACAGAACACTTTTCAAAACGTGTTTTTCAGCCCGAAATAAACGCGTTTTCTCAACTCCTGGAATCACAGTGTAACTGACTGGCTCAGAACAGCCCACTGAGTCATCCCTTAACCCCAGTGTGCAGAAGTTGTCAAAACGTGTTTTTCAGCACAAAGAAACACGTTTTGGCAACTTTGGTCACCAACATGTAAGTTATAGGGCAGGAACAGAACACTTTTCAAAACGTGTTTTTCAGCCCGAAATAAACGCGTTTTCTCAACCCTTTGAATCACAGTGTAACTGACTGGCTCAGAAGAGCCCACTGAGTCAGCCCTTAACCCCAGTGTGCAGAAGTTGTCAAAACGTGTTTTTAAGCACAAATAAACACGTTTTGGCAACTTTGGTCACCAACATGTAAGTTATAGGGCAGGAACAGAACACTTTTCAAAACGTGTTTTTCAGCCCGAAATAAACGCGTTTTCTCAACCCTTGGAATCACAGTGTAACTGACTGGCTCAGAAGAGCCCACTGATTCAGCCCTTAACCCCAGTGTGCAGAAGTTGTCAAAACGTGTTTTTCAGCACAAATAAACACGTTTTGGCAACTTTGGTCAACAACATGTAAGTTATAGGGCAGGAACAGAACACTTTTCAAAACGTGTTTTTCAGCCCGAAATAAACGCGTTTTCTCAACCCTTGGAATCACAGTGTAACTGACTGGCTCAGAAGAGCCCACTGAGTCAGCCCTTAACCCCAGTGTGCAGAAGTTGTCAAAACGTGTTTTTCAGCACAAATAAACACGTTTTGGCAACTTTGGTCAACAACATGTAAGTTATAGGGCAGGAACAGAACACTTTTCAAAACGTGTTTTTCAGCCCGAAATAAACGCGTTTTCTCAACCCTTGGAATCACAGTGTAACTGACTGGCTCAGAAGAGCCCACTGAGTCAGCCCTTAACCCCAGTGTGCAGAAGTTGTCAAAACGTGTTTTTCAGCACAAATAAACACGTTTTGGCAACTTTGGTCAACAACATGTAAGTTATAGGGCAGGAACAGAACACTTTTCAAAACGTGTTTTTCAGCCCGAAATAAACGCGTTTTCTCAACCCTTGGAATCACAGTGTAACTGACTGGCTCAGAAGAGCCCACTGAGTCAGCCCTTAACCCCAGTGTGCAGAAGTTGTCAAAACGTGTTTTTCAGCACAAATAAACACGTTTTGGCAACTTTGGTCACCAACATGTAAGTTATAGGGCAGGAACAGAACACTTTTCAAAACGTGTTTTTCAGCCCGAAATAAACGCGTTTTCTCAACTCCTGGAATCACAGTGTAACTGACTGGCTCAGAAGAGCCCACTGAGTCAGCCCTTAACCCCAGTGTGCAGAAGTTGTCAAAACGTGTTTTTCAGCACAAATAAACACGTTTTGGCAACTTTGGTCAACAACATGTAAGTTATAGGGCAGGAACAGAACACTTTTCAAAACGTGTTTTTCAGCCCGAAATAAACGCGTTTTCTCAACTCTTGGAATCACAGTGTAACTGACTGGTTCAGAAGAGCCCACTGAGTCAGCCCTTAACCCCAGTGTGCAGAAGTTGTCAAAACGTGTTTTTCAGCACAAATAAACACGTTTTGGCAACTTTGGTCAACAACATGTAAGTTATAGGGCAGGAACAGAACACTTTTCAAAACGTGTTTTTCAGCCCGAAATAAACGCGTTTTCTCAACTCCTGGAATCACAGTGTAACTGACTGGCTCAGAAGAGCCCACTGAGTCATCCCTTAACCCCAGTGTGCAGAAGTTGTCAAAACGTGTTTTTCAGCACAAATAAACACGTTTTGGCAACTTTGGTCAACAACATGTAAGTTATAGGGCAGGAACAGAACACTTTTCAAAACGTGTTTTTCAGCCCGAAATAAACGCGTTTTCTCAACTCCTGGAATCACAGTGTAACTGACTGGCTCAGAAGAGCCCACTGAGTCATCCCTTAACCCCAGTGTGCAGAAGTTGTCAAAACGTGTTTTTCAGCACAAAGAAACACGTTTTGGCAACTTTGGTCACCAACATGTAAGTTATAGGGCAGGAACAGAACACTTTTCAAAACGTGTTTTTCAGCCCGAAATAAACGCGTTTTCTCAACCCTTTGAATCACAGTGTAACTGACTGGCTCAGAAGAGCCCACTGAGTCAGCCCTTAACCCCAGTGTGCAGAAGTTGTCAAAACGTGTTTTTCAGCACAAATAAACACGTTTTGGCAACTTTGGTCAACAACATGTAAGTTATAGGGCAGGAACAGAACACTTTTCAAAACGTGTTTTTCAGCCCGAAATAAACGCGTTTTCTCAACTCCTGGAATCACAGTGTAAACTGACTGGCTCAGAAGAGCCCACTGAGTCAGCCCTTAACCCCAGTGTGCAGAAGTTGTCAAAACGTGTTTTTCAGCACAAATAAACACGTTTTGGCAACTTTGGTCAACAACATGTAAGTTATAGGGCAGGAACAGAACACTTTTCAAAACGTGTTTTTCAGCCCGAAATAAACGCGTTTTCTCAACCCTTGGAATCACAGTGTAACTGACTGGCTCAGAAGAGCCCACTGAGTCAGCCCTTAACCCCAGTGTGCAGAAGTTGTCAAAACGTGTTTTTCAGCACAAATAAACACGTTTTGGCAACTTTGGTCACCAACATGTAAGTTATAGGGCAGGAACAGAACACTTTTCAAAACGTGTTTTTCAGCCCGAAATAAACGCGTTTTCTCAACTCCTGGAATCACAGTGTAACTGACTGGCTCAGAAGAGCCCACTGAGTCAGCCCTTAACCCCAGTGTGCAGAAGTTGTCAAAACGTGTTTTTCAGCACAAATAAACACGTTTTGGCAACTTTGGTCAACAACATGTAAGTTATAGGGCAGGAACAGAACACTTTTCAAAACGTGTTTTTCAGCCCGAAATAAACGCGTTTTCTCAACTCTTGGAATCACAGTGTAACTGACTGGCTCAGAAGAGCCCACTGAGTCATCCCTTAACCCCAGTGTGCAGAAGTTGTCAAAACGTGTTTTTCAGCACAAATAAACACGTTTTGGCAACTTTGGTCAACAACATGTAAGTTATAGGGCAGGAACAGAACACTTTTCAAAACGTGTTTTTCAGCCCGAAATAAACGCGTTTTCTCAACCCTTGGAATCACAGTGTAACTGACTGGCTCAGAAGAGCCCACTGAGTCAGCCCTTAACCCCAGTGTGCAGAAGTTGTCAAAACGTGTTTTTCAGCACAAATAAACACGTTTTGGCAACTTTGGTCAACAACATGTAAGTTATAGGGCAGGAACAGAACACTTTTCAAAACGTGTTTTTCAGCCCGAAATAAACGCGTTTTCTCAACCCTTGGAATCACAGTGTAACTGACTGGCTCAGAAGAGCCCAATGAGTCAGCCCTTAACCCCAGTGTGCAGAAGTTGTCAAAACGTGTTTTTCAGCACAAATAAACACGTTTTGGCAACTTTGGTCAACAACATGTAAGTTATAGGGCAGGAACAGAACACTTTTCAAAACGTGTTTTTCAGCCCGAAATAAACGCGTTTTCTCAACTCTTGGAATCACAGTGTAACTGACTGGCTCAGAAGAGCCCACTGAGTCAGCCCTTAACCCCAGTGTGCAGAAGTTGTCAAAACGTGTTTTTCAGCACAAATAAACACGTTTTGGCAACTTTGGTCAACAACATGTAAGTTATAGGGCAGGAACAGAACACTTTTCAAAACGTGTTTTTCAGCCCGAAATAAACGCGTTTTCTCAACTCTTGGAATCACAGTGTAACTGACTGGCTCAGAAGAGCCCACTGATTCAGCCCTTAACCCCAGTGTGCAGAAGTTGTCAAAACGTGTTTTTCAGCACAAATAAACACGTTTTGGCAACTTTGGTCACCAACATGTAAGTTATAGGGCAGGAACAGAACACTTTTCAAAACGTGTTTTTCAGCCCGAAATAAACGCGTTTTCTCAACTCCTGGAATCACAGTGTAACTGACTGGCTCAGAAGAGCCCACTGAGTCAGCCCTTAACCCCAGTGTGCAGAAGTTGTCAAAACGTGTTTTTCAGCACAAATAAACACGTTTTGGCAACTTTGGTCAACAACATGTAAGTTATAGGGCAGGAACAGAACACTTTTCAAAACGTGTTTTTCAGCCCGAAATAAACGCGTTTTCTCAACTCTTGGAATCACAGTGTAACTGACTGGTTCAGAAGAGCCCACTGAGTCAGCCCTTAACCCCAGTGTGCAGAAGTTGTCAAAACGTGTTTTTCAGCACAAATAAACACGTTTTGGCAACTTTGGTCAACAACATGTAAGTTATAGGGCAGGAACAGAACACTTTTCAAAACGTGTTTTTCAGCCCGAAATAAACGCGTTTTCTCAACCCTTGGAATCACAGTGTAACTGACTGGCTCAGAAGAGCCCACTGAGTCAGCCCTTAACCCCAGTGTGCAGAAGTTGTCAAAACGTGTTTTTCAGCACAAATAAACACGTTTTGGCAACTTTGGTCACCAACATGTAAGTTATAGGGCAGGAACAGAACACTTTTCAAAACGTGTTTTTCAGCCCGAAATAAACGCGTTTTCTCAACTCCTGGAATCACAGTGTAACTGACTGGCTCAGAAGAGCCCACTGAGTCAGCCCTTAACCCCAGTGTGCAGAAGTTGTCAAAACGTGTTTTTCAGCACAAATAAACACGTTTTGGCAACTTTGGTCAACAACATGTAAGTTATAGGGCAGGAACAGAACACTTTTCAAAACGTGTTTTTCAGCCCGAAATAAACGCGTTTTCTCAACCCTTGGAATCACAGTGTAACTGACTGGCTCAGAAGAGCCCACTGAGTCAGCCCTTAACCCCAGTGTGCAGAAGTTGTCAAAACGTGTTTTTCAGCACAAATAAACACGTTTTGGCAACTTTGGTCAACAACATGTAAGTTATAGGGCAGGAACAGAACACTTTTCAAAACGTGTTTTTCAGCCCGAAATAAACGCGTTTTCTCAACTCTTGGAATCACAGTGTAACTGACTGGTTCAGAAGAGCCCACTGAGTCAGCCCTTAACCCCAGTGTGCAGAAGTTGTCAAAACGTGTTTTTCAGCACAAATAAACACGTTTTGGCAACTTTGGTCAACAACATGTAAGTTATAGGGCAGGAACAGAACACTTTTCAAAACGTGTTTTTCAGCCCGAAATAAACGCGTTTTCTCAACTCCTGGAATCACAGTGTAACTGACTGGCTCAGAAGAGCCCACTGAGTCATCCCTTAACCCCAGTGTGCAGAAGTTGTCAAAACGTGTTTTTCAGCACAAATAAACACGTTTTGGCAACTTTGGTCAACAACATGTAAGTTATAGGGCAGGAACAGAACACTTTTCAAAACGTGTTTTTCAGCCCGAAATAAACGCGTTTTCTCAACTCCTGGAATCACAGTGTAACTGACTGGCTCAGAAGAGCCCACTGAGTCATCCCTTAACCCCAGTGTGCAGAAGTTGTCAAAACGTCTTTTTCAGCACAAAGAAACACGTTTTGGCAACTTTGGTCACCAACATGTAAGTTATAGGGCAGGAACAGAACACTTTTCAAAACGTGTTTTTCAGCCCGAAATAAACGCGTTTTCTCAACCCTTTGAATCACAGTGTAACTGACTGGCTCAGAAGAGCCCACTGAGTCAGCCCTTAACCCCAGTGTGCAGAAGTTGTCAAAACGTGTTTTTCAGCACAAATAAACACGTTTTGGCAACTTTGGTCACCAACATGTAAGTTATAGGGCAGGAACAGAACACTTTTCAAAACGTGTTTTTCAGCCCGAAATAAACGCGTTTTCTCAACCCTTGGAATCACAGTGTAACTGACTGGCTCAGAAGAGCCCACTGATTCAGCCCTTAACCCCAGTGTGCAGAAGTTGTCAAAACGTGTTTTTCAGCACAAATAAACACGTTTTGGCAACTTTGGTCAACAACATGTAAGTTATAGGGCAGGAACAGAACACTTTTCAAAACGTGTTTTTCAGCCCGAAATAAACGCGTTTTCTCAACCCTTGGAATCACAGTGTAACTGACTGGCTCAGAAGAGCCCACTGAGTCAGCCCTTAACCCCAGTGTGCAGAAGTTGTCAAAACGTGTTTTTCAGCACAAATAAACACGTTTTGGCAACTTTGGTCAACAACATGTAAGTTATAGGGCAGGAACAGAACACTTTTCAAAACGTGTTTTTCAGCCCGAAATAAACGCGTTTTCTCAACCCTTGGAATCACAGTGTAACTGACTGGCTCAGAAGAGCCCACTGATTCAGCCCTTAACCCCAGTGTGCAGAAGTTGTCAAAACGTGTTTTTCAGCACAAATAAACACGTTTTGGCAACTTTGGTCACCAACATGTAAGTTATAGGGCAGGAACAGAACACTTTTCAAAACGTGTTTTTCAGCCCGAAATAAACGCGTTTTCTCAACTCCTGGAATCACAGTGTAACTGACTGGCTCAGAAGAGCCCACTGAGTCAGCCCTTAACCCCAGTGTGCAGAAGTTGTCAAAACGTGTTTTTCAGCACAAATAAACACGTTTTGGCAACTTTGGTCAACAACATGTAAGTTATAGGGCAGGAACAGAACACTTTTCAAAACGTGTTTTTCAGCCCGAAATAAACGCGTTTTCTCAACCCTTGGAATCACAGTGTAACTGACTGGCTCAGAAGAGCCCACTGAGTCAGCCCTTAACCCCAGTGTGCAGAAGTTGTCAAAACGTGTTTTTCAGCACAAATAAACACGTTTTGGCAACTTTGGTCACCAACATGTAAGTTATAGGGCAGGAACAGAACACTTTTCAAAACGTGTTTTTCAGCCCGAAATAAACGCGTTTTCTCAACCCTTGGAATCACAGTGTAACTGACTGGCTCAGAAGAGCCCACTGAGTCAGCCCTTAACCCCAGTGTGCAGAAGTTGTCAAAACGTGTTTTTAAGCACAAATAAACACGTTTTGGCAACTTTGGTCACCAACATGTAAGTTATAGGGCAGGAACAGAACACTTTTCAAAACGTGTTTTTCAGCCCGAAATAAACGCGTTTTCTCAACTCCTGGAATCACAGTGTAACTGACTGGCTCAGAAGAGCCCACTGAGTCAGCCCTTAACCCCAGTGTGCAGAAGTTGTCAAAACGTGTTTTTCAGCACAAATAAACACGTTTTGGCAACTTTGGTCAACAACATGTAAGTTATAGGGCAGGAACAGAACACTTTTCAAAACGTGTTTTTCAGCCCGAAATAAACGCGTTTTCTCAACTCCTGGAATCACAGTGTAACTGACTGGCTCAGAAGAGCCCACTGAGTCAGCCCTTAACCCCAGTGTGCAGAAGTTGTCAAAACGTGTTTTTCAGCACAAATAAACACGTTTTGGCAACTTTGGTCAACAACATGTAAGTTATAGGGCAGGAACAGAACACTTTTCAAAACGTGTTTTTCAGCCCGAAATAAACGCGTTTTCTCAACCCTTGGAATCACAGTGTAACTGACTGGCTCAGAAGAGCCCACTGAGTCAGCCCTTAACCCCAGTGTGCAGAAGTTGTCAAAACGTGTTTTTCAGCACAAATAAACACGTTTTGGCAACTTTGGTCAACAACATGTAAGTTATAGGGCAGGAACAGAACACTTTTCAAAACGTGTTTTTCAGCCCGAAATAAACGCGTTTTCTCAACCCTTGGAATCACAGTGTAACTGACTGGCTCAGAAGAGCCCACTGAGTCAGCCCTTAACCCCAGTGTGCAGAAGTTGTCAAAACGTGTTTTTCAGCACAAATAAACACGTTTTGGCAACTTTGGTCACCAACATGTAAGTTATAGGGCAGGAACAGAACACTTTTCAAAACGTGTTTTTCAGCCCGAAATAAACGCGTTTTCTCAACCCTTGGAATCACAGTGTAACTGACTGGCTCAGAAGAGCCCACTGAGTCAGCCCTTAACCCCAGTGTGCAGAAGTTGTCAAAACGTGTTTTTCAGCACAAATAAACACGTTTTGGCAACTTTGGTCAACAACATGTAAGTTATAGGGCAGGAACAGAACACTTTTCAAAACGTGTTTTTCAGCCCGAAATAAACGCGTTTTCTCAACCCTTGGAATCACAGTGTAACTGACTGGCTCAGAAGAGCCCACTGAGTCAGCCCTTAACCCCAGTGTGCAGAAGTTGTCAAAACGTGTTTTTCAGCACAAATAAACACGTTTTGGCAACTTTGGTCACCAACATGTAAGTTATAGGGCAGGAACAGAACACTTTTCAAAACGTGTTTTTCAGCCCGAAATAAACGCGTTTTCTCAACTCCTGGAATCACAGTGTAACTGACTGGCTCAGAAGAGCCCACTGAGTCAGCCCTTAACCCCAGTGTGCAGAAGTTGTCAAAACGTGTTTTTCAGCACAAATAAACACGTTTTGGCAACTTTGGTCAACAACATGTAAGTTATAGGGCAGGAACAGAACACTTTTCAAAACGTGTTTTTCAGCCCGAAATAAACGCGTTTTCTCAACTCTTGGAATCACAGTGTAACTGACTGGTTCAGAAGAGCCCACTGAGTCAGCCCTTAACCCCAGTGTGCAGAAGTTGTCAAAACGTGTTTTTCAGCACAAATAAACACGTTTTGGCAACTTTGGTCAACAACATGTAAGTTATAGGGCAGGAACAGAACACTTTTCAAAACGTGTTTTTCAGCCCGAAATAAACGCGTTTTCTCAACCCTTGGAATCACAGTGTAACTGACTGGCTCAGAAGAGCCCACTGATTCAGCCCTTAACCCCAGTGTGCAGAAGTTGTCAAAACGTGTTTTTCAGCACAAATAAACACGTTTTGGCAACTTTGGTCACCAACATGTAAGTTATAGGGCAGGAACAGAACACTTTTCAAAACGTGTTTTTCAGCCCGAAATAAACGCGTTTTCTCAACTCCTGGAATCACAGTGTAACTGACTGGCTCAGAAGAGCCCACTGAGTCAGCCCTTAACCCCAGTGTGCAGAAGTTGTCAAAACGTGTTTTTCAGCACAAATAAACACGTTTTGGCAACTTTGGTCAACAACATGTAAGTTATAGGGCAGGAACAGAACACTTTTCAAAACGTGTTTTTCAGCCCGAAATAAACGCGTTTTCTCAACCCTTGGAATCACAGTGTAACTGACTGGCTCAGAAGAGCCCACTGAGTCAGCCCTTAACCCCAGGGTGCAGAAGTTGTCAAAACGTGTTTTTCAGCACAAATAAACACGTTTTGGCTACTTTGGTCAACAACATGTAAGTTATAGGGCAGGAACAGAACACTTTTCAAAACGTGTTTTTCAGCCCGAAATAAACGCGTTTTCTCAACTCTTGGAATCACAGTGTAACTGACTGGCTCAGAAGAGCCCACTGAGTCAGCCCTTAACCCCAGTGTGCAGAAGTTGTCAAAACGTGTTTTTCAGCACAAATAAACACGTTTTGGCAACTTTGGTCAACAACATGTAAGTTATAGGGCAGGAACAGAACACTTTTCAAAACGTGTTTTTCAGCCCGAAATAAACGCGTTTTCTCAACTCTTGGAATCACAGTGTAACTGACTGGCTCAGAAGAGCCCACTGAGTCAGCCCTTAACCCCAGTGTGCAGAAGTTGTCAAAACGTGTTTTTCAGCACAAATAAACACGTTTTGGCAACTTTGGTCAACAACATGTAAGTTATAGGGCAGGAACAGAACACTTTTCAAAACGTGTTTTTCAGCCCGAAATAAACGCGTTTTCTCAACTCTTGGAATCACAGTGTAACTGACTGGCTCAGAAGAGCCCACTGAGTCAGCCCTTAACCCCAGTGTGCAGGAGTTGTCAAAACGTGTTTTTCAGCACAAATAAACACGTTTTGGCAACTTTGGTCAACAACATGTAAGTTATAGGGCAGGAACAGAACACTTTTCAAAACGTGTTTTTCAGCCCGAAATAAACGCGTTTTCTCAACTCCTGGAATCACAGTGTAACTGACTGGCTCAGAAGAGCCCACTGAGTCAGCCCTTAACCCCAGTGTGCAGAAGTTGTCAAAACGTTTTTTTCAGCACAAATAAACACGTTTTGGCAACTTTGGTCAACAACATGTAAGTTATAGGGCAGGAACAGAACACTTTTCAAAACGTGTTTTTCAGCCCGAAATAAACGCGTTTTCTCAACTCCTGGAATCACAGTGTAACTGACTGGCTCAGAAGAGCCCACTGAGTCAGCCCTTAACCCCAGTGTGCAGAAGTTGTCAAAACGTGTTTTTCAGCACAAATAAACACGTTTTGGCAACTTTGGTCAACAACATGTAAGTTATAGGGCAGGAACAGAACACTTTTCAAAACGTGTTTTTCAGCCCGAAATAAACGCGTTTTCTCAACCCTTGGAATCACAGTGTAACTGACTGGCTCAGAAGAGCCCACTGAGTCAGCCCTTAACCCCAGTGTGCAGAAGTTGTCAAAACGTGTTTTTCAGCACAAATAAACACGTTTTGGCAACTTTGGTCACCAACATGTAAGTTATAGGGCAGGAACAGAACACTTTTCAAAACGTGTTTTTCAGCCCGAAATAAACGCGTTTTCTCAACTCCTGGAATCACAGTGTAACTGACTGGCTCAGAAGAGCCCACTGAGTCAGCCCTTAACCCCATTGTGCAGAAGTTGTCAAAACGTGTTTTTCAGCACAAATAAACACGTTTTGGCAACTTTGGTCAACAACATGTAAGTTATAGGGCAGGAACAGAACACTTTTCAAAACGTGTTTTTCAGCCCGAAATAAACGCGTTTTCTCAACTCTTGGAATCACAGTGTAACTGACTGGCTCAGAAGAGCCCACTGAGTCAGCCCTTAACCCCAGTGTGCAGAAGTTGTCAAAACGTGTTTTTCAGCACAAATAAACACGTTTTGGCAACTTTGGTCAACAACATGTAAGTTATAGGGCAGGAACAGAACACTTTTCAAAACGTGTTTTTCAGCCCGAAATAAACGCGTTTTCTCAACCCTTGGAATCACAGTGTAACTGACTGGCTCAGAAGAGCCCACTGAGTCAGCCCTTAACCCCAGTGTGCAGAAGTTGTCAAAACGTGTTTTTCAGCACAAATAAACACGTTTTGGCAACTTTGGTCAACAACATGTAAGTTATAGGGCAGGAACAGAACACTTTTCAAAACGTGTTTTTCAGCCCGAAATAAACGCGTTTTCTCAACCCTTGGAATCACAGTGTAACTGACTGGCTCAGAAGAGCCCAATGAGTCAGCCCTTAACCCCAGTGTGCAGAAGTTGTCAAAACGTGTTTTTCAGCACAAATAAACACGTTTTGGCAACTTTGGTCAACAACATGTAAGTTATAGGGCAGGAACAGAACACTTTTCAAAACGTGTTTTTCAGCCCGAAATAAACGCGTTTTCTCAACTCTTGGAATCACAGTGTAACTGACTGGCTCAGAAGAGCCCACTGATTCAGCCCTTAACCCCAGTGTGCAGAAGTTGTCAAAACGTGTTTTTCAGCACAAATAAACACGTTTTGGCAACTTTGGTCACCAACATGTAAGTTATAGGGCAGGAACAGAACACTTTTCAAAACGTGTTTTTCAGCCCGAAATAAACGCGTTTTCTCAACTCCTGGAATCACAGTGTAACTGACTGGCTCAGAAGAGCCCACTGAGTCAGCCCTTAACCCCAGTGTGCAGAAGTTGTCAAAACGTGTTTTTCAGCACAAATAAACACGTTTTGGCAACTTTGGTCAACAACATGTAAGTTATAGGGCAGGAACAGAACACTTTTCAAAACGTGTTTTTCAGCCCGAAATAAACGCGTTTTCTCAACTCTTGGAATCACAGTGTAACTGACTGGCTCAGAAGAGCCCACTGAGTCAGCCCTTAACCCCAGTGTGCAGAAGTTGTCAAAACGTGTTTTTCAGCACAAATAAACACGTTTTGGCAACTTTGGTCAACAACATGTAAGTTATAGGGCAGGAACAGAACACTTTTCAAAACGTGTTTTTCAGCCCGAAATAAACGCGTTTTCTCAACTCTTGGAATCACAGTGTAACTGACTGGCTCAGAAGAGCCCACTGATTCAGCCCTTAACCCCAGTGTGCAGAAGTTGTCAAAACGTGTTTTTCAGCACAAATAAACACGTTTTGGCAACTTTGGTCACCAACATGTAAGTTATAGGGCAGGAACAGAACACTTTTCAAAACGTGTTTTTCAGCCCGAAATAAACGCGTTTTCTCAACTCCTGGAATCACAGTGTAACTGACTGGCTCAGAAGAGCCCACTGAGTCAGCCCTTAACCCCAGTGTGCAGAAGTTGTCAAAACGTGTTTTTCAGCACAAATAAACACGTTTTGGCAACTTTGGTCAACAACATGTAAGTTATAGGGCAGGAACAGAACACTTTTCAAAACGTGTTTTTCAGCCCGAAATAAACGCGTTTTCTCAACTCTTGGAATCACAGTGTAACTGACTGGTTCAGAAGAGCCCACTGAGTCAGCCCTTAACCCCAGTGTGCAGAAGTTGTCAAAACGTGTTTTTCAGCACAAATAAACACGTTTTGGCAACTTTGGTCAACAACATGTAAGTTATAGGGCAGGAACAGAACACTTTTCAAAACGTGTTTTTCAGCCCGAAATAAACGCGTTTTCTCAACCCTTGGAATCACAGTGTAACTGACTGGCTCAGAAGAGCCCACTGAGTCAGCCCTTAACCCCAGTGTGCAGAAGTTGTCAAAACGTGTTTTTCAGCACAAATAAACACGTTTTGGCAACTTTGGTCACCAACATGTAAGTTATAGGGCAGGAACAGAACACTTTTCAAAACGTGTTTTTCAGCCCGAAATAAACGCGTTTTCTCAACTCCTGGAATCACAGTGTAACTGACTGGCTCAGAAGAGCCCACTGAGTCAGCCCTTAACCCCAGTGTGCAGAAGTTGTCAAAACGTGTTTTTCAGCACAAATAAACACGTTTTGGCAACTTTGGTCAACAACATGTAAGTTATAGGGCAGGAACAGAACACTTTTCAAAACGTGTTTTTCAGCCCGAAATAAACGCGTTTTCTCAACCCTTGGAATCACAGTGTAACTGACTGGCTCAGAAGAGCCCACTGAGTCAGCCCTTAACCCCAGTGTGCAGAAGTTGTCAAACCGTGTTTTTCAGCACAAATAAACACGTTTTGGCAACTTTGGTCAACAACATGTAAGTTATAGGGCAGGAACAGAACACTTTTCAAAACGTGTTTTTCAGCCCGAAATAAACGCGTTTTCTCAACTCTTGGAATCACAGTGTAACTGACTGGTTCAGAAGAGCCCACTGAGTCAGCCCTTAACCCCAGTGTGCAGAAGCTGTCAAAACGTGTTTTTCAGCACAAATAAACACGTTTTGGCAACTTTGGTCAACAACATGTAAGTTATAGGGCAGGAACAGAACACTTTTCAAAACGTGTTTTTCAGCCCGAAATAAACGCGTTTTCTCAACTCCTGGAATCACAGTGTAACTGACTGGCTCAGAAGAGCCCACTGAGTCATCCCTTAACCCCAGTGTGCAGAAGTTGTCAAAACGTGTTTTTCAGCACAAATAAACACGTTTTGGCAACTTTGGTCAACAACATGTAAGTTATAGGGCAGGAACAGAACACTTTTCAAAACGTGTTTTTCAGCCCGAAATAAACGCGTTTTCTCAACTCCTGGAATCACAGTGTAACTGACTGGCTCAGAAGAGCCCACTGAGTCATCCCTTAATCCCAGTGTGCAGAAGTTGTCAAAACGTGTTTTTCAGCACAAAGAAACACGTTTTGGCAACTTTGGTCACCAACATGTAAGTTATAGGGCAGGAACAGAACACTTTTCAAAACGTGTTTTTCAGCCCGAAATAAACGCGTTTTCTCAACCCTTTGAATCACAGTGTAACTGACTGGCTCAGAAGAGCCCACTGAGTCAGCCCTTAACCCCAGTGTGCAGAAGTTGTCAAAACGTGTTTTTAAGCACAAATAAACACGTTTTGGCAACTTTGGTCACCAACATGTAAGTTATAGGGCAGGAACAGAACACTTTTCAAAACGTGTTTTTCAGCCCGAAATAAACGCGTTTTCTCAACCCTTGGAATCACAGTGTAACTGACTGGCTCAGAAGAGCCCACTGATTCAGCCCTTAACCCCAGTGTGCAGAAGTTGTCAAAACGTGTTTTTCAGCACAAATAAACACGTTTTGGCAACTTTGGTCAACAACATGTAAGTTATAGGGCAGGAACAGAACACTTTTCAAAACGTGTTTTTCAGCCCGAAATAAACGCGTTTTCTCAACCCTTGGAATCACAGTGTAACTGACTGGCTCAGAAGAGCCCACTGAGTCAGCCCTTAACCCCAGTGTGCAGAAGTTGTCAAAACGTGTTTTTCAGCACAAATAAACACGTTTTGGCAACTTTGGTCAACAACATGTAAGTTATAGGGCAGAAACAGAACACTTTTCAAAACGTGTTTTTCAGCCCGAAATAAACGCGTTTTCTCAACTCTTGGAATCACAGTGTAACTGACTGGTTCAGAAGAGCCCACTGAGTCAGCCCTTAACCCCAGTGTGCAGAAGTTGTCAAAACGTGTTTTTCAGCACAAATAAACACGTTTTGGCAACTTTGGTCAACAACATGTAAGTTATAGGGCAGGAACAGAACACTTTTCAAAACGTGTTTTTCAGCCCGAAATAAACGCGTTTTCTCAACTCCTGGAATCACAGTGTAACTGACTGGCTCAGAAGAGCCCACTGAGTCAGCCCTTAACCCCAGTGTGCAGAAGTTGTCAAAACGTGTTTTTCAGCACAAATAAACACGTTTTGGCAACTTTGGTCAACAACATGTAAGTTATAGGGCAGGAACAGAACACTTTTCAAAACGTGTTTTTCAGCCCGAAATAAACGCGTTTTCTCAACCCTTGGAATCACAGTGTAACTGACTGGCTCAGAAGAGCCCACTGAGTCAGCCCTTAAGCCCAGTGTGCAGAAGTTGTCAAAACGTGTTTTTCAGCACAAATAAACACGTTTTGGCAACTTTGGTCACCAACATGTAAGTTATAGGGCAGGAACAGAACACTTTTCAAAACGTGTTTTTCAGCCCGAAATAAACGCGTTTTCTCAACCCTTGGAATCACAGTGTAACTGACTGGCTCAGAAGAGCCCACTGAGTCAGCCCTTAACCCCAGTGTGCAGAAGTTGTCAAAACGTGTTTTTAAGCACAAATAAACACGTTTTGGCAACTTTGGTCACCAACATGTAAGTTATAGGGCAGGAACAGAACACTTTTCAAAACGTGTTTTTCAGCCCGAAATAAACGTGTTTTCTCAACTCCTGGAATCACAGTGTAACTGACTGGCTCAGAAGAGCCCACTGAGTCAGCCCTTAACCCCAGTGTGCAGAAGTTGTCAAAACGTGTTTTTCAGCACAAATAAACACGTTTTGGCAACTTTGGTCAACAACATGTAAGTTATAGGGCAGGAACAGAACACTTTTCAAAACGTGTTTTTCAGCCCGAAATAAACGCGTTTTCTCAACTCCTGGAATCACAGTGTAACTGACTGGCTCAGAAGAGCCCACTGAGTCAGCCCTTAACCCCAGTGTGCAGAAGTTGTCAAAACGTGTTTTTCAGCACAAATAAACACGTTTTGGCAACTTTGGTCAACAACATGTAAGTTATAGGGCAGGAACAGAACACTTTTCAAAACGTGTTTTTCAGCCCGAAATCAACGCGTTTTCTCAACCCTTGGAATCACAGTGTAACTGACTGGCTCAGAAGAGCCCACTGAGTCAGCCCTTAACCCCAGTGTGCAGAAGTTGTCAAAACGTGTTTTTCAGCACAAATAAACACGTTTTGGCAACTTTGGTCACCAACATGTAAGTTATAGGGCAGGAACAGAACACTTTTCAAAACGTGTTTTTCAGCCCGAAATAAACGCGTTTTCTCAACTCCTGGAATCACAGTGTAACTGACTGGCTCAGAAGAGCCCACTGAGTCAGCCCTTAACCCCAGTGTGCAGAAGTTGTCAAAACGTGTTTTTCAGCACAAATAAACACGTTTTGGCAACTTTGGTCAACAACATGTAAGTTATAGGGCAGGAACAGAACACTTTTCAAAACGTGTTTTTCAGCCCGAAATAAACGCGTTTTCTCAACTCTTGGAATCACAGTGTAACTGACTGGCTCAGAAGAGCCCACTGAGTCAGCCCTTAACCCCAGTGTGCAGAAGTTGTCAAAACGTGTTTTTCAGCACAAATAAACACGTTTTGGCAACTTTGGTCAACAACATGTAAGTTATAGGGCAGGAACAGAACACTTTTCAAAACGTGTTTTTCAGCCCGAAATAAACGCGTTTTCTCAACCCTTGGAATCACAGTGTAACTGACTGGCTCAGAAGAGCCCACTGAGTCAGCCCTTAACCCCAGTGTGCAGAAGTTGTCAAAACGTGTTTTTCAGCACAAATAAACACGTTTTGGCAACTTTGGTCAACAACATGTAAGTTATAGGGCAGGAACAGAACACTTTTCAAAACGTGTTTTTCAGCCCGAAATAAACGCGTTTTCTCAACCCTTGGAATCACAGTGTAACTGACTGGCTCAGAAGAGCCCACTGAGTCAGCCCTTAAGCCCAGTGTGCAGAAGTTGTCAAAACGTGTTTTTCAGCACAAATAAACACGTTTTGGCAACTTTGGTCACCAACATGTAAGTTATAGGGCAGGAACAGAACACTTTTCAAAACGTGTTTTTCAGCCCGAAATAAACGCGTTTTCTCAACCCTTGGAATCACAGTGTAACTGACTGGCTCAGAAGAGCCCACTGAGTCAGCCCTTAACCCCAGTGTGCAGAAGTTGTTAAAACGTGTTTTTAAGCACAAATAAACACGTTTTGGCAACTTTGGTCACCAACATGTAAGTTATAGGGCAGGAACAGAACACTTTTCAAAACGTGTTTTTCAGCCCGAAATAAACGTGTTTTCTCAACTCCTGGAATCACAGTGTAACTGACTGGCTCAGAAGAGCCCACTGAGTCAGCCCTTAACCCCAGTGTGCAGAAGTTGTCAAAACGTGTTTTTCAGCACAAATAAACACGTTTTGGCAACTTTGGTCAACAACATGTAAGTTATAGGGCAGGAACAGAACACTTTTCAAAACGTGTTTTTCAGCCCGAAATAAACGCGTTTTCTCAACTCCTGGAATCACAGTGTAACTGACTGGCTCAGAAGAGCCCACTGAGTCAGCCCTTAACCCCAGTGTGCAGAAGTTGTCAAAACGTGTTTTTCAGCACAAATAAACACGTTTTGGCAACTTTGGTCAACAACATGTAAGTTATAGGGCAGGAACAGAACACTTTTCAAAACGTGTTTTTCAGCCCGAAATCAACGCGTTTTCTCAACCCTTGGAATCACAGTGTAACTGACTGGCTCAGAAGAGCCCACTGAGTCAGCCCTTAACCCCAGTGTGCAGAAGTTGTCAAAACGTGTTTTTCAGCACAAATAAACACGTTTTGGCAACTTTGGTCACCAACATGTAAGTTATAGGGCAGGAACAGAACACTTTTCAAAACGTGTTTTTCAGCCCGAAATAAACGCGTTTTCTCAACTCCTGGAATCACAGTGTAACTGACTGGCTCAGAAGAGCCCACTGAGTCAGCCCTTAACCCCAGTGTGCAGAAGTTGTCAAAACGTGTTTTTCAGCACAAATAAACACGTTTTGGCAACTTTGGTCAACAACATGTAAGTTATAGGGCAGGAACAGAACACTTTTCAAAACGTGTTTTTCAGCCCGAAATAAACGCGTTTTCTCAACTCTTGGAATCACAGTGTAACTGACTGGCTCAGAAGAGCCCACTGAGTCAGCCCTTAACCCCAGTGTGCAGAAGTTGTCAAAACGTGTTTTTCAGCACAAATAAACACGTTTTGGCAACTTTGGTCAACAACATGTAAGTTATAGGGCAGGAACAGAACACTTTTCAAAACGTGTTTTTCAGCCCGAAATAAACGCGTTTTCTCAACCCTTGGAATCACAGTGTAACTGACTGGCTCAGAAGAGCCCACTGAGTCAGCCCTTAACCCCAGTGTGCAGAAGTTGTCAAAACGTGTTTTTCAGCACAAATAAACACGTTTTGGCAACTTTGGTCAACAACATGTAAGTTATAGGGCAGGAACAGAACACTTTTCAAAACGTGTTTTTCAGCCCGAAATAAACGCGTTTTCTCAACCCTTGGAATCACAGTGTAACTGACTGGCTCAGAAGAGCCCACTGAGTCAGCCCTTAACCCCAGTGTGCAGAAGTTGTCAAAACGTGTTTTTCAGCACAAATAAACACGTTTTGGCAACTTTGGTCACCAACATGTAAGTTATAGGGCAGGAACAGAACACTTTTCAAAACGTGTTTTTCAGCCCGAAATAAACGCGTTTTCTCAACTCCTGGAATCACAGTGTAACTGACTGGCTCAGAAGAGCCCACTGAGTCAGCCCTTAACCCCAGTGTGCAGAAGTTGTCAAAACGTGTTTTTCAGCACAAATAAACACGTTTTGGCAACTTTGGTCAACAACATGTAAGTTATAGGGCAGGAACAGAACACTTTTCAAAACGTGTTTTTCAGCCCGAAATAAACGCGTTTTCTCAACCCTTGGAATCACAGTGTAACTGACTGGCTCAGAAGAGCCCACTGAGTCAGCCCTTAACCCCAGTGTGCAGAAGTTGTCAAAACGTGTTTTTCAGCACAAATAAACACGTTTTGGCAACTTTGGTCACCAACATGTAAGTTATAGGGCAGGAACAGAACACTTTTCAAAACGTGTTTTTCAGCCCGAAATAAACGCGTTTTCTCAACTCCTGGAATCACAGTGTAACTGACTGGCTCAGAAGAGCCCACTGAGTCAGCCCTTAACCCCAGTGTGCAGAAGTTGTCAAAACGTGTTTTTCAGCACAAATAAACACGTTTTGGCAACTTTGGTCAACAACATGTAAGTTATAGGGCAGGAACAGAACACTTTTCAAAACGTGTTTTTCAGCCCGAAATAAACGCGTTTTCTCAACCCTTGGAATCACAGTGTAACTGACTGGCTCAGAAGAGCCCACTGAGTCAGCCCTTAACCCCAGTGTGCAGAAGTTGTCAAAACGTGTTTTTCAGCACAAATAAACACGTTTTGGCAACTTTGGTCAACAACATGTAAGTTATAGGGCAGGAACAGAACACTTTTCAAAACGTGTTTTTCAGCCCGAAATAAACGCGTTTTCTCAACTCTTGGAATCACAGTGTAACTGACTGGCTCAGAAGAGCCCACTGAGTCAGCCCTTAACCCCAGTGTGCAGAAGTTGTCAAAACGTGTTTTTCAGCACAAATAAACACGTTTTGGCAACTTTGGTCAACAACATGTAAGTTATAGGGCAGGAACAGAACACTTTTCAAAACGTGTTTTTCAGCCCGAAATAAACGCGTTTTCTCAACTCTTGGAATCACAGTGTAACTGACTGGCTCAGAAGAGCCCACTGAGTCAGCCCTTAACCCCAGTGTGCAGGAGTTGTCAAAACGTGTTTTTCAGCACAAATAAACACGTTTTGGCAACTTTGGTCAACAACATGTAAGTTATAGGGCAGGAACAGAACACTTTTCAAAACGTGTTTTTCAGCCCGAAATAAACGCGTTTTCTCAACCCTTGGAATCACAGTGTAACTGACTGGCTCAGAAGAGCCCACTGAGTCAGCCCTTAACCCCAGTGTGCAGAAGTTGTCAAAACGTGTTTTTCAGCACAAATAAACACGTTTTGGCAACTTTGGTCACCAACATGTAAGTTATAGGGCAGGAACAGAACACTTTTCAAAACGTGTTTTTCAGCCCGAAATAAACGCGTTTTCTCAACCCTTGGAATCACAGTGTAACTGACTGGCTCAGAAGAGCCCACTGAGTCAGCCCTTAACCCCAGTGTGCAGAAGTTGTCAAAACGTGTTTTTCAGCACAAATAAACACGTTTTGGCAACTTTGGTCAACAACATGTAAGTTATAGGGCAGGAACAGAACACTTTTCAAAACGTGTTTTTCAGCCCGAAATAAACGCGTTTTCTCAACCCTTGGAATCACAGTGTAACTGACTGGCTCAGAAGAGCCCACTGAGTCAGCCCTTAACCCCAGTGTGCAGAAGTTGTCAAAACGTGTTTTTCAGCACAAATAAACACGTTTTGGCAACTTTGGTCACCAACATGTAAGTTATAGGGCAGGAACAGAACACTTTTCAAAACGTGTTTTTCAGCCCGAAATAAACGCGTTTTCTCAACTCCTGGAATCACAGTGTAACTGACTGGCTCAGAAGAGCCCACTGAGTCAGCCCTTAACCCCAGTGTGCAGAAGTTGTCAAAACGTGTTTTTCAGCACAAATAAACACGTTTTGGCAACTTTGGTCAACAACATGTAAGTTATAGGGCAGGAACAGAACACTTTTCAAAACGTGTTTTTCAGCCCGAAATAAACGCGTTTTCTCAACCCTTGGAATCACAGTGTAACTGACTGGCTCAGAAGAGCCCACTGAGTCAGCCCTTAACCCCAGTGTGCAGAAGTTGTCAAAACGTGTTTTTCAGCACAAATAAACACGTTTTGGCAACTTTGGTCAACAACATGTAAGTTATAGGGCAGGAACAGAACACTTTTCAAAACGTGTTTTTCAGCCCGAAATAAACGCGTTTTCTCAACTCTTGGAATCACAGTGTAACTGACTGGCTCAGAAGAGCCCACTGAGTCAGCCCTTAACCCCAGTGTGCAGAAGTTGTCAAAACGTGTTTTTCAGCACAAATAAACACGTTTTGGCAACTTTGGTCAACAACATGTAAGTTATAGGGCAGGAACAGAACACTTTTCAAAACGTGTTTTTCAGCCCGAAATAAACGCGTTTTCTCAACTCTTGGAATCACAGTGTAACTGACTGGCTCAGAAGAGCCCACTGAGTCAGCCCTTAACCCCAGTGTGCAGAAGTTGTCAAAACGTGTTTTTCAGCACAAATAAACACGTTTTGGCAACTTTGGTCAACAACATGTAAGTTATAGGGTAGGAACAGAACACTTTTCAAAACGTGTTTTTCAGCCCGAAATAAACGCGTTTTCTCAACTCTTGGAATCACAGTGTAACTGACTGGCTCAGAAGAGCCCACTGAGTCAGCCCTTAACCCCAGTGTGCAGGAGTTGTCAAAACGTGTTTTTCAGCACAAATAAACACGTTTTGGCAACTTTGGTCAACAACATGTAAGTTATAGGGCAGGAACAGAACACTTTTCAAAACGTGTTTTTCAGCCCGAAATAAACGCGTTTTCTCAACCCTTGGAATCACAGTGTAACTGACTGGCTCAGAAGAGCCCACTGAGTCAGCCCTTAACCCCAGTGTGCAGAAGTTGTCAAAACGTGTTTTTCAGCACAAATAAACACGTTTTGGCAACTTTGGTCACCAACATGTAAGTTATAGGGCAGGAACAGAACACTTTTCAAAACGTGTTTTTCAGCCCGAAATAAACGCGTTTTCTCAACCCTTGGAATCACAGTGTAACTGACTGGCTCAGAAGAGCCCACTGAGTCAGCCCTTAACCCCAGTGTGTAAAAGTTGTCAAAACGTGTTTTTAAGCACAAATAAACACGTCTTGGCAACTTTGGTCACCAACATGTAAGTTATAGGGCAGGAACAGAACACTTTTCAAAACGTGTTTTTCAGCCCGAAATAAACGCGTTTTCTCAACTCCTGGAATCACAGTGTAACTGACTGGCTCAGAAGAGCCCACTGAGTCAGCCCTTAACCCCAGTGTGCAGAAGTTGTCAAAACGTGTTTTTCAGCACAAATAAACACGTTTTGGCAACTTTGGTCAACAACATGTAAGTTATAGGGCAGGAACAGAACACTTTTCAAAACGTGTTTTTCAGCCCGAAATAAACGCGTTTTCTCAACCCTTTGAATCACAGTGTAACTGACTGGCTCAGAAGAGCCCACTGAGTCAGCCCTTAACCCCAGTGTGCAGAAGTTGTCAAAACGTGTTTTTCAGCACAAATAAACACGTTTTGGCAACTTTGGTCAACAACATGTAAGTTATAGGGCAGGAACAGAACACTTTTCAAAACGTGTTTTTCAGCCCGAAATAAACGCGTTTTCTCAACCCTTGGAATCACAGTGTAACTGACTGGCTCAGAAGAGCCCACTGAGTCAGCCCTTAACCCCAGTGTGCAGAAGTTGTCAAAACGTGTTTTTCAGCACAAATAAACACGTTTTGGCAACTTTGGTCACCAACATGTAAGTTATAGGGCAGGAACAGAACACTTTTCAAAACGTGTTTTTCAGCCCGAAATAAACGCGTTTTCTCAACCCTTGGAATCACAGTGTAACTGACTGGCTCAGAAGAGCCCACTGAGTCAGCCCTTAACCCCAGTGTGCAGAAGTTGTCAAAACGTGTTTTTAAGCACAAATAAACACGTTTTGGCAACTTTGGTCACCAACATGTAAGTTATAGGGCAGGAACAGAACACTTTTCAAAACGTGTTTTTCAGCCCGAAATAAACGCGTTTTCTCAACTCCTGGAATCACAGTGTAACTGACTGGCTCAGAAGAGCCCACTGAGTCAGCCCTTAACCCCAGTGTGCAGAAGTTGTCAAAACGTGTTTTTCAGCACAAATAAACACGTTTTGGCAACTTTGGTCAACAACATGTAAGTTATAGGGCAGGAACAGAACACTTTTCAAAACGTGTTTTTCAGCCCGAAATAAACGCGTTTTCTCAACTCCTGGAATCACAGTGTAACTGACTGGCTCAGAAGAGCCCACTGAGTCAGCCCTTAACCCCAGTGTGCAGAAGTTGTCAAAACGTGTTTTTCAGCACAAATAAACACGTTTTGGCAACTTTGGTCAACAACATGTAAGTTATAGGGCAGGAACAGAACACTTTTCAAAACGTGTTTTTCAGCCCGAAATAAACGCGTTTTCTCAACCCTTGGAATCACAGTGTAACTGACTGGCTCAGAAGAGCCCACTGAGTCAGCCCTTAACCCCAGTGTGCAGAAGTTGTCAAAACGTGTTTTTCAGCACAAATAAACACGTTTTGGCAACTTTGGTCACCAACATGTAAGTTATAGGGCAGGAACAGAACACTTTTCAAAACGTGTTTTTCAGCCCGAAATAAACGCGTTTTCTCAACTCCTGGAATCACAGTGTAACTGACTGGCTCAGAAGAGCCCACTGAGTCAGCCCTTAACCCCAGTGTGCAGAAGTTGTCAAAACGTGTTTTTCAGCACAAATAAACACGTTTTGGCAACTTTGGTCAACAACATGTAAGTTATAGGGCAGGAACAGAACACTTTTCAAAACGTGTTTTTCAGCCCGAAATAAACGCGTTTTCTCAACTCTTGGAATCACAGTGTAACTAACTGGCTCAGAAGAGCCCACTGAGTCAGCCCTTAACCCCAGTGTGCAGAAGTTGTCAAAACGTGTTTTTCAGCACAAATAAACACGTTTTGGCAACTTTGGTCAACAACATGTAAGTTATAGGGCAGGAACAGAACACTTTTCAAAACGTGTTTTTCAGCCCGAAATAAACGCGTTTTCTCAACCCTTGGAATCACAGTGTAACTGACTGGCTCAGAAGAGCCCACTGAGTCAGCCCTTAACCCCAGTGTGCAGAAGTTGTCAAAACGTGTTTTTCAGCACAAATAAACACGTTTTGGCAACTTTGGTCAACAACATGTAAGTTATAGGGCAGGAACAGAACACTTTTCAAAACGTGTTTTTCAGCCCGAAATAAACGCGTTTTCTCAACCCTTGGAATCACAGTGTAACTGACTGGCTCAGAAGAGCCCAATGAGTCAGCCCTTAACCCCAGTGTGCAGAAGTTGTCAAAACGTGTTTTTCAGCACAAATAAACACGTTTTGGCAACTTTGGTCAACAACATGTAAGTTATAGGGCAGGAACAGAACACTTTTCAAAACGTGTTTTTCAGCCCGAAATAAACGCGTTTTCTCAACTCTTGGAATCACAGTGTAACTGACTGGCTCAGAAGAGCCCACTGATTCAGCCCTTAACCCCAGTGTGCAGAAGTTGTCAAAACGTGTTTTTCAGCACAAATAAACACGTTTTGGCAACTTTGGTCAACAACATGTAAGTTATAGGGCAGGAACAGAACACTTTTCAAAACGTGTTTTTCAGCCCGAAATAAACGCGTTTTCTCAACCCTTGGAATCACAGTGTAACTGACTGGCTCAGAAGAGCCCACTGAGTCAGCCCTTAACCCCAGTGTGCAGAAGTTGTCAAAACGTGTTTTTCAGCACAAATAAACACGTTTTGGCAACTTTGGTCAACAACATGTAAGTTATAGGGCAGGAACAGAACACTTTTCAAAACGTGTTTTTCAGCCCGAAATAAACGCGTTTTCTCAACCCTTGGAATCACAGTGTAACTGACTGGCTCAGAAGAGCCCAATGAGTCAGCCCTTAACCCCAGTGTGCAGAAGTTGTCAAAACGTGTTTTTCAGCACAAATAAACACGTTTTGGCAACTTTGGTCAACAACATGTAAGTTATAGGGCAGGAACAGAACACTTTTCAAAACGTGTTTTTCAGCCCGAAATAAACGCGTTTTCTCAACTCTTGGAATCACAGTGTAACTGACTGGCTCAGAAGAGCCCACTGATTCAGCCCTTAACCCCAGTGTGCAGAAGTTGTCAAAACGTGTTTTTCAGCACAAATAAACACGTTTTGGCAACTTTGGTCACCAACATGTAAGTTATAGGGCAGGAACAGAACACTTTTCAAAACGTGTTTTTCAGCCCGAAATAAACGCGTTTTCTCAACTCCTGGAATCACAGTGTAACTGACTGGCTCAGAAGAGCCCACTGAGTCAGCCCTTAACCCCAGTGTGCAGAAGTTGTCAAAACGTGTTTTTCAGCACAAATAAACACGTTTTGGCAACTTTGGTCAACAACATGTAAGTTATAGGGCAGGAACAGAACACTTTTCAAAACGTGTTTTTCAGCCCGAAATAAACGCGTTTTCTCAACCCTTGGAATCACAGTGTAACTGACTGGCTCAGAAGAGCCCACTGAGTCAGCCCTTAACCCCAGTGTGCAGAAGTTGTCAAAACGTGTTTTTCAGCACAAATAAACACGTTTTGGCAACTTTGGTCACCAACATGTAAGTTACAGGGCAGGAACAGAACACTTTTCAAAACGTGTTTTTCAGCCCGAAATAAACGCGTTTTCTCAACTCCTGGAATCACAGTGTAACTGACTGGCTCAGAAGAGCCCACTGAGTCAGCCCTTAACCCCAGTGTGCAGAAGTTGTCAAAACGTGTTTTTCAGCACAAATAAACACGTTTTGGCAACTTTGGTCAACAACATGTAAGTTATAGGGCAGGAACAGAACACTTTTCAAAACGTGTTTTTCAGCCCGAAATAAACGCGTTTTCTCAACTCTTGGAATCACAGTGTAACTGACTGGCTCAGAAGAGCCCACTGAGTCAGCCCTTAACCCCAGTGTGCAGAAGTTGTCAAAACGTGTTTTTCAGCACAAATAAACACGTTTTGGCAACTTTGGTCAACAACATGTAAGTTATAGGGCAGGAACAGAACACTTTTCAAAACGTGTTTTTCAGCCCGAAATAAACGCGTTTTCTCAACTCTTGGAATCACAGTGTAACTGACTGGCTCAGAAGAGCCCACTGAGTCAGCCCTTAACCCCAGTGTGCAGAAGTTGTCAAAACGTGTTTTTCAGCACAAATAAACACGTTTTGGCAACTTTGGTCAACAACATGTAAGTTATAGGGTAGGAACAGAACACTTTTCAAAACGTGTTTTTCAGCCCGAAATAAACGCGTTTTCTCAACTCTTGGAATCACAGTGTAACTGACTGGCTCAGAAGAGCCCACTGAGTCAGCCCTTAACCCCAGTGTGCAGGAGTTGTCAAAACGTGTTTTTCAGCACAAATAAACACGTTTTGGCAACTTTGGTCAACAACATGTAAGTTATAGGGCAGGAACAGAACACTTTTCAAAACGTGTTTTTCAGCCCGAAATAAACGCGTTTTCTCAACCCTTGGAATCACAGTGTAACTGACTGGCTCAGAAGAGCCCACTGAGTCAGCCCTTAACCCCAGTGTGCAGAAGTTGTCAAAACGTGTTTTTCAGCACAAATAAACACGTTTTGGCAACTTTGGTCACCAACATGTAAGTTATAGGGCAGGAACAGAACACTTTTCAAAACGTGTTTTTCAGCCCGAAATAAACGCGTTTTCTCAACCCTTGGAATCACAGTGTAACTGACTGGCTCAGAAGAGCCCACTGAGTCAGCCCTTAACCCCAGTGTGTAAAAGTTGTCAAAACGTGTTTTTAAGCACAAATAAACACGTCTTGGCAACTTTGGTCACCAACATGTAAGTTATAGGGCAGGAACAGAACACTTTTCAAAACGTGTTTTTCAGCCCGAAATAAACGCGTTTTCTCAACTCCTGGAATCACAGTGTAACTGACTGGCTCAGAAGAGCCCACTGAGTCAGCCCTTAACCCCAGTGTGCAGAAGTTGTCAAAACGTGTTTTTCAGCACAAATAAACACGTTTTGGCAACTTTGGTCAACAACATGTAAGTTATAGGGCAGGAACAGAACACTTTTCAAAACGTGTTTTTCAGCCCGAAATAAACGCGTTTTCTCAACTCCTGGAATCACAGTGTAACTGACTGGCTCAGAAGAGCCCACTGAGTCAGCCCTTAACCCCAGTGTGCAGAAGTTGTCAAAACGTGTTTTTCAGCCCAAATAAACACGTTTTGGCAACTTTGGTCAACAACATGTAAGTTATAGGGCAGGAACAGAACACTTTTCAAAACGTGTTTTTCAGCCCGAAATAAACGCGTTTTCTCAACCCTTGGAATCACAGTGTAACTGACTGGCTCAGAAGAGCCCACTGAGTCAGCCCTTAACCCCAGTGTGCAGAAGTTGTCAAAACGTGTTTATCAGCACAAATAAACACGTTTTGGCAACTTTGGTCACCAACATGTAAGTTATAGGGCAGGAACAGAACACTTTTCAAAACGTGTTTTTCAGCCCGAAATAAACGCGTTTTCTCAACCCTTGGAATCACAGTGTAACTGACTGGCTCAGAAGAGCCCACTGAGTCAGCCCTTAACCCCAGTGTGCAGAAGTTGTCAAAACGTGTTTTTCAGCACAAATAAACACGTTTTGGCAACTTTGGTCAACAACATGTAAGTTATAGGGCAGGAACAGAACACTTTTCAAAACGTGTTTTTCAGCCCGAAATAAACGCGTTTTCTCAACTCCTGGAATCACAGTGTAACTGACTGGCTCAGAAGAGCCCACTGAGTCAGCCCTTAACCCCAGTGTGCAGAAGTTGTCAAAACGTGTTTTTCAGCACAAATAAACACGTTTTGGCAACTTTGGTCAACAACATGTAAGTTATAGGGCAGGAACAGAACACTTTTCAAAACGTGTTTTTCAGCCCGAAATAAACGCGTTTTCTCAACTCTTGGAATCACAGTGTAACTGACTGGCTCAGAAGAGCCCACTGAGTCAGCCCTTAACCCCAGTGTGCAGAAGTTGTCAAAACGTGTTTTTCAGCACAAATAAACACGTTTTGGCAACTTTGGTCAACAACATGTAAGTTATAGGGCAGGAACAGAACACTTTTCAAAACGTGTTTTTCAGCCCGAAATAAACGCGTTTTCTCAACCCTTGGAATCACAGTGTAACTGACTGGCTCAGAAGAGCCCACTGAGTCAGCCCTTAACCCCAGTGTGCAGAAGTTGTCAAAACGTGTTTTTCAGCACAAATAAACACGTTTTGGCAACTTTGGTCAACAACATGTAAGTTATAGGGCAGGAACAGAACACTTTTCAAAACGTGTTTTTCAGCCCGAAATAAACGCGTTTTCTCAACTCCTGGAATCACAGTGTAACTGACTGGCTCAGAAGAGCCCACTGAGTCAGCCCTTAACCCCAGTGTGCAGAAGTTGTCAAAACGTGTTTTTCAGCACAAATAAACACGTTTTGGCAACTTTGGTCAACAACATGTAAGTTATAGGGCAGGAACAGAACACTTTTCAAAACGTGTTTTTCAGCCCGAAATAAACGCGTTTTCTCAACTCTTGGAATCACAGTGTAACTGACTGGCTCAGAAGAGCCCACTGAGTCAGCCCTTAACCCCAGTGTGCAGAAGTTGTCAAAACGTGTTTTTCAGCACAAATAAACACGTTTTGGCAACTTTGGTCAACAACATGTAAGTTATAGGGCAGGAACAGAACACTTTTCAAAACGTGTTTTTCAGCCCGAAATAAACGCGTTTTCTCAACTCTTGGAATCACAGTGTAACTGACTGGCTCAGAAGAGCCCACTGATTCAGCCCTTAACCCCAGTGTGCAGAAGTTGTCAAAACGTGTTTTTCAGCACAAATAAACACGTTTTGGCAACTTTGGTCACCAACATGTAAGTTATAGGGCAGGAACAGAACACTTTTCAAAACGTGTTTTTCATCCCGAAATAAACGCGTTTTCTCAACTCCTGGAATCACAGTGTAACTGACTGGCTCAGAAGAGCCCACTGAGTCAGCCCTTAACCCCAGTGTGCAGAAGTTGTCAAAACGTGTTTTTCAGCACAAATAAACACGTTTTGGCAACTTTGGTCAACAACATGTAAGTTATAGGGCAGGAACAGAACACTTTTCAAAACGTGTTTTTCAGCCCGAAATAAACGCGTTTTCTCAACTCTTGGAATCACAGTGTAACTGACTGGTTCAGAAGAGCCCACTGAGTCAGCCCTTAACCCCAGTGTGCAGAAGTTGTCAAAACGTGTTTTTCAGCACAAATAAACACGTTTTGGCAACTTTGGTCAACAACATGTAAGTTATAGGGCAGGAACAGAACACTTTTCAAAACGTGTTTTTCAGCCCGAAATAAACGCGTTTTCTCAACCCTTGGAATCACAGTGTAACTGACTGGCTCAGAAGAGCCCACTGAGTCAGCCCTTAACCCCAGTGTGCAGAAGTTGTCAAAACGTGTTTTTCAGCACAAATAAACACGTTTTGGCAACTTTGGTCACCAACATGTAAGTTATAGGGCAGGAACAGAACACTTTTCAAAACGTGTTTTTCAGCCCGAAATAAACGCGTTTTCTCAACTCTTGGAATCACAGTGTAACTGACTGGTTCAGAAGAGCCCACTGAGTCAGCCCTTAACCCCAGTGTGCAGAAGTTGTCAAAACGTGTTTTTCAGCACAAATAAACACGTTTTGGCAACTTTGGTCAACAACATGTAAGTTATAGGGCAGGAACAGAACACTTTTCAAAACGTGTTTTTCAGCCCGAAATAAACGCGTTTTCTCAACTCCTGGAATCACAGTGTAACTGACTGGCTCAGAAGAGCCCACTGAGTCATCCCTTAACCCCAGTGTGCAGAAGTTGTCAAAACGTGTTTTTCAGCACAAATAAACACGTTTTGGCAACTTTGGTCAACAACATGTAAGTTATAGGGCAGGAACAGAACACTTTTCAAAACGTGTTTTTCAGCCCGAAATAAACGCGTTTTCTCAACTCCTGGAATCACAGTGTAACTGACTGGCTCAGAAGAGCCCACTGAGTCATCCCTTAACCCCAGTGTGCAGAAGTTGTCAAAACGTGTTTTTCAGCACAAAGAAACACGTTTTGGCAACTTTGGTCACCAACATGTAAGTTATAGGGCAGGAACAGAACACTTTTCAAAACGTGTTTTTCAGCCCGAAATAAACGCGTTTTCTCAACCCTTGGAATCACAGTGTAACTGACTGGCTCAGAAGAGCCCACTGAGTCAGCCCTTAACCCCAGTGTGCAGAAGTTGTCAAAACGTGTTTTTCAGCACAAATAAACACGTTTTGGCAACTTTGGTCACCAACATGTAAGTTATAGGGCAGGAACAGAACACTTTTCAAAACGTGTTTTTCAGCCCGAAATAAACGCGTTTTCTCAACTCCTGGAATCACAGTGTAACTGACTGGCTCAGAAGAGCCCACTGAGTCAGCCCTTAACCCCAGTGTGCAGAAGTTGTCAAAACGTGTTTTTCAGCACAAATAAACACGTTTTGGCAACTTTGGTCAACAACATGTAAGTTATAGGGCAGGAACAGAACACTTTTCAAAACGTGTTTTTCAGCCCGAAATAAACGCGTTTTCTCAACCCTTGGAATCACAGTGTAACTGACTGGCTCAGAAGAGCCCACTGAGTCAGCCCTTAACCCCAGTGTGCAGAAGTTGTCAAAACGTGTTTTTCAGCACAAATAAACACGTTTTGGCAACTTTGGTCAACAACATGTAAGTTATAGGGCAGGAACAGAACACTTTTCAAAACGTGTTTTTCAGCCCGAAATAAACGCGTTTTCTCAACTCTTGGAATCACAGTGTAACTGACTGGTTCAGAAGAGCCCACTGAGTCAGCCCTTAACCCCAGTGTGCAGAAGTTGTCAAAACGTGTTTTTCAGCACAAATAAACACGTTTTGGCAACTTTGGTCAACAACATGTAAGTTATAGGGCAGGAACAGAACACTTTTCAAAACGTGTTTTTCAGCCCGAAATAAACGCGTTTTCTCAACCCTTGGAATCACAGTGTAACTGACTGGCTCAGAAGAGCCCACTGATTCAGCCCTTAACCCCAGTGTGCAGAAGTTGTCAAAACGTGTTTTTCAGCACAAATAAACACGTTTTGGCAACTTTGGTCACCAACATGTAAGTTATAGGGCAGGAACAGAACACTTTTCAAAACGTGTTTTTCAGCCCGAAATAAACGCGTTTTCTCAACTCCTGGAATCACAGTGTAACTGACTGGCTCAGAAGAGCCCACTGAGTCAGCCCTTAACCCCAGTGTGCAGAAGTTGTCAAAACGTGTTTTTCAGCACAAATAAACACGTTTTGGCAACTTTGGTCAACAACATGTAAGTTATAGGGCAGGAACAGAACACTTTTCAAAACGTGTTTTTCAGCCCGAAATAAACGCGTTTTCTCAACTCTTGGAATCACAGTGTAACTGACTGGCTCAGAAGAGCCCACTGAGTCAGCCCTTAACCCCAGTGTGCAGAAGTTGTCAAAACGTGTTTTTCAGCACAAATAAACACGTTTTGGCAACTTTGGTCAACAACATGTAAGTTATAGGGCAGGAACAGAACACTTTTCAAAACGTGTTTTTCAGCCCGAAATAAACGCGTTTTCTCAACTCTTGGAATCACAGTGTAACTGACTGGCTCAGAAGAGCCCACTGATTCAGCCCTTAACCCCAGTGTGCAGAAGTTGTCAAAATGTGTTTTTCAGCACAAATAAACACGTTTTGGCAACTTTGGTCACCAACATGTAAGTTATAGGGCAGGAACAGAACACTTTTCAAAACGTGTTTTTCAGCCCGAAATAAACGCGTTTTCTCAACTCCTGGAATCACAGTGTAACTGACTGGCTCAGAAGAGCCCACTGAGTCAGCCCTTAACCCCAGTGTGCAGAAGTTGTCAAAACGTGTTTTTCAGCACAAATAAACACGTTTTGGCAACTTTGGTCAACAACATGTAAGTTATAGGGCAGGAACAGAACACTTTTCAAAACGTGTTTTTCAGCCCGAAATAAACGCGTTTTCTCAACTCTTGGAATCACAGTGTAACTGACTGGCTCAGAAGAGCCCACTGAGTCAGCCCTTAACCCCAGTGTGCAGAAGTTGTCAAAACGTGTTTTTCAGCACAAATAAACACGTTTTGGCAACTTTGGTCAACAACATGTAAGTTATAGGGCAGGAACAGAACACTTTTCAAAACGTGTTTTTCAGCCCGAAATAAACGCGTTTTCTCAACTCTTGGAATCACAGTGTAACTGACTGGTTCAGAAGAGCCCACTGAGTCAGCCCTTAACCCCAGTGTGCAGAAGTTGTCAAAACGTGTTTTTCAGCACAAATAAACACGTTTTGGCAACTTTGGTCAACAACATGTAAGTTATAGGGCAGGAACAGAACACTTTTCAAAACGTGTTTTTCAGCCCGAAATAAACGCGTTTTCTCAACCCTTGGAATCACAGTGTAACTGACTGGCTCAGAAGAGCCCACTGAGTCAGCCCTTAACCCCAGTGTGCAGAAGTTGTCAAAACGTGTTTTTCAGCACAAATAAACACGTTTTGGCAACTTTGGTCACCAACATGTAAGTTATAGGGCAGGAACAGAACACTTTTCAAAACGTGTTTTTCAGCCCGAAATAAACGCGTTTTCTCAACTCCTGGAATCACAGTGTAACTGACTGGCTCAGAAGAGCCCACTGAGTCAGCCCTTAACCCCAGTGTGCAGAAGTTGTCAAAACGTGTTTTTCAGCACAAATAAACACGTTTTGGCAACTTTGGTCAACAACATGTAAGTTATAGGGCAGGAACAGAACACTTTTCAAAACGTGTTTTTCAGCCCGAAATAAACGCGTTTTCTCAACCCTTGGAATCACAGTGTAACTGACTGGCTCAGAAGAGCCCACTGAGTCAGCCCTTAACCCCAGTGTGCAGAAGTTGTCAAAACGTGTTTTTCAGCACAAATAAACACGTTTTGGCAACTTTGGTCAACAACATGTAAGTTATAGGGCAGGAACAGAACACTTTTCAAAACGTGTTTTTCAGCCCGAAATAAACGCGTTTTCTCAACTCTTGGAATCACAGTGTAACTGACTGGTTCAGAAGAGCCCACTGAGTCAGCCCTTAACCCCAGTGTGCAGAAGTTGTCAAAACGTGTTTTTCAGCACAAATAAACACGTTTTGGCAACTTTGGTCAACAACATGTAAGTTATAGGGCAGGAACAGAACACTTTTCAAAACGTGTTTTTCAGCCCGAAATAAACGCGTTTTCTCAACTCCTGGAATCACAGTGTAACTGACTGGCTCAGAAGAGCCCACTGAGTCATCCCTTAACCCCAGTGTGCAGAAGTTGTCAAAACGTGTTTTTCAGCACAAATAAACACGTTTTGGCAACTTTGGTCAACAACATGTAAGTTATAGGGCAGGAACAGAACACTTTTCAAAACGTGTTTTTCAGCCCGAAATATACGCGTTTTCTCAACTCCTGGAATCACAGTGTAACTGACTGGCTCAGAAGAGCCCACTGAGTCATCCCTTAACCCCAGTGTGCAGAAGTTGTCAAAACGTGTTTTTCAGCACAAAGAAACACGTTTTGGCAACTTTGGTCACCAACATGTAAGTTATAGGGCAGGAACAGAACACTTTTCAAAACGTGTTTTTCAGCCCGAAATAAACGCGTTTTCTCAACCCTTTGAATCACAGTGTAACTGACTGGCTCAGAAGAGCCCACTGAGTCAGCCCTTAACCCCAGTGTGCAGAAGTTGTCAAAACGTGTTTTTCAGCACAAATAAACACGTTTTGGCAACTTTGGTCACCAACATGTAAGTTATAGGGCAGGAACAGAACACTTTTCAAAACGTGTTTTTCAGCCCGAAATAAACGCGTTTTCTCAACCCTTGGAATCACAGTGTAACTGACTGGCTCAGAAGAGCCCACTGATTCAGCCCTTAACCCCAGTGTGCAGAAGTTGTCAAAACGTGTTTTTCAGCACAAATAAACACGTTTTGGCAACTTTGGTCAACAACATGTAAGTTATAGGGCAGGAACAGAACACTTTTCAAAACGTGTTTTTCAGCCCGAAATAAACGCGTTTTCTCAACCCTTGGAATCACAGTGTAACTGACTGGCTCAGAAGAGCCCACTGAGTCAGCCCTTAACCCCAGTGTGCAGAAGTTGTCAAAACGTGTTTTTCAGCACAAATAAACACGTTTTGGCAACTTTGGTCAACAACATGTAAGTTATAGGGCAGGAACAGAACACTTTTCAAAACGTGTTTTTCAGCCCGAAATAAACGCGTTTTCTCAACTCTTGGAATCACAGTGTAACTGACTGGTTCAGAAGAGCCCACTGAGTCAGCCCTTAACCCCAGTGTGCAGAAGTTGTCAAAACGTGTTTTTCAGCACAAATAAACACGTTTTGGCAACTTTGGTCAACAACATGTAAGTTATAGGGCAGGAACAGTACACTTTTCAAAACGTGTTTTTCAGCCCGAAATAAACGCGTTTTCTCAACCCTTGGAATCACAGTGTAACTGACTGGCTCAGAAGAGCCCACTGATTCAGCCCTTAACCCCAGTGTGCAGAAGTTGTCAAAACGTGTTTTTCAGCACAAATAAACACGTTTTGGCAACTTTGGTCAACAACATGTAAGTTATAGGGCAGGAACAGAACACTTTTCAAAACGTGTTTTTCAGCCCGAAATAAACGCGTTTTCTCAACCCTTGGAATCACAGTGTAACTGACTGGCTCAGAAGAGCCCACTGAGTCAGCCCTTAACCCCAGTGTGCAGAAGTTGTCAAAACGTGTTTTTCAGCACAAATAAACACGTTTTGGCAACTTTGGTCACCAACATGTAAGTTATAGGGCAGGAACAGAACACTTTTCAAAACGTGTTTTTCAGCCCGAAATAAACGCGTTTTCTCAACCCTTGGAATCACAGTGTAACTGACTGGCTCAGAAGAGCCCACTGAGTCAGCCCTTAACCCCAGTGTGCAGAAGTTGTCAAAACGTGTTTTTAAGCACAAATAAACACGTTTTGGCAACTTTGGTCACCAACATGTAAGTTATAGGGCAGGAACAGAACACTTTTCAAAACGTGTTTTTCAGCCCGAAATAAACGCGTTTTCTCAACTCCTGGAATCACAGTGTAACTGACTGGCTCAGAAGAGCCCACTGAGTCAGCCCTTAACCCCAGTGTGCAGAAGTTGTCAAAACGTGTTTTTCAGCACAAATAAACACGTTTTGGCAACTTTGGTCAACAACATGTAAGTTATAGGGCAGGAACAGAACACTTTTCAAAACGTGTTTTTCAGCCCGAAATAAACGCGTTTTCTCAACTCCTGGAATCACAGTGTAACTGACTGGCTCAGAAGAGCCCACTGAGTCAGCCCTTAACCCCAGTGTGCAGAAGTTGTCAAAACGTGTTTTTCAGCACAAATAAACACGTTTTGGCAACTTTGGTCAACAACATGTAAGTTATAGGGCAGGAACAGAACACTTTTCAAAACGTGTTTTTCAGCCCGAAATCAACGCGTTTTCTGAACCCTTGGAATCACAGTGTAACTGACTGGCTCAGAAGAGCCCACTGAGTCAGCCCTTAACCCCAGTGTGCAGAAGTTGTCAAAACGTGTTTTTCAGCACAAATAAACACGTTTTGGCAACTTTGGTCACCAACATGTAAGTTATAGGGCAGGAACAGAACACTTTTCAAAACGTGTTTTTCAGCCCGAAATAAACGCGTTTTCTCAACTCCTGGAATCACAGTGTAACTGACTGGCTCAGAAGAGCCCACTGAGTCAGCCCTTAACCCCAGTGTGCAGAAGTTGTCAAAACGTGTTTTTCAGCACAAATAAACACGTTTTGGCAACTTTGGTCAACAACATGTAAGTTATAGGGCAGGAACAGAACACTTTTCAAAACGTGTTTTTCAGCCCGAAATAAACGCGTTTTCTCAACTCTTGGAATCACAGTGTAACTGACTGGTTCAGAAGAGCCCACTGAGTCAGCCCTTAACCCCAGTGTGCAGAAGTTGTCAAAACGTGTTTTTCAGCACAAATAAACACGTTTTGGCAACTTTGGTCAACAACATGTAAGTTATAGGGCAGGAACAGAACACTTTTCAAAACGTGTTTTTCAGCCCGAAATAAACGCGTTTTCTCAACCCTTGGAATCACAGTGTAACTGACTGGCTCAGAAGAGCCCACTGATTCAGCCCTTAACCCCAGTGTGCAGAAGTTGTCAAAACGTGTTTTTCAGCACAAATAAACACGTTTTGGCAACTTTGGTCAACAACATGTAAGTTATAGGGCAGGAACAGAACACTTTTCAAAACGTGTTTTTCAGCCCGAAATAAACGCGTTTTCTCAACCCTTGGAATCACAGTGTAACTGACTGGCTCAGAAGAGCCCACTGAGTCAGCCCTTAACCCCAGTGTGCAGAAGTTGTCAAAACGTGTTTTTCAGCACAAATAAACACGTTTTGGCAACTTTGGTCACCAACATGTAAGTTATAGGGCAGGAACAGAACACTTTTCAAAACGTGTTTTTCAGCCCGAAATAAACGCGTTTTCTCAACCCTTGGAATCACAGTGTAACTGACTGGCTCAGAAGAGCCCACTGAGTCAGCCCTTAACCCCAGTGTGCAGAAGTTGTCAAAACGTGTTTTTAAGCACAAATAAACACGTTTTGGCAACTTTGGTCACCAACATGTAAGTTATAGGGCAGGAACAGAACACTTTTCAAAACGTGTTTTTCAGCCCGAAATAAACGCGTTTTCTCAACTCCTGGAATCACAGTGTAACTGACTGGCTCAGAAGAGCCCACTGAGTCAGCCCTTAACCCCAGTGTGCAGAAGTTGTCAAAACGTGTTTTTCAGCACAAATAAACACGTTTTGGCAACTTTGGTCAACAACATGTAAGTTATAGGGCAGGAACAGAACACTTTTCAAAACGTGTTTTTCAGCCCGAAATAAACGCGTTTTCTCAACTCCTGGAATCACAGTGTAACTGACTGGCTCAGAAGAGCCCACTGAGTCAGCCCTTAACCCCAGTGTGCAGAAGTTGTCAAAACGTGTTTTTCAGCACAAATAAACACGTTTTGGCAACTTTGGTCAACAACATGTAAGTTATAGGGCAGGAACAGAACACTTTTCAAAACGTGTTTTTCAGCCCGAAATCAACGCGTTTTCTCAACCCTTGGAATCACAGTGTAACTGACTGGCTCAGAAGAGCCCACTGAGTCAGCCCTTAACCCCAGTGTGCAGAAGTTGTCAAAACGTGTTTTTCAGCACAAATAAACACGTTTTGGCAACTTTGGTCACCAACATGTAAGTTATAGGGCAGGAAGAGAACACTTTTCAAAACGTGTTTTTCAGCCCGAAATAAACGCGTTTTCTCAACTCCTGGAATCACAGTGTAACTGACTGGCTCAGAAGAGCCCACTGAGTCAGCCCTTAACCCCAGTGTGCAGAAGTTGTCAAAACGTGTTTTTCAGCACAAATAAACACGTTTTGGCAACTTTGGTCAACAACATGTAAGTTATAGGGCAGGAACAGAACACTTTTCAAAACGTGTTTTTCAGCCCGAAATAAACGCGTTTTCTCAACTCTTGGAATCACAGTGTAACTGACAGGTTCAGAAGAGCCCACTGAGTCAGCCCTTAACCCCAGTGTGCAGAAGTTGTCAAAACGTGTTTTTCAGCACAAATAAACACGTTTTGGCAACTTTGGTCAACAACATGTAAGTTATAGGGCAGGAACAGAACACTTTTCAAAACGTGTTTTTCAGCCCGAAATAAACGCGTTTTCTCAACCCTTGGAATCACAGTGTAACTGACTGGCTCAGAAGAGCCCACTGATTCAGCCCTTAACCCCAGTGTGCAGAAGTTGTCAAAACGTGTTTTTCAGCACAAATAAACACGTTTTGGCAACTTTGGTCACCAACATGTAAGTTATAGGGCAGGAACAGAACACTTTTCAAAACGTGTTTTTCAGCCCGAAATAAACGCGTTTTCTCAACCCTTGGAATCACAGTGTAACTGACTGGCTCAGAAGAGCCCACTGAGTCAGCCCTTAACCCCAGTGTGCAGAAGTTGTCAAAACGTGTTTTTCAGCACAAATAAACACGTTTTGGCAACTTTGGTCACCAACATGTAAGTTATAGGGCAGGAACAGAACACTTTTCAAAACGTGTTTTTCAGCCCGAAATAAACGCGTTTTCTCAACCCTTGGAATCACAGTGTAACTGACTGGCTCAGAAGAGCCCACTGAGTCAGCCCTTAACCCCAGTGTGCAGAAGTTGTCAAAACGTGTTTTTAAGCACAAATAAACACGTTTTGGCAACTTTGGTCACCAACATGTAAGTTATAGGGCAGGAACAGAACACTTTTCAAAACGTGTTTTTCAGCCCGAAATAAACGCGTTTTCTCAACTCCTGGAATCACAGTGTAACTGACTGGCTCAGAAGAGCCCACTGAGTCAGCCCTTAACCCCAGTGTGCAGAAGTTGTCAAAACGTGTTTTTCAGCACAAATAAACACGTTTTGGCAACTTTGGTCAACAACATGTAAGTTATAGGGCAGGAACAGAACACTTTTCAAAACGTGTTTTTCAGCCCGAAATAAACGCGTTTTCTCAACTCCTGGAATCACAGTGTAACTGACTGGCTCAGAAGAGCCCACTGAGTCAGCCCTTAACCCCAGTGTGCAGAAGTTGTCAAAACGTGTTTTTCAGCACAAATAAACACGTTTTGGCAACTTTGGTCAACAACATGTAAGTTATAGGGCAGGAACAGAACACTTTTCAAAACGTGTTTTTCAGCCCGAAATCAACGCGTTTTCTCAACCCTTGGAATCACAGTGTAACTGACTGGCTCAGAAGAGCCCACTGAGTCAGCCCTTAACCCCAGTGTGCAGAAGTTGTCAAAACGTGTTTTTCAGCACAAATAAACACGTTTTGGCAACTTTGGTCACCAACATGTAAGTTATAGGGCAGGAACAGAACACTTTTCAAAACGTGTTTTTCAGCCCGAAATCAACGCGTTTTCTCAACTCCTGGAATCACAGTGTAACTGACTGGCTCAGAAGAGCCCACTGAGTCAGCCCTTAACCCCAGTGTGCAGAAGTTGTCAAAACGTGTTTTTCAGCACAAATAAACACGTTTTGGCAACTTTGGTCAACAACATGTAAGTTATAGGGCAGGAACAGAACACTTTTCAAAACGTGTTTTTCAGCCCGAAATAAACGCGTTTTCTCAACTCTTGGAATCACAGTGTAACTGACTGGCTCAGAAGAGCCCACTGAGTCAGCCCTTAACCCCAGTGTGCAGAAGTTGTCAAAACGTGTTTTTCAGCACAAATAAACACGTTTTGGCAACTTTGGTCACCAACATGTAAGTTATAGGGCAGGAACAGAACACTTTTCAAAACGTGTTTTTCAGCCCGAAATAAACGCGTTTTCTCAACCCTTGGAATCACAGTGTAACTGACTGGCTCAGAAGAGCCCACTGAGTCAGCCCTTAACCCCAGTGTGCAGAAGTTGTCAAAACGTGTTTTTCAGCACAAATAAACACGTTTTGGCAACTTTGGTCAACAACATGTAAGTTATAGGGCAGGAACAGAACACTTTTCAAAACGTGTTTTTCAGCCCGAAATAAACGCGTTTTCTCAACCCTTGGAATCACAGTGTAACTGACTGGCTCAGAAGAGCCCACTGAGTCAGCCCTTAACCCCAGTGTGCAGAAGTTGTCAAAACGTGTTTTTCAGCACAAATAAACACGTTTTGGCAACTTTGGTCACCAACATGTAAGTTATAGGGCAGGAACAGAACACTTTTCAAAACGTGTTTTTCAGCCCGAAATAAACGCGTTTTCTCAACTCCTGGAATCACAGTGTAACTGACTGGCTCAGAAGAGCCCACTGAGTCAGCCCTTAACCCCAGTGTGCAGAAGTTGTCAAAACGTGTTTTTCAGCACAAATAAACACGTTTTGGCAACTTTGGTCAACAACATGTAAGTTATAGGGCAGGAACAGAACACTTTTCAAAACGTGTTTTTCAGCCCGAAATAAACGCGTTTTCTCAACTCTTGGAATCACAGTGTAACTGACTGGTTCAGAAGAGCCCACTGAGTCAGCCCTTAACCCCAGTGTGCAGAAGTTGTCAAAACGTGTTTTTCAGCACAAATAAACACGTTTTGGCAACTTTGGTCAACAACATGTAAGTTATAGGGCAGGAACAGAACACTTTTCAAAACGTGTTTTTCAGCCCGAAATAAACGCGTTTTCTCAACCCTTGGAATCACAGTGTAACTGACTGGCTCAGAAGAGCCCACTGATTCAGCCCTTAACCCCAGTGTGCAGAAGTTGTCAAAACGTGTTTTTCAGCACAAATAAACACGTTTTGGCAACTTTGGTCACCAACATGTAAGTTATAGGGCAGGAACAGAACACTTTTCAAAACGTGTTTTTCAGCCCGAAATAAACGCGTTTTCTCAACTCCTGGAATCACAGTGTAACTGACTGGCTCAGAAGAGCCCACTGAGTCAGCCCTTAACCCCAGTGTGCAGAAGTTGTCAAAACGTGTTTTTCAGCACAAATAAACACGTTTTGGCAACTTTGGTCAACAACATGTAAGTTATAGGGCAGGAACAGAACACTTTTCAAAACGTGTTTTTCAGCCCGAAATAAACGCGTTTTCTCAACCCTTGGAATCACAGTGTAACTGACTGGCTCAGAAGAGCCCACTGAGTCAGCCCTTAACCCCAGTGTGCAGAAGTTGTCAAAACGTGTTTTTCAGCACAAATAAACACGTTTTGGCAACTTTGGTCAACAACATGTAAGTTATAGGGCAGGAACAGAACACTTTTCAAAACGTGTTTTTCAGCCCGAAATAAACGCGTTTTCTCAACCCTTGGAATCACAGTGTAACTGACTGGCTCAGAAGAGCCCACTGAGTCAGCCCTTAACCCCAGTGTGCAGAAGTTGTCAAAACGTGTTTTTCAGCACAAATAAACACGTTTTGGCAACTTTGGTCACCAACATGTAAGTTATAGGGCAGGAACAGAACACTTTTCAAAACGTGTTTTTCAGCCCGAAATAAACGCGTTTTCTCAACCCTTGGAATCACAGTGTAACTGACTGGCTCAGAAGAGCCCACTGAGTCAGCCCTTAACCCCAGTGTGCAGAAGTTGTCAAAACGTGTTTTTAAGCACAAATAAACACGTTTTGGCAACTTTGGTCACCAACATGTAAGTTATAGGGCAGGAACAGAACACTTTTCAAAACGTGTTTTTCAGCCCGAAATAAACGCGTTTTCTCAACTCCTGGAATCACAGTGTAACTGACTGGCTCAGAAGAGCCCACTGAGTCAGCCCTTAACCCCAGTGTGCAGAAGTTGTCAAAACGTGTTTTTCAGCACAAATAAACACGTTTTGGCAACTTTGGTCAACAACATGTAAGTTATAGGGCAGGAACAGAACACTTTTCAAAACGTGTTTTTCAGCCCGAAATAAACGCGTTTTCTCAACTCCTGGAATCACAGTGTAACTGACTGGCTCAGAAGAGCCCACTGAGTCAGCCCTTAACCCCAGTGTGCAGAAGTTGTCAAAACGTGTTTTTCAGCACAAATAAACACGTTTTGGCAACTTTGGTCAACAACATGTAAGTTATAGGGCAGGAACAGAACACTTTTCAAAACGTGTTTTTCAGCCCGAAATAAACGCGTTTTCTCAACCCTTGGAATCACAGTGTAACTGACTGGCTCAGAAGAGCCCACTGAGTCAGCCCTTAACCCCAGTGTGCAGAAGTTGTCAAAACGTGTTTTTCAGCACAAATAAACACGTTTTGGCAACTTTGGTCACCAACATGTAAGTTATAGGGCAGGAACAGAACACTTTTCAAAACGTGTTTTTCAGCCCGAAATAAACGCGTTTTCTCAACTCCTGGAATCACAGTGTAACTGACTGGCTCAGAAGAGCCCACTGAGTCAGCCCTTAACCCCAGTGTGCAGAAGTTGTCAAAACGTGTTTTTCAGCACAAATAAACACGTTTTGGCAACTTTGGTCAACAACATGTAAGTTATAGGGCAGGAACAGAACACTTTTCAAAACGTGTTTTTCAGCCCGAAATAAACGCGTTTTCTCAACTCTTGGAATCACAGTGTAACTGACTGGCTCAGAAGAGCCCACTGAGTCAGCCCTTAACCCCAGTGTGCAGAAGTTGTCAAAACGTGTTTTTCAGCACAAATAAACACGTTTTGGCAACTTTGGTCAACAACATGTAAGTTATAGGGCAGGAACAGAACACTTTTCAAAACGTGTTTTTCAGCCCGAAATAAACGCGTTTTCTCAACCCTTGGAATCACAGTGTAACTGACTGGCTCAGAAGAGCCCACTGAGTCAGCCCTTAACCCCAGTGTGCAGAAGTTGTCAAAACGTGTTTTTCAGCACAAACAAACACGTTTTGGCAACTTTGGTCAACAACATGTAAGTTATAGGGCAGGAACAGAACACTTTTCAAAACGTGTTTTTCAGCCCGAAATAAACGCGTTTTCTCAACTCTTGGAATCACAGTGTAACTGACTGGCTCAGAAGAGCCCACTGATTCAGCCCTTAACCCCAGTGTGCAGAAGTTGTCAAAACGTGTTTTTCAGCACAAATAAACACGTTTTGGCAACTTTGGTCACCAACATGTAAGTTATAGGGCAGGAACAGAACACTTTTCAAAACGTGTTTTTCAGCCCGAAATAAACGCGTTTTCTCAACTCCTGGAATCACAGTGTAACTGACTGGCTCAGAAGAGCCCACTGAGTCAGCCCTTCACCCCAGTGTGCAGAAGTTGTCAAAACGTGTTTTTCAGCACAAATAAACACGTTTTGGCAACTTTGGTCAACAACATGTAAGTTATAGGGCAGGAACAGAACACTTTTCAAAACGTGTTTTTCAGCCCGAAATAAACGCGTTTTCTCAACTCTTGGAATCACAGTGTAACTGACTGGCTCAGAAGAGCCCACTGAGTCAGCCCTTAACCCCAGTGTGCAGAAGTTGTCAAAACGTGTTTTTCAGCACAAATAAACACGTTTTGGCAACTTTGGTCAACAACATGTAAGTTATAGGGTAGGAACAGAACACTTTTCAAAACGTGTTTTTCAGCCCGAAATAAACGCGTTTTCTCAACTCTTGGAATCACAGTGTAACTGACTGGCTCAGAAAAGCCCACTGATTCAGCCCTTAACCCCAGTGTGCAGAAGTTGTCAAAACGTGTTTTTCAGCACAAATAAACACGTTTTGGCAACTTTGGTCACCAACATGTAAGTTATAGGGCAGGAACAGAACACTTTTCAAAACGTGTTTTTCAGCCCGAAATAAACGCGTTTTCTCAACTCTTGGAATCACAGTGTAACTGACTGGCTCAGAAGAGCCCACTGAGTCAGCCCTTAACCCCAGTGTGCAAAAGTTGTCAAAACGTGTTTTTAAGCACAAATAAACACGTCTTGGCAACTTTGGTCACCAACATGTAAGTTAAAGGGCAGGAACAGAACACTTTTCAAAACGTGTTTTTCAGCCCGAAATAAACGCGTTTTCTCAACTCCTGGAATCACAGTGTAACTGACTGGCTCAGAAGAGCCCACTGAGTCAGCCCTTAACCCCAGTGTGCAGAAGTTGTCAAAACGTGTTTTTCAGCACAAATAAACACGTTTTGGCAACTTTGGTCAACAACATGTAAGTTATAGGGCAGGAACAGAACACTTTTCAAAACGTGTTTTTCAGCCCGAAATAAACGCGTTTTCTCAACTCCTGGAATCACAGTGTAACTGACTGGCTCAGAAGAGCCCACTGAGTCAGCCCTTAACCCCAGTGTGCAGAAGTTGTCAAAACGTGTTTTTCAGCCCAAATAAACACGTTTTGGCAACTTTGGTCAACAACATGTAAGTTATAGGGCAGGAACAGAACACTTTTCAAAACGTGTTTTTCAGCCCGAAATAAACGCGTTTTCTCAACCCTTGGAATCACAGTGTAACTGACTGGCTCAGAAGAGCCCACTGAGTCATCCCTTAACCCCAGTGTGCAGAAGTTGTCAAAACGTGTTTTTCAGCACAAAGAAACACGTTTTGGCAACTTTGGTCACCAACATGTAAGTTATAGGGCAGGAACAGAACACTTTTCAAAACGTGTTTTTCAGCCCGAAATAAACGCGTTTTCTCAACCCTTTGAATCACAGTGTAACTGACTGGCTCAGAAGAGCCCACTGAGTCAGCCCTTAACCCCAGTGTGCAGAAGTTGTCAAAACGTGTTTTTCAGCACAAATAAACACGTTTTGGCAACTTTGGTCAACAACATGTAAGTTATAGGGCAGGAACAGAACACTTTTCAAAACGTGTTTTTCAGCCCGAAATAAACGCGTTTTCTCAACCCTTGGAATCACAGTGTAACTGACTGGCTCAGAAGAGCCCACTGAGTCAGCCCTTAACCCCAGTGTGCAGAAGTTGTCAAAACGTGTTTTTCAGCACAAATAAACACGTTTTGGCAACTTTGGTCACCAACATGTAAGTTATAGGGCAGGAACAGAACACTTTTCAAAACGTGTTTTTCAGCCCGAAATAAACGCGTTTTCTCAACCCTTGGAATCACAGTGTAACTGACTGGCTCAGAAGAGCCCACTGAGTCAGCCCTTAACCCCAGTGTGCAGAAGTTGTCAAAACGTGTTTTTAAGCACAAATAAACACGTTTTGGCAACTTTGGTCACCAACATGTAAGTTATAGGGCAGGAACAGAACACTTTTCAAAACGTGTTTTTCAGCCCGAAATAAACGCGTTTTCTCAACTCCTGGAATCACAGTGTAACTGACTGGCTCAGAAGAGCCCACTGAGTCAGCCCTTAACCCCAGTGTGCAGAAGTTGTCAAAACGTGTTTTTCAGCACAAATAAACACGTTTTGGCAACTTTGGTCAACAACATGTAAGTTATAGGGCAGGAACAGAACACTTTTCAAAACGTGTTTTTCAGCCCGAAATAAACGCGTTTTCTCAACTCCTGGAATCACAGTGTAACTGACTGGCTCAGAAGAGCCCACTGAGTCAGCCCTTAACCCCAGTGTGCAGAAGTTGTCAAAACGTGTTTTTCAGCACAAATAAACACGTTTTGGCAACTTTGGTCAACAACATGTAAGTTATAGGGCAGGAACAGAACACTTTTCAAAACGTGTTTTTCAGCCCGAAATAAACGCGTTTTCTCAACCCTTGGAATCACAGTGTAACTGGCTCAGAAGAGCCCACTGAGTCAGCCCTTAACCCCAGTGTGCAGAAGTTGTCAAAACGTGTTTTTCAGCACAAATAAACACGTTTTGGCAACTTTGGTCACCAACATGTAAGTTATAGGGCAGGAACAGAACACTTTTCAAAACGTGTTTTTCAGCCCGAAATAAACGCGTTTTCTCAACTCCTGGAATCACAGTGTAACTGACTGGCTCAGAAGAGCCCACTGAGTCAGCCCTTAACCCCAGTGTGCAGAAGTTGTCAAAACGTGTTTTTCAGCACAAATAAACACGTTTTGGCAACTTTGGTCAACAACATGTAAGTTATAGGGCAGGAACAGAACACTTTTCAAAACGTGTTTTTCAGCCCGAAATAAACGCGTTTTCTCAACTCTTGGAATCACAGTGTAACTGACTGGCTCAGAAGAGCCCACTGAGTCAGCCCTTAACCCCAGTGTGCAGAAGTTGTCAAAACGTGTTTTTCAGCACAAATAAACACGTTTTGGCAACTTTGGTCAACAACATGTAAGTTATAGGGCAGGAACAGAACACTTTTCAAAACGTGTTTTTCAGCCCGAAATAAACGCGTTTTCTCAACCCTTGGAATCACAGTGTAACTGACTGGCTCAGAAGAGCCCACTGAGTCAGCCCTTAACCCCAGTGTGCAGAAGTTGTCAAAACGTGTTTTTCAGCACAAATAAACACGTTTTGGCAACTTTGGTCAACAACATGTAAGTTATAGGGCAGGAACAGAACACTTTTCAAAACGTGTTTTTCAGCCCGAAATAAACGCGTTTTCTCAACCCTTGGAATCACAGTGTAACTGACTGGCTCAGAAGAGCCCAATGAGTCAGCCCTTAACCCCAGTGTGCAGAAGTTGTCAAAACGTGTTTTTCAGCACAAATAAACACGTTTTGGCAACTTTGGTCAACAACATGTAAGTTATAGGGCAGGAACAGAACACTTTTCAAAACGTGTTTTTCAGCCCGAAATAAACGCGTTTTCTCAACTCTTGGAATCACAGTGTAACTGACTGGCTCAGAAGAGCCCACTGATTCAGCCCTTAACCCCAGTGTGCAGAAGTTGTCAAAACGTGTTTTTCAGCACAAATAAACACGTTTTGGCAACTTTGGTCACCAACATGTAAGTTATAGGGCAGGAACAGAACACTTTTCAAAACGTGTTTTTCAGCCCGAAATAAACGCGTTTTCTCAACTCCTGGAATCACAGTGTAACTGACTGGCTCAGAAGAGCCCACTGAGTCAGCCCTTAACCCCAGTGTGCAGAAGTTGTCAAAACGTGTTTTTCAGCACAAATAAACACGTTTTGGCAACTTTGGTCAACAACATGTAAGTTATAGGGCAGGAACAGAACACTTTTCAAAACGTGTTTTTCAGCCCGAAATAAACGCGTTTTCTCAACTCTTGGAATCACAGTGTAACTGACTGGTTCAGAAGAGCCCACTGAGTCAGCCCTTAACCCCAGTGTGCAGAAGTTGTCAAAACGTGTTTTTCAGCACAAATAAACACGTTTTGGCAACTTTGGTCAACAACATGTAAGTTATAGGGCAGGAACAGAACACTTTTCAAAACGTGTTTTTCAGCCCGAAATAAACGCGTTTTCTCAACCCTTGGAATCACAGTGTAACTGACTGGCTCAGAAGAGCCCACTGATTCAGCCCTTAACCCCAGTGTGCAGAAGTTGTCAAAACGTGTTTTTCAGCACAAATAAACACGTTTTGGCAACTTTGGTCACCAACATGTAAGTTATAGGGCAGGAACAGAACACTTTTCAAAACGTGTTTTTCAGCCCGAAATAAACGCGTTTTCTCAACTCCTGGAATCACAGTGTAACTGACTGGCTCAGAAGAGCCCACTGAGTCAGCCCTTAACCCCAGTGTGCAGAAGTTGTCAAAACGTGTTTTTCAGCACAAATAAACACGTTTTGGCAACTTTGGTCAACAACATGTAAGTTATAGGGCAGGAACAGAACACTTTTCAAAACGTGTTTTTCAGCCCGAAATAAACGCGTTTTCTCAACCCTTGGAATCACAGTGTAACTGACTGGCTCAGAAGAGCCCACTGAGTCAGCCCTTAACCCCAGTGTGCAGAAGTTGTCAAAACGTGTTTTTCAGCACAAATAAACACGTTTTGGCAACTTTGGTCACCAACATGTAAGTTATAGGGCAGGAACAGAACACTTTTCAAAACGTGTTTTTCAGCCCGAAATAAACGCGTTTTCTCAACCCTTGGAATCACAGTGTAACTGACTGGCTCAGAAGAGCCCACTGAGTCAGCCCTTAACCCCAGTGTGCAGAAGTTGTCAAAACGTGTTTTTAAGCACAAATAAACACGTTTTGGCAACTTTGGTCACCAACATGTAAGTTATAGGGCAGGAACAGAACACTTTTCAAAACGTGTTTTTCAGCCCGAAATAAACGCGTTTTCTCAACTCCTGGAATCACAGTGTAACTGACTGGCTCAGAAGAGCCCACTGAGTCAGCCCTTAACCCCAGTGTGCAGAAGTTGTCAAAACGTGTTTTTCAGCACAAATAAACACGTTTTGGCAACTTTGGTCAACAACATGTAAGTTATAGGGCAGGAACAGAACACTTTTCAAAACGTGTTTTTCAGCCCGAAATAAACGCGTTTTCTCAACTCCTGGAGTCACAGTGTAACTGACTGGCTCAGAAGAGCCCACTGAGTCAGCCCTTAACCCCAGTGTGCAGAAGTTGTCAAAACGTGTTTTTAAGCACAAATAAACACGTTTTGGCAACTTTGGTCAACAACATGTAAGTTATAGGGCAGGAACAGAACACTTTTCAAAACGTGTTTTTCAGCCCGAAATAAACGCGTTTTCTCAACCCTTGGAATCACAGTGTAACTGACTGGCTCAGAAGAGCCCACTGAGTCAGCCCTTAACCCCAGTGTGCAGAAGTTGTCAAAACGTGTTTTTCAGCACAAATAAACACGTTTTGGCAACTTTGGTCACCAACATGTAAGTTATAGGGCAGGAACAGAACACTTTTCAAAACGTGTTTTTCAGCCCGAAATAAACGCGTTTTCTCAACTCCTGGAATCACAGTGTAACTGACTGGCTCAGAAGAGCCCACTGAGTCAGCCCTTAACCCCAGTGTGCAGAAGTTGTCAAAACGTGTTTTTCAGCACAAATAAACACGTTTTGGCAACTTTGGTCAACAACATGTAAGTTATAGGGCAGGAACAGAACACTTTTCAAAACGTGTTTTTCAGCCCGAAATAAACGCGTTTTCTCAACTGTTGGAATCACAGTGTAACTGACTGGCTCAGAAGAGCCCACTGAGTCAGCCCTTAACCCCAGTGTGCAGAAGTTGTCAAAACGTGTTTTTCAGCACAAATAAACACGTTTTGGCAACTTTGGTCAACAACATGTAAGTTATAGGGCAGGAACAGAACACTTTTCAAAACGTGTTTTTCAGCCCGAAATAAACGCGTTTTCTCAACCCTTGGAATCACAGTGTAACTGACTGGCTCAGAAGAGCCCACTGAGTCAGCCCTTAACCCCAGTGTGCAGAAGTTGTCAAAACGTGTTTTTCAGCACAAATAAACACGTTTTGGCAACTTTGGTCACCAACATGTAAGTTATAGGGCAGGAACAGAACACTTTTCAAAACGTGTTTTTCAGCCCGAAATAAACGCGTTTTCTCAACTCCTGGAATCACAGTGTAACTGACTGGCTCAGAAGAGCCCACTGAGTCAGCCCTTAACCCCAGTGTGCAGAAGTTGTCAAAACGTGTTTTTCAGCACAAATAAACACGTTTTGGCAACTTTGGTCAACAACATGTAAGTTATAAGGCAGGAACAGAACACTTTTCAAAACGTGTTTTTCAGCCCGAAATAAACGCGTTTTCTCAACCCTTGGAATCACAGTGTAACTGACTGGCTCAGAAGAGCCCACTGAGTCAGCCCTTAACCCCAGTGTGCAGAAGTTGTCAAAACGTGTTTTTCAGCACAAATAAACACGTTTTGGCAACTTTGGTCAACAACATGTAAGTTATAGGGCAGGAACAGAACACTTTTCAAAACGTGTTTTTCAGCACAAATAAACACGTTTTGGCAACTTTGGTCAACAACATGTAAGTTATAGGGCAGGAACAGAACACTTTTCAAAACGTGTTTTTCAGCCCGAAATAAACGCGTTTTCTCAACTCTTGGCATCACAGTGTAACTGACTGGCTCAGAAGAGCCCACTGATTCAGCCCTTAACCCCAGTGTGCAGAAGTTGTCAAAACGTGTTTTTCAGCACAAATAAACACGTTTTGGCAACTTTGGTCACCAACATGTAAGTTATAGGGCAGGAACAGAACACTTTTCAAAACGTGTTTTTCAGCCCGAAATAAACGCGTTTTCTCAACTCCTGGAATCACAGTGTAACTGACTGGCTCAGAAGAGCCCACTGAGTCAGCCCTTAACCCCAGTGTGCAGAAGTTGTCAAAACGTGTTTTTCAGCACAAATAAACACGTTTTGGCAACTTTGGTCAACAACATGTAAGTTATAGGGCAGGAACAGAACACTTTTCAAAACGTGTTTTTCAGCCCGAAATAAACGCGTTTTCTCAACTCTTGGAATCACAGTGTAACTGACTGGTTCAGAAGAGCCCACTGAGTCAGCCCTTAACCCCAGTGTGCAGAAGTTGTCAAAACGTGTTTTTCAGCACAAATAAACACGTTTTGGCAACTTTGGTCAACAACATGTAAGTTATAGGGCAGGAACAGAACACTTTTCAAAACGTGTTTTTCAGCCCGAAATAAACGCGTTTTCTCAACCCTTGGAATCACAGTGTAACTGACTGGCTCAGAAGAGCCCACTGAGTCAGCCCTTAACCCCAGTGTGCAGAAGTTGTCAAAACGTGTTTTTCAGCACAAATAAACACGTTTTGGCAACTTTGGTCACCAACATGTAAGTTATAGGGCAGGAACAGAACACTTTTCAAAACGTGTTTTTCAGCCCGAAATAAACGCGTTTTCTCAACTCCTGGAATCACAGTGTAACTGACTGGCTCAGAAGAGCCCACTGAGTCAGCCCTTAACCCCAGTGTGCAGAAGTTGTCAAAACGTGTTTTTCAGCACAAATAAACACGTTTTGGCAACTTTGGTCAACAACATGTAAGTTATAGGGCAGGAACAGAACACTTTTCAAAACGTGTTTTTCAGCCCGAAATAAACGCGTTTTCTCAACCCTTGGAATCACAGTGTAACTGACTGGCTCAGAAGAGCCCACTGAGTCAGCCCTTAACCCCAGTGTGCAGAAGTTGTCAAAACGTGTTTTTCAGCACAAATAAACACGTTTTGGCAACTTTGGTCAACAACATGTAAGTTATAGGGCAGGAACAGAACACTTTTCAAAACGTGTTTTTCAGCCCGAAATAAACGCGTTTTCTCAACTCTTGGAATCACAGTGTAACTGACTGGTTCAGAAGAGCCCACTGAGTCAGCCCTTAACCCCAGTGTGCAGAAGTTGTCAAAACGTGTTTTTCAGCACAAATAAACACGTTTTGGCAACTTTGGTCAACAACATGTAAGTTATAGGGCAGGAACAGAACACTTTTCAAAACGTGTTTTTCAGCCCGAAATAAACGCGTTTTCTCAACTCCTGGAATCACAGTGTAACTGACTGGCTCAGAAGAGCCCACTGAGTCATCCCTTAACCCCAGTGTGCAGAAGTTGTCAAAACGTGTTTTTCAGCACAAATAAACACGTTTTGGCAACTTTGGTCAACAACATGTAAGTTATAGGGCAGGAACAGAACACTTTTCAAAACGTGTTTTTCAGCCCGAAATAAACGCGTTTTCTCAACTCCTGGAATCACAGTGTAACTGACTGGCTCAGAAGAGCCCACTGAGTCATCCCTTAACCCCAGTGTGCAGAAGTTGTCAAAACGTGTTTTTCAGCACAAAGAAACACGTTTTGGCAACTTTGGTCACCAACATGTAAGTTATAGGGCAGGAACAGAACACTTTTCAAAACGTGTTTTTCAGCCCGAAATAAACGCGTTTTCTCAACCCTTTGAATCACAGTGTAACTGACTGGCTCAGAAGAGCCCACTGAGTCAGCCCTTAACCCCAGTGTGCAGAAGTTGTCAAAACGTGTTTTTCAGCACAAATAAACACGTTTTGGCAACTTTGGTCACCAACATGTAAGTTATAGGGCAGGAACAGAACACTTTTCAAAACGTGTTTTTCAGCCCGAAATAAACGCGTTTTCTCAACCCTTGGAATCACAGTGTAACTGACTGGCTCAGAAGAGCCCACTGATTCAGCCCTTAACCCCAGTGTGCAGAAGTTGTCAAAACGTGTTTTTCAGCACAAATAAACACGTTTTGGCAACTTTGGTCAACAACATGTAAGTTATAGGGCAGGAACAGAACACTTTTCAAAACGTGTTTTTCAGCCCGAAATAAACGCGTTTTCTCAACCCTTGGAATCACAGTGTAACTGACTGGCTCAGAAGAGCCCACTGAGTCAGCCCTTAACCCCAGTGTGCAGAAGTTGTCAAAACGTGTTTTTCAGCACAAATAAACACGTTTTGGCAACTTTGGTCAACAACATGTAAGTTATAGGGCAGGAACAGAACACTTTTCAAAACGTGTTTTTCAGCCCGAAATAAATGCGTTTTCTCAACCCTTGGAATCACAGTGTAACTGACTGGCTCAGAAGAGCCCACTGAGTCAGCCCTTAACCCCAGTGTGCAGAAGTTGTCAAAACGTGTTTCTCAGCACAAATAAACACGTTTTGGCAACTTTGGTCAACAACATGTAAGTTATAGGGCAGGAACAGAACACTTTTCAAAACGTGTTTTTCAGCCCGAAATAAACGCGTTTTCTCAACTCCTGGAATCACAGTGTAACTGACTGGCTCAGAAGAGCCCACTGAGTCAGCCCTTAACCCCAGTGTGCAGAAGTTGTCAAAACGTGTTTTTCAGCACAAATAAACACGTTCTGGCAACTTTGGTCAACAACATGTAAGTTATAGGGCAGGAACAGAACACTTTTCAAAACGTGTTTTTCAGCCCGAAATAAACGCGTTTTCTCAACTCCTGGAATCACAGTGTAACTGACTGGCTCAGAAGAGCCCACTGAGTCATCCCTTAACCCCAGTGTGCAGAAGTTGTCAAAACGTGTTTTTCAGCACAAAGAAACACGTTTTGGCAACTTTGGTCACCAACATGTAAGTTATAGGGCAGGAACAGAACACTTTTCAAAACGTGTTTTTCAGCCCGAAATAAACGCGTTTTCTCAACCCTTTGAATCACAGTGTAACTGACTGGCTCAGAAGAGCCCACTGAGTCAGCCCTTAACCCCAGTGTGCAGAAGTTGTCAAAACGTGTTTTTCAGCACAAATAAACACGTTTTGGCAACTTTGGTCACCAACATGTAAGTTATAGGGCAGGAACAGAACACTTTTCAAAACGTGTTTTTCAGCCCGAAATAAACGCGTTTTCTCAACCCTTGGAATCACAGTGTAACTGACTGGCTCAGAAGAGCCCACTGATTCAGCCCTTAACCCCAGTGTGCAGAAGTTGTCAAAACGTGTTTTTCAGCACAAATAAACACGTTTTGGCAACTTTGGTCAACAACATGTAAGTTATAGGGCAGGAACAGAACACTTTTCAAAACGTGTTTTTCAGCCCGAAATAAACGCGTTTTCTCAACCCTTGGAATCACAGTGTAACTGACTGGCTCAGAAGAGCCCACTGAGTCAGCCCTTAACCCCAGTGTGCAGAAGTTGTCAAAACGTGTTTTTCAGCACAAATAAACACGTTTTGGCAACTTTGGTCAACAACATGTAAGTTATAGGGCAGGAACAGAACACTTTTCAAAACGTGTTTTTCAGCCCGAAATAAACGCGTTTTCTCAACTCCTGGAATCACAGTGTAACTGACTGGCTCAGAAGAGCCCACTGAGTCAGCCCTTAACCCCAGTGTGCAGAAGTTGTCAAAACGTGTTTTTCAGCACAAATAAACACGTTTTGGCAACTTTGGTCAACAACATGTAAGTTATAGGGCAGGAACAGAACACTTTTCAAAACGTGTTTTTCAGCCCGAAATAAATGCGTTTTCTCAACCCTTGGAATCACAGTGTAACTGACTGGCTCAGAAGAGCCCACTGAGTCAGCCCTTAACCCCAGTGTGCAGAAGTTGTCAAAACGTGTTTCTCAGCACAAATAAACACGTTTTGGCAACTTTGGTCAACAACATGTAAGTTATAGGGCAGGAACAGAACACTTTTCAAAACGTGTTTTTCAGCCCGAAATAAACGCGTTTTCTCAACTCCTGGAATCACAGTGTAACTGACTGGCTCAGAAGAGCCCACTGAGTCAGCCCTTAACCCCAGTGTGCAGAAGTTGTCAAAACGTGTTTTTCAGCACAAATAAACACGTTTTGGCAACTTTGGTCAACAACATGTAAGTTATAGGGCAGGAACAGAACACTTTTCAAAACGTGTTTTTCAGCCCGAAATAAACGCGTTTTCTCAACCCTTGGAATCACAGTGTAACTGACTGGCTCAGAAGAGCCCACTGAGTCAGCCCTTAACCCCAGTGTGCAGAAGTTGTCAAAACGTGTTTTTCAGCACAAATAAACACGTTTTGGCAACTTTGGTCAACAACATGTAAGTTATAGGGCAGGAACAGAACACTTTTCAAAACGTGTTTTTCAGCCCGAAATAAACGCGTTTTCTCAACTCTTGGAATCACAGTGTAACTGACTGGTTCAGAAGAGCCCACTGAGTCAGCCCTTAACCCCAGTGTGCAGAAGTTGTCAAAACGTGTTTTTCAGCACAAATAAACACGTTTTGGCAACTTTGGTCAACAACATGTAAGTTATAGGGCAGGAACAGAACACTTTTCAAAACGTGTTTTTCAGCCCGAAATAAACGCGTTTTCTCAACTCCTGGAATCACAGTGTAACTGACTGGCTCAGAAGAGCCCACTGAGTCATCCCTTAACCCCAGTGTGCAGAAGTTGTCAAAACGTGTTTTTCAGCACAAATAAACACGTTTTGGCAACTTTGGTCAACAACATGTAAGTTATAGGGCAGGAACAGAACACTTTTCAAAACGTGTTTTTCAGCCCGAAATAAACGCGTTTTCTCAACTCCTGGAATCACAGTGTAACTGACTGGCTCAGAAGAGCCCACTGAGTCATCCCTTAACCCCAGTGTGCAGAAGTTGTCAAAACGTGTTTTTCAGCACAAAGAAACACGTTTTGGCAACTTTGGTCACCAACATGTAAGTTATAGGGCAGGAACAGAACACTTTTCAAAACGTGTTTTTCAGCCCGAAATAAACGCGTTTTCTCAACCCTTTGAATCACAGTGTAACTGACTGGCTCAGAAGAGCCCACTGAGTCAGCCCTTAACCCCAGTGTGCAGAAGTTGTCAAAACGTGTTTTTCAGCACAAATAAACACGTTTTGGCAACTTTGGTCACCAACATGTAAGTTATAGGGCAGGAACAGAACACTTTTCAAAACGTGTTTTTCAGCCCGAAATAAACGCGTTTTCTCAACCCTTGGAATCACAGTGTAACTGACTGGCTCAGAAGAGCCCACTGATTCAGCCCTTAACCCCAGTGTGCAGAAGTTGTCAAAACATGTTTTTCAGCACAAATAAACACGTTTTGGCAACTTTGGTCAACAACATGTAAGTTATAGGGCAGGAACAGAACACTTTTCAAAACGTGTTTTTCAGCCCGAAATAAACGCGTTTTCTCAACCCTTGGAATCACAGTGTAACTGACTGGCTCAGAAGAGCCCACTGAGTCAGCCCTTAACCCCAGTGTGCAGAAGTTGTCAAAACGTGTTTTTCAGCACAAATAAACACGTTTTGGCAACTTTGGTCAACAACATGTAAGTTATAGGGCAGGAACAGAACACTTTTCAAAACGTGTTTTTCAGCCCGAAATAAACGCGTTTTCTCAACTCTTGGAATCACAGTGTAACTGACTGGTTCAGAAGAGCCCACTGAGTCAGCCCTTAACCCCAGTGTGCAGAAGTTGTCAAAACGTGTTTTTCAGCACAAATAAACACGTTTTGGCAACTTTGGTCAACAACATGTAAGTTATAGGGCAGGAACAGTACACTTTTCAAAACGTGTTTTTCAGCCCGAAATAAACGCGTTTTCTCAACCCTTGGAATCACAGTGTAACTGACTGGCTCAGAAGAGCCCACTGATTCAGCCCTTAACCCCAGTGTGCAGAAGTTGTCAAAACGTGTTTTTCAGCACAAATAAACACGTTTTGGCAACTTTGGTCACCAACATGTAAGTTATAGGGCAGGAACAGAACACTTTTCAAAACGTGTTTTTCAGCCCGAAATAAACGCGTTTTCTCAACTCCTGGAATCACAGTGTAACTGACTGGCTCAGAAGAGCCCACTGAGTCAGCCCTTAACCCCAGTGTGCAGAAGTTGTCAAAACGTGTTTTTCAGCACAAATAAACACGTTTTGGCAACTTTGGTCAACAACATGTAAGTTATAGGGCAGGAACAGAACACTTTTCAAAACGTGTTTTTCAGCCCGAAATAAACGCGTTTTCTCAACCCTTGGAATCACAGTGTAACTGACTGGCTCAGAAGAGCCCACTGAGTCAGCCCTTAACCCCAGTGTGCAGAAGTTGTCAAAACGTGTTTTTCAGCACAAATAAACACGTTTTGGCAACTTTGGTCACCAACATGTAAGTTATAGGGCAGGAACAGAACACTTTTCAAAACGTGTTTTTCAGCCCGAAATAAACGCGTTTTCTCAACCCTTGGAATCACAGTGTAACTGACTGGCTCAGAAGAGCCCACTGAGTCAGCCCTTAACCCCAGTGTGCAGAAGTTGTCAAAACGTGTTTTTAAGCACAAATAAACACGTTTTGGCAACTTTGGTCACCAACATGTAAGTTATAGGGCAGGAACAGAACACTTTTCAAAACGTGTTTTTCAGCCCGAAATAAACGCGTTTTCTCAACTCCTGGAATCACAGTGTAACTGACTGGCTCAGAAGAGCCCACTGAGTCAGCCCTTAACCCCAGTGTGCAGAAGTTGTCAAAACGTGTTTTTCAGCACAAATAAACACGTTTTGGCAACTTTGGTCAACAACATGTAAGTTATAGGGCAGGAACAGAACACTTTTCAAAACGTGTTTTTCAGCCCGAAATAAACGCGTTTTCTCAACTCCTGGAATCACAGTGTAACTGACTGGCTCAGAAGAGCCCACTGAGTCAGCCCTTAACCCCAGTGTGCAGAAGTTGTCAAAACGTGTTTTTCAGCACAAATAAACACGTTTTGGCAACTTTGGTCAACAACATGTAAGTTATAGGGCAGGAACAGAACACTTTTCAAAACGTGTTTTTCAGCCCGAAATCAACGCGTTTTCTCAACCCTTGGAATCACAGTGTAACTGACTGGCTCAGAAGAGCCCACTGAGTCAGCCCTTAACCCCAGTGTGCAGAAGTTGTCAAAACGTGTTTTTCAGCACAAATAAACACGTTTTGGCAACTTTGGTCACCAACATGTAAGTTATAGGGCAGGAACAGAACACTTTTCAAAACGTGTTTTTCAGCCCGAAATAAACGCGTTTTCTCAACTCCTGGAATCACAGTGTAACTGACTGGCTCAGAAGAGCCCACTGAGTCAGCCCTTAACCCCAGTGTGCAGAAGTTGTCAAAACGTGTTTTTCAGCACAAATAAACACGTTTTGGCAACTTTGGTCAACAACATGTAAGTTATAGGGCAGGAACAGAACACTTTTCAAAACGTGTTTTTCAGCCCGAAATAAACGCGTTTTCTCAACCCTTGGAATCACAGTGTAACTGACTGGCTCAGAAGAGCCCACTGAGTCAGCCCTTAACCCCAGTGTGCAGAAGTTGTCAAAACGTGTTTTTCAGCACAAATAAACACGTTTTGGCAACTTTGGTCACCAACATGTAAGTTATAGGGCAGGAACAGAACACTTTTCAAAACGTGTTTTTCAGCCCGAAATAAACGCGTTTTCTCAACTCTTGGAATCACAGTGTAACTGACTGGTTCAGAAGAGCCCACTGAGTCAGCCCTTAACCCCAGTGTGCAGAAGTTGTCAAAACGTGTTTTTCAGCACAAATAAACACGTTTTGGCAACTTTGGTCAACAACATGTAAGTTATAGGGCAGGAACAGAACACTTTTCAAAACGTGTTTTTCAGCCCGAAATAAACGCGTTTTCTCAACTCCTGGAATCACAGTGTAACTGACTGGCTCAGAAGAGCCCACTGAGTCATCCCTTAACCCCAGTGTGCAGAAGTTGTCAAAACGTGTTTTTCAGCACAAATAAACACGTTTTGGCAACTTTGGTCAACAACATGTAAGTTATAGGGCAGGAACAGAACACTTTTCAAAACGTGTTTTTCAGCCCGAAATAAACGCGTTTTCTCAACTCCTGGAATCACAGTGTAACTGACTGGCTCAGAAGAGCCCACTGAGTCATCCCTTAACCCCAGTGTGCAGAAGTTGTCAAAACGTGTTTTTCAGCACAAAGAAACACGTTTTGGCAACTTTGGTCACCAACATGTAAGTTATAGGGCAGGAACAGAACACTTTTCAAAACGTGTTTTTCAGCCCGAAATAAACGCGTTTTCTCAACCCTTTGAATCACAGTGTAACTGACTGGCTCAGAAGAGCCCACTGAGTCAGCCCTTAACCCCAGTGTGCAGAAGTTGTCAAAACGTGTTTTTCAGCACAAATAAACACGTTTTGGCAACTTTGGTCACCAACATGTAAGTTATAGGGCAGGAACAGAACACTTTTCAAAACGTGTTTTTCAGCCCGAAATAAACGCGTTTTCTCAACCCTTGGAATCACAGTGTAACTGACTGGCTCAGAAGAGCCCACTGATTCAGCCCTTAACCCCAGTGTGCAGAAGTTGTCAAAACGTGTTTTTCAGCACAAATAAACACGTTTTGGCAACTTTGGTCAACAACATGTAAGTTATAGGGCAGGAACAGAACACTTTTCAAAACGTGTTTTTCAGCCCGAAATAAACGCGTTTTCTCAACCCTTGGAATCACAGTGTAACTGACTGGCTCAGAAGAGCCCACTGAGTCAGCCCTTAACCCCAGTGTGCCGAAGTTGTCAAAACGTGTTTTTCAGCACAAATAAACACGTTTTGGCAACTTTGGTCAACAACATGTAAGTTATAGGGCAGGAACAGAACACTTTTCAAAACGTGTTTTTCAGCCCGAAATAAACGCGTTTTCTCAACTCCTGGAATCACAGTGTAACTGACTGGCTCAGAAGAGCCCACTGAGTCAGCCCTTAACCCCAGTGTGCAGAAGTTGTCAAAACGTGTTTTTCAGCACAAATAAACACGTTTTGGCAACTTTGGTCAACAACATGTAAGTTATAGGGCAGGAACAGAACACTTTTCAAAACGTGTTTTTCAGCCCGAAATAAACGCGTTTTCTCAACCCTTGGAATCACAGTGTAACTGACTGGCTCAGAAGAGCCCACTGAGTCAGCCCTTAACCCCAGTGTGCAGAAGTTGTCAAAACGTGTTTTTCAGCACAAATAAACACGTTTTGGCAACTTTGGTCAACAACATGTAAGTTATAGGGCAGGAACAGAACACTTTTCAAAACGTGTTTTTCAGCCCGAAATAAACGCGTTTTCTCAACTCTTGGAATCACAGTGTAACTGACTGGTTCAGAAGAGCCCACTGAGTCAGCCCTTAACCCCAGTGTGCAGAAGTTGTCAAAACGTGTTTTTCAGCACAAATAAACACGTTTTGGCAACTTTGGTCAACAACATGTAAGTTATAGGGCAGGAACAGAACACTTTTCAAAACGTGTTTTTCAGCCCGAAATAAACGCGTTTTCTCAACTCCTGGAATCACAGTGTAACTGACTGGCTCAGAAGAGCCCACTGAGTCATCCCTTAACCCCAGTGTGCAGAAGTTGTCAAAACGTGTTTTTCAGCACAAATAAACACGTTTTGGCAACTTTGGTCAACAACATGTAAGTTATAGGGCAGGAACAGAACACTTTTCAAAACGTGTTTTTCAGCCCGAAATAAACGCGTTTTCTCAACTCCTGGAATCACAGTGTAACTGACTGGCTCAGAAGAGCCCACTGAGTCATCCCTTAACCCCAGTGTGCAGAAGTTGTCAAAACGTGTTTTTCAGCACAAAGAAACACGTTTTGGCAACTTTGGTCACCAACATGTAAGTTATAGGGCAGGAACAGAACACTTTTCAAAACGTGTTTTTCAGCCCGAAATAAACGCGTTTTCTCAACCCTTTGAATCACAGTGTAACTGACTGGCTCAGAAGAGCCCACTGAGTCAGCCCTTAACCCCAGTGTGCAGAAGTTGTCAAAACGTGTTTTTCAGCACAAATAAACACGTTTTGGCAACTTTGGTCAACAACATGTAAGTTATAGGGCAGGAACAGAACACTTTTCAAAACGTGTTTTTCAGCCCGAAATAAACGCGTTTTCTCAACCCTTGGAATCACAGTGTAACTGACTGGCTCAGAAGAGCCCACTGAGTCAGCCCTTAACCCCAGTGTGCAGAAGTTGTCAAAACGTGTTTTTCAGCACAAATAAACACGTTTTGGCAACTTTGGTCAACAACATGTAAGTTATAGGGCAGGAACAGAACACTTTTCAAAACGTGTTTTTCAGCCCGAAATAAACGCGTTTTCTCAACTCTTGGAATCACAGTGTAACTGACTGGTTCAGAAGAGCCCACTGAGTCAGCCCTTAACCCCAGTGTGCAGAAGTTGTCAAAACGTGTTTTTCAGCACAAATAAACACGTTTTGGCAACTTTGGTCAACAACATGTAAGTTATAGGGCAGGAACAGTACACTTTTCAAAACGTGTTTTTCAGCCCGAAATAAACGCGTTTTCTCAACCCTTGGAATCACAGTGTAACTGACTGGCTCAGAAGAGCCCACTGATTCAGCCCTTAACCCCAGTGTGCAGAAGTTGTCAAAACGTGTTTTTCAGCACAAATAAACACGTTTTGGCAACTTTGGTCACCAACATGTAAGTTATAGGGCAGGAACAGAACACTTTTCAAAACGTGTTTTTCAGCCCGAAATAAACGCGTTTTCTCAACTCCTGGAATCACAGTGTAACTGACTGGCTCAGAAGAGCCCACTGAGTCAGCCCTTAACCCCAGTGTGCAGAAGTTGTCAAAACGTGTTTTTCAGCACAAATAAACACGTTTTGGCAACTTTGGTCAACAACATGTAAGTTATAGGGCAGGAACAGAACACTTTTCAAAACGTGTTTTTCAGCCCGAAATAAACGCGTTTTCTCAACCCTTGGAATCACAGTGTAACTGACTGGCTCAGAAGAGCCCACTGAGTCAGCCCTTAACCCCAGTGTGCAGAAGTTGTCAAAACGTGTTTTTCAGCACAAATAAACACGTTTTGGCAACTTTGGTCACCAACATGTAAGTTATAGGGCAGGAACAGAACACTTTTCAAAACGTGTTTTTCAGCCCGAAATAAACGCGTTTTCTCAACCCTTGGAATCACAGTGTAACTGACTGGCTCAGAAGAGCCCACTGAGTCAGCCCTTAACCCCAGTGTGCAGAAGTTGTCAAAACGTGTTTTTAAGCACAAATAAACACGTTTTGGCAACTTTGGTCACCAACATGTAAGTTATAGGGCAGGAACAGAACACTTTTCAAAACGTGTTTTTCAGCCCGAAATAAACGCGTTTTCTCAACTCCTGGAATTACAGTGTAACTGACTGGCTCAGAAGAGCCCACTGAGTCAGCCCTTAACCCCAGTGTGCAGAAGTTGTCAAAACGTGTTTTTCAGCACAAATAAACACGTTTTGGCAACTTTGGTCAACAACATGTAAGTTATAGGGCAGGAACAGAACACTTTTCAAAACGTGTTTTTCAGCCCGAAATAAACGCGTTTTCTCAACTCCTGGAATCACAGTGTAACTGACTGGCTCAGAAGAGCCCACTGAGTCAGCCCTTAACCCCAGTGTGCAGAAGTTGTCAAAACGTGTTTTTCAGCACAAATAAACACGTTTTGGCAACTTTGGTCAACAACATGTAAGTTATAGGGCAGGAACAGAACACTTTTCAAAACGTGTTTTTCAGCCCGAAATCAACGCGTTTTCTCAACCCTTGGAATCACAGTGTAACTGACTGGCTCAGAAGAGCCCACTGAGTCAGCCCTTAACCCCAGTGTGCAGAAGTTGTCAAAACGTGTTTTTCAGCACAAATAAACACGTTTTGGCAACTTTGGTCACCAACATGTAAGTTATAGGGCAGGAACAGAACACTTTTCAAAACGTGTTTTTCAGCCCGAAATAAACGCGTTTTCTCAACTCCTGGAATCACAGTGTAACTGACTGGCTCAGAAGAGCCCACTGAGTCAGCCCTTAACCCCAGTGTGCAGAAGTTGTCAAAACGTGTTTTTCAGCACAAATAAACACGTTTTGGCAACTTTGGTCAACAACATGTAAGTTATAGGGCAGGAACAGAACACTTTTCAAAACGTGTTTTTCAGCCCGAAATAAACGCGTTTTCTCAACTCTTGGAATCACAGTGTAACTGACTGGTTCAGAAGAGCCCACTGAGTCAGCCCTTAACCCCAGTGTGCAGAAGTTGTCAAAACGTGTTTTTCAGCACAAATAAACACGTTTTGGCAACTTTGGTCAACAACATTTAAGTTATAGGGCAGGAACAGAACACTTTTCAAAACGTGTTTTTCAGCCCGAAATAAACGCGTTTTCTCAACCCTTGGAATCACAGTGTAACTGACTGGCTCAGAAGAGCCCACTGATTCAGCCCTTAACCCCAGTGTGCAGAAGTTGTCAAAACGTGTTTTTCAGCACAAATAAACACGTTTTGGCAACTTTGGTCACCAACATGTAAGTTATAGGGCAGGAACAGAACACTTTTCAAAACGTGTTTTTCAGCCCGAAATAAACGCGTTTTCTAAACTCCTGGAATCACAGTGTAACTGACTGGCTCAGAAGAGCCCACTGAGTCAGCCCTTAACCCCAGTGTGCAGAAGTTGTCAAAACGTGTTTTTCAGCACAAATAAACACGTTTTGGCAACTTTGGTCAACAACATGTAAGTTATAGGGCAGGAACAGAACACTTTTCAAAACGTGTTTTTCAGCCCGAAATAAACGCGTTTTCTCAACCCTTGGAATCACAGTGTAACTGACTGGCTCAGAAGAGCCCACTGAGTCAGCCCTTAACCCCAGTGTGCAGAAGTTGTCAAAACGTGTTTTTAAGCACAAATAAACACGTTTTGGCAACTTTGGTCACCAACATGTAAGTTATAGGGCAGGAACAGAACACTTTTCAAAACGTGTTTTTCAGCCCGAAATAAACGCGTTTTCTCAACTCCTGGAATCACAGTGTAACTGACTGGCTCAGAAGAGCCCACTGAGTCAGCCCTTAACCCCAGTGTGCAGAAGTTGTCAAAACGTGTTTTTCAGCACAAATAAACACGTTTTGGCAACTTTGGTCAACAACATGTAAGTTATAGGGCAGGAACAGAACACTTTTCAAAACGTGTTTTTCAGCCCGAAATAAACGCGTTTTCTCAACTCCTGGAATCACAGTGTAACTGACTGGCTCAGAAGAGCCCACTGAATCAGCCCTTAACCCCAGTGTGCAGAAGTTGTCAAAACGTGTTTTTCAGCACAAATAAACACGTTTTGGCAACTTTGGTCAACAACATGTAAGTTATAGGGCAGGAACAGAACACTTTTCAAAATGTGTTTTTCAGCCCGAAATCAACGCGTTTTCTCAACCCTTGGAATCACAGTGTAACTGACTGGCTCAGAAGAGCCCACTGAGTCAGCCCTTAACCCCAGTGTGCAGAAGTTGTCAAAACGTGTTTTTCAGCACAAATAAACACGTTTTGGCAACTTTGGTCAACAACATGTAAGTTATAGGGCAGGAACAGAACACTTTTCAAAACGTGTTTTTCAGCCCGAAATAAACGCGTTTTCTCAACTCTTGGAATCACAGTGTAACTGACTGGCTCAGAAGAGCCCACTGAGTCAGCCCTTAACCCCAGTGTGCAGAAGTTGTCAAAACGTGTTTTTCAGCCCAAATAAACACGTTTTGGCAACTTTGGTCAACAACATGTAAGTTATAGGGCAGGAACAGAACACTTTTCAAAACGTGTTTTTCAGCCCGAAATAAACGCGTTTTCTCAACCCTTGGAATCACAGTGTAACTGACTGGCTCAGAAGAGCCCACTGAGTCATCCCTTAACCCCAGTGTGCAGAAGTTGTCAAAACGTGTTTTTCAGCACAAAGAAACACGTTTTGGCAACTTTGGTCACCAACATGTAAGTTATAGGGCAGGAACAGAACACTTTTCAAAACGTGTTTTTCAGCCCGAAATAAACGCGTTTTCTCAACCCTTTGAATCACAGTGTAACTGACTGGCTCAGAAGAGCCCACTGAGTCAGCCCTTAACCCCAGTGTGCAGAAGTTGTCAAAACGTGTTTTTCAGCACAAATAAACACGTTTTGGCAACTTTGGTCAACAACATGTAAGTTATAGGGCAGGAACAGAACACTTTTCAAAACGTGTTTTTCAGCCCGAAATAAACGCGTTTTCTCAACCCTTGGAATCACAGTGTAACTGACTGGCTCAGAAGAGCCCACTGAGTCAGCCCTTAACCCCAGTGTGCAGAAGTTGTCAAAACGTGTTTTTCAGCACAAATAAACACGTTTTGGCAACTTTGGTCACCAACATGTAAGTTATAGGGCAGGAACAGAACACTTTTCAAAACGTGTTTTTCAGCCCGAAATAAACGCGTTTTCTCAACCCTTGGAATCACAGTGTAACTGACTGGCTCAGAAGAGCCCACTGAGTCAGCCCTTAACCCCAGTGTGCAGAAGTTGTCAAAACGTGTTTTTAAGCACAAATAAACACGTTTTGGCAACTTTGGTCACCAACATGTAAGTTATAGGGCAGGAACAGAACACTTTTCAAAACGTGTTTTTCAGCCCGAAATAAACGCGTTTTCTCAACTCCTGGAATCACAGTGTAACTGACTGGCTCAGAAGAGCCCACTGAGTCAGCCCTTAACCCCAGTGTGCAGAAGTTGTCAAAACGTGTTTTTCAGCACAAATAAACACGTTTTGGCAACTTTGGTCAACAACATGTAAGTTATAGGGCAGGAACAGAACACTTTTCAAAACGTGTTTTTCAGCCCGAAATAAACGCGTTTTCTCAACTCCTGGAATCACAGTGTAACTGACTGGCTCAGAAGAGCCCACTGAGTCAGCCCTTAACCCCAGTGTGCAGAAGTTGTCAAAACGTGTTTTTCAGCACAAATAAACACGTTTTGGCAACTTTGGTCAACAACATGTAAGTTATAGGGCAGGAACAGAACACTTTTCAAAACGTGTTTTTCAGCCCGAAATAAACGCGTTTTCTCAACCCTTGGAATCACAGTGTAACTGGCTCAGAAGAGCCCACTGAGTCAGCCCTTAACCCCAGTGTGCAGAAGTTGTCAAAACGTGTTTTTCAGCACAAATAAACACGTTTTGGCAACTTTGGTCACCAACATGTAAGTTATAGGGCAGGAACAGAACACTTTTCAAAACGTGTTTTTCAGCCCGAAATAAACGCGTTTTCTCAACTCCTGGAATCACAGTGTAACTGACTGGCTCAGAAGAGCCCACTGAGTCAGCCCTTAACCCCAGTGTGCAGAAGTTGTCAAAACGTGTTTTTCAGCACAAATAAACACGTTTTGGCAACTTTGGTCAACAACATGTAAGTTATAGGGCAGGAACAGAACACTTTTCAAAACGTGTTTTTCAGCCCGAAATAAACGCGTTTTCTCAACTCTTGGAATCACAGTGTAACTGACTGGCTCAGAAGAGCCCACTGAGTCAGCCCTTAACCCCAGTGTGCAGAAGTTGTCAAAACGTGTTTTTCAGCACAAATAAACACGTTTTGGCAACTTTGGTCAACAACATGTAAGTTATAGGGCAGGAACAGAACACTTTTCAAAACGTGTTTTTCAGCCCGAAATAAACGCGTTTTCTCAACCCTTGGAATCACAGTGTAACTGACTGGCTCAGAAGAGCCCACTGAGTCAGCCCTTAACCCCAGTGTGCAGAAGTTGTCAAAACGTGTTTTTCAGCACAAATAAACACGTTTTGGCAACTTTGGTCAACAACATGTAAGTTATAGGGCAGGAACAGAACACTTTTCAAAACGTGTTTTTCAGCCCGAAATAAACGCGTTTTCTCAACCCTTGGAATCACAGTGTAACTGACTGGCTCAGAAGAGCCCAATGAGTCAGCCCTTAACCCCAGTGTGCAGAAGTTGTCAAAACGTGTTTTTCAGCACAAATAAACACGTTTTGGCAACTTTGGTCAACAACATGTAAGTTATAGGGCAGGAACAGAACACTTTTCAAAACGTGTTTTTCAGCCCGAAATAAACGCGTTTTCTCAACTCTTGGAATCACAGTGTAACTGACTGGCTCAGAAGAGCCCACTGATTCAGCCCTTAACCCCAGTGTGCAGAAGTTGTCAAAACGTGTTTTTCAGCACAAATAAACACGTTTTGGCAACTTTGGTCACCAACATGTAAGTTATAGGGCAGGAACAGAACACTTTTCAAAACGTGTTTTTCAGCCCGAAATAAACGCGTTTTCTCAACTCCTGGAATCACAGTGTAACTGACTGGCTCAGAAGAGCCCACTGAGTCAGCCCTTAACCCCAGTGTGCAGAAGTTGTCAAAACGTGTTTTTCAGCACAAATAAACACGTTTTGGCAACTTTGGTCAACAACATGTAAGTTATAGGGCAGGAACAGAACACTTTTCAAAACGTGTTTTTCAGCCCGAAATAAACGCGTTTTCTCAACTCTTGGAATCACAGTGTAACTGACTGGTTCAGAAGAGCCCACTGAGTCAGCCCTTAACCCCAGTGTGCAGAAGTTGTCAAAACGTGTTTTTCAGCACAAATAAACACGTTTTGGCAACTTTGGTCAACAACATGTAAGTTATAGGGCAGGAACAGAACACTTTTCAAAACGTGTTTTTCAGCCCGAAATAAACGCGTTTTCTCAACCCTTGGAATCACAGTGTAACTGACTGGCTCAGAAGAGCCCACTGATTCAGCCCTTAACCCCAGTGTGCAGAAGTTGTCAAAACGTGTTTTTCAGCACAAATAAACACGTTTTGGCAACTTTGGTCACCAACATGTAAGTTATAGGGCAGGAACAGAACACTTTTCAAAACGTGTTTTTCAGCCCGAAATAAACGCGTTTTCTCAACTCCTGGAATCACAGTGTAACTGACTGGCTCAGAAGAGCCCACTGAGTCAGCCCTTAACCCCAGTGTGCAGAAGTTGTCAAAACGTGTTTTTCAGCACAAATAAACACGTTTTGGCAACTTTGGTCAACAACATGTAAGTTATAGGGCAGGAACAGAACACTTTTCAAAACGTGTTTTTCAGCCCGAAATAAACGCGTTTTCTCAACCCTTGGAATCACAGTGTAACTGACTGGCTCAGAAGAGCCCACTGAGTCAGCCCTTAACCCCAGTGTGCAGAAGTTGTCAAAACGTGTTTTTCAGCACAAATAAACACGTTTTGGCAACTTTGGTCACCAACATGTAAGTTATAGGGCAGGAACAGAACACTTTTCAAAACGTGTTTTTCAGCCCGAAATAAACGCGTTTTCTCAACCCTTGGAATCACAGTGTAACTGACTGGCTCAGAAGAGCCCACTGAGTCAGCCCTTAACCCCAGTGTGCAGAAGTTGTCAAAACGTGTTTTTAAGCACAAATAAACACGTTTTGGCAACTTTGGTCACCAACATGTAAGTTATAGGGCAGGAACAGAACACTTTTCAAAACGTGTTTTTCAGCCCGAAATAAACGCGTTTTCTCAACTCCTGGAATCACAGTGTAACTGACTGGCTCAGAAGAGCCCACTGAGTCAGCCCTTAACCCCAGTGTGCAGAAGTTGTCAAAACGTGTTTTTCAGCACAAATAAACACGTTTTGGCAACTTTGGTCAACAACATGTAAGTTATAGGGCAGGAACAGAACACTTTTCAAAACGTGTTTTTCAGCCCGAAATAAACGCGTTTTCTCAACTCCTGGAGTCACAGTGTAACTGACTGGCTCAGAAGAGCCCACTGAGTCAGCCCTTAACCCCAGTGTGCAGAAGTTGTCAAAACGTGTTTTTAAGCACAAATAAACACGTTTTGGCAACTTTGGTCAACAACATGTAAGTTATAGGGCAGGAACAGAACACTTTTCAAAACGTGTTTTTCAGCCCGAAATAAACGCGTTTTCTCAACCCTTGGAATCACAGTGTAACTGACTGGCTCAGAAGAGCCCACTGAGTCAGCCCTTAACCCCAGTGTGCAGAAGTTGTCAAAACGTGTTTTTCAGCACAAATAAACACGTTTTGGCAACTTTGGTCACCAACATGTAAGTTATAGGGCAGGAACAGAACACTTTTCAAAACGTGTTTTTCAGCCCGAAATAAACGCGTTTTCTCAACTCCTGGAATCACAGTGTAACTGACTGGCTCAGAAGAGCCCACTGAGTCAGCCCTTAACCCCAGTGTGCAGAAGTTGTCAAAACGTGTTTTTCAGCACAAATAAACACGTTTTGGCAACTTTGGTCAACAACATGTAAGTTATAGGGCAGGAACAGAACACTTTTCAAAACGTGTTTTTCAGCCCGAAATAAACGCGTTTTCTCAACTCTTGGAATCACAGTGTAACTGACTGGCTCAGAAGAGCCCACTGAGTCAGCCCTTAACCCCAGTGTGCAGAAGTTGTCAAAACGTGTTTTTCAGCACAAATAAACACGTTTTGGCAACTTTGGTCAACAACATGTAAGTTATAGGGCAGGAACAGAACACTTTTCAAAACGTGTTTTTCAGCCCGAAATAAACGCGTTTTCTCAACCCTTGGAATCACAGTGTAACTGACTGGCTCAGAAGAGCCCACTGAGTCAGCCCTTAACCCCAGTGTGCAGAAGTTGTCAAAACGTGTTTTTCAGCACAAATAAACACGTTTTGGCAACTTTGGTCACCAACATGTAAGTTATAGGGCAGGAACAGAACACTTTTCAAAACGTGTTTTTCAGCCCGAAATAAACGCGTTTTCTCAACTCCTGGAATCACAGTGTAACTGACTGGCTCAGAAGAGCCCACTGAGTCAGCCCTTAACCCCAGTGTGCAGAAGTTGTCAAAACGTGTTTTTCAGCACAAATAAACACGTTTTGGCAACTTTGGTCAACAACATGTAAGTTATAGGGCAGGAACAGAACACTTTTCAAAACGTGTTTTTCAGCCCGAAATAAACGCGTTTTCTCAACTCTTGGAATCACAGTGTAACTGACTGGTTCAGAAGAGCCCACTGAGTCAGCCCTTAACCCCAGTGTGCAGAAGTTGTCAAAACGTGTTTTTCAGCACAAATAAACACGTTTTGGCAACTTTGGTCAACAACATGTAAGTTATAGGGCAGGAACAGAACACTTTTCAAAACGTGTTTTTCAGCCCGAAATAAACGCGTTTTCTCAACCCTTGGAATCACAGTGTAACTGACTGGCTCAGAAGAGCCCACTGATTCAGCCCTTAACCCCAGTGTGCAGAAGTTGTCAAAACGTGTTTTTCAGCACAAATAAACACGTTTTGGCAACTTTGGTCACCAACATGTAAGTTATAGGGCAGGAACAGAACACTTTTCAAAACGTGTTTTTCAGCCCGAAATAAACGCGTTTTCTAAACTCCTGGAATCACAGTGTAACTGACTGGCTCAGAAGAGCCCACTGAGTCAGCCCTTAACCCCAGTGTGCAGAAGTTGTCAAAACGTGTTTTTCAGCACAAATAAACACGTTTTGGCAACTTTGGTCAACAACATGTAAGTTATAGGGCAGGAACAGAACACTTTTCAAAACGTGTTTTTCAGCCCGAAATAAACGCGTTTTCTCAACCCTTGGAATCACAGTGTAACTGACTGGCTCAGAAGAGCCCACTGAGTCAGCCCTTAACCCCAGTGTGCAGAAGTTGTCAAAACGTGTTTTTCAGCACAAATAAACACGTTTTGGCAACTTTGGTCAACAACATGTAAGTTATAGGGCAGGAACAGAACACTTTTCAAAACGTGTTTTTCAGCCCGAAATAAACGCGTTTTCTCAACCCTTGGAATCACAGTGTAACTGACTGGCTCAGAAGAGCCCACTGAGTCAGCCCTTAACCCCAGTGTGCAGAAGTTGTCAAAACGTGTTTTTCAGCACAAATAAACACGTTTTGGCAACTTTGGTCACCAACATGTAAGTTATAGGGCAGGAACAGAACACTTTTCAAAACGTGTTTTTCAGCCCGAAATAAACGCGTTTTCTCAACCCTTGGAATCACAGTGTAACTGACTGGCTCAGAAGAGCCCACTGAGTCAGCCCTTAACCCCAGTGTGCAGAAGTTGTCAAAACGTGTTTTTCAGCACAAATAAACACGTTTTGGCAACTTTGGTCAACAACATGTAAGTTATAGGGCAGGAACAGAACACTTTTCAAAACGTGTTTTTCAGCCCGAAATAAACGCGTTTTCTCAACTCCTGGAATCACAGTGTAACTGACTGGCTCAGAAGAGCCCACTGAGTCAGCCCTTAACCCCAGTGTGCAGAAGTTGTCAAAACGTGTTTTTCAGCACAAATAAACACGTTTTGGCAACTTTGGTCACCAACATGTAAGTTATAGGGCAGGAACAGAACACTTTTCAAAACGTGTTTTTCAGCCCGAAATAAACGCGTTTTCTCAACTCCTGGAATCACAGTGTAACTGACTGGCTCAGAAGAGCCCACTGAGTCAGCCCTTAACCCCAGTGTGCAGAAGTTGTCAAAACGTGTTTTTCAGCACAAATAAACACGTTTTGGCAACTTTGGTCAACAACATGTAAGTTATAGGGCAGGAACAGAACACTTTTCAAAACGTGTTTTTCAGCCCGAAATAAACGCGTTTTCTCAACTCTTGGAATCACAGTGTAACTGACTGGCTCAGAAGAGCCCACTGAGTCAGCCCTTAACCCCAGTGTGCAGAAGTTGTCAAAACGTGTTTTTCAGCACAAATAAACACGTTTTGGCAACTTTGGTCAACAACATGTAAGTTATAGGGCAGGAACAGAACACTTTTCAAAACGTGTTTTTCAGCCCGAAATAAACGCGTTTTCTCAACCCTTGGAATCACAGTGTAACTGACTGGCTCAGAAGAGCCCACTGAGTCAGCCCTTAACCCCAGTGTGCAGAAGTTGTCAAAACGTGTTTTTCAGCACAAATAAACACGTTTTGGCAACTTTGGTCACCAACATGTAAGTTATAGGGCAGGAACAGAACACTTTTCAAAACGTGTTTTTCAGCCCGAAATAAACGCGTTTTCTCAACTCCTGGAATCACAGTGTAACTGACTGGCTCAGAAGAGCCCACTGAGTCAGCCCTTAACCCCAGTGTGCAGAAGTTGTCAAAACGTGTTTTTCAGCACAAATAAACACGTTTTGGCAACTTTGGTCAACAACATGTAAGTTATAGGGCAGGAACAGAACACTTTTCAAAACGTGTTTTTCAGCCCGAAATAAACGCGTTTTCTCAACTCTTGGAATCACAGTGTAACTGACTGGCTCAGAAGAGCCCACTGAGTCAGCCCTTAACCCCAGTGTGCAGGAGTTGTCAAAACGTGTTTTTCAGCACAAATAAACACGTTTTGGCAACTTTGGTCAACAACATGTAAGTTATAGGGCAGGAACAGAACACTTTTCAAAACGTGTTTTTCAGCCCGAAATAAACGCGTTTTCTCAACCCTTGGAATCACAGTGTAACTGACTGGCTCAGAAGAGCCCACTGAGTCAGCCCTTAACCCCAGTGTGCAGAAGTTGTCAAAACGTGTTTTTCAGCACAAATAAACACGTTTTGGCAACTTTGGTCAACAACATGTAAGTTATAGGGCAGGAACAGAACACTTTTCAAAACGTGTTTTTCAGCCCGAAATAAACGCGTTTTCTCAACTCTTGGAATCACAGTGTAACTGACTGGCTCAGAAGAGCCCACTGAGTCAGCCCTTAACCCCAGTGTGCAGAAGTTGTCAAAACGTGTTTTTCAGCACAAATAAACACGTTTTGGCAACTTTGGTCAACAACATGTAAGTTATAGGGCAGGAACAGAACACTTTTCAAAACGTGTTTTTCAGCCCGAAATAAACGCGTTTTCTCAACCCTTGGAATCACAGTGTAACTGACTGGCTCAGAAGAGCCCACTGAGTCAGCCCTTAACCCCAGTGTGCAAAAGTTGTCAAAACGTGTTTTTAAGCACAAATAAACACGTCTTGGCAACTTTGGTCACCAACATGTAAGTTATAGGGCAGGAACAGAACACTTTTCAAAACGTGTTTTTCAGCCCGAAATAAACGCGTTTTCTCAACTCCTGGAATCACAGTGTAACTGACTGGCTCAGAAGAGCCCACTGAGTCAGCCCTTAACCCCAGTGTGCAGAAGTTGTCAAAACGTGTTTTTCAGCACAAATAAACACGTTTTGGCAACTTTGGTCAACAACATGTAAGTTATAGGGCAGGAACAGAACACTTTTCAAAACGTGTTTTTCAGCCCGAAATAAACGCGTTTTCTCAACTCCTGGAATCACAGTGTAACTGACTGGCTCAGAAGAGCCCACTGAGTCAGCCCTTAACCCCAGTGTGCAGAAGTTGTCAAAACGTGTTTTTCAGCCCAAATAAACACGTTTTGGCAACTTTGGTCAACAACATGTAAGTTATAGGGCAGGAACAGAACACTTTTCAAAACGTGTTTTTCAGCCCGAAATAAACGCGTTTTCTCAACCCTTGGAATCACAGTGTAACTGACTGGCTCAGAAGAGCCCACTGAGTCATCCCTTAACCCCAGTGTGCAGAAGTTGTCAAAACGTGTTTTTCAGCACAAAGAAACACGTTTTGGCAACTTTGGTCACCAACATGTAAGTTATAGGGCAGGAACAGAACACTTTTCAAAACGTGTTTTTCAGCCCGAAATAAACGCGTTTTCTCAACCCTTTGAATCACAGTGTAACTGACTGGCTCAGAAGAGCCCACTGAGTCAGCCCTTAACCCCAGTGTGCAGAAGTTGTCAAAACGTGTTTTTCAGCACAAATAAACACGTTTTGGCAACTTTGGTCAACAACATGTAAGTTATAGGGCAGGAACAGAACACTTTTCAAAACGTGTTTTTCAGCCCGAAATAAACGCGTTTTCTCAACCCTTGGAATCACAGTGTAACTGACTGGCTCAGAAGAGCCCACTGAGTCAGCCCTTAACCCCAGTGTGCAGAAGTTGTCAAAACGTGTTTTTCAGCACAAATAAACACGTTTTGGCAACTTTGGTCAACAACATGTAAGTTATAGGGCAGGAACAGAACACTTTTCAAAACGTGTTTTTCAGCCCGAAATAAACGCGTTTTCTCAACCCTTGGAATCACAGTGTAACTGACTGGCTCAGAAGAGCCCACTGAGTCAGCCCTTAACCCCAGTGTGCAGAAGTTGTCAAAACGTGTTTTTCAGCACAAATAAACACGTTTTGGCAACTTTGGTCACCAACATGTAAGTTATAGGGCAGGAACAGAACACTTTTCAAAACGTGTTTTTCAGCCCGAAATAAACGCGTTTTCTCAACCCTTGGAATCACAGTGTAACTGACTGGCTCAGAAGAGCCCACTGAGTCAGCCCTTAACCCCAGTGTGCAGAAGTTGTCAAAACGTGTTTTTAAGCACAAATAAACACGTTTTGGCAACTTTGGTCACCAACATGTAAGTTATAGGGCAGGAACAGAACACTTTTCAAAACGTGTTTTTCAGCCCGAAATAAACGCGTTTTCTAAACTCCTGGAATCACAGTGTAACTGACTGGCTCAGAAGAGCCCACTGAGTCAGCCCTTAACCCCAGTGTGCAGAAGTTGTCAAAACGTGTTTTTCAGCACAAATAAACACGTTTTGGCAACTTTGGTCACCAACATGTAAGTTATAGGGCAGGAACAGAACACTTTTCAAAACGTGTTTTTCAGCCCGAAATAAACGCGTTTTCTCAACCCTTGGAATCACAGTGTAACTGACTGGCTCAGAAGAGCCCACTGAGTCAGCCCTTAACCCCAGTGTGCAGAAGTTGTCAAAACGTGTTTTTCAGCACAAATAAACACGTTTTGGCAACTTTGGTCAACAACATGTAAGTTATAGGGCAGGAACAGAACACTTTTCAAAACGTGTTTTTCAGCCCGAAATAAACGCGTTTTCTCAACCCTTGGAATCACAGTGTAACTGACTGGCTCAGAAGAGCCCACTGAGTCAGCCCTTAACCCCAGTGTGCAGAAGTTGTCAAAACGTGTTTTTCAGCACAAATAAACACGTTTTGGCAACTTTGGTCACCAACATGTAAGTTATAGGGCAGGAACAGAACACTTTTCAAAACGTGTTTTTCAGCCCGAAATAAACGCGTTTTCTCAACCCTTGGAATCACAGTGTAACTGACTGGCTCAGAAGAGCCCACTGAGTCAGCCCTTAACCCCAGTGTGCAGAAGTTGTCAAAACGTGTTTTTAAGCACAAATAAACACGTTTTGGCAACTTTGGTCACCAACATGTAAGTTATAGGGCAGGAACAGAACACTTTTCAAAACGTGTTTTTCAGCCCGAAATAAACGCGTTTTCTCAACCCTTGGAATCACAGTGTAACTGACTGGCTCAGAAGAGCCCACTGAGTCAGCCCTTAACCCCAGTGTGCAGAAGTTGTCAAAACGTGTTTTTCAGCACAAATAAACACGTTTTGGCAACTTTGGTCACCAACATGTAAGTTATAGGGCAGGAACAGAACACTTTTCAAAACGTGTTTTTCAGCCCGAAATAAACGCGTTTTCTCAACCCTTGGAATCACAGTGTAACTGACTGGCTCAGAAGAGCCCACTGAGTCAGCCCTTAACCCCAGTGTGCAGAAGTTGTCAAAACGTGTTTTTCAGCACAAATAAACACGTTTTGGCAACTTTGGTCAACAACATGTAAGTTATAGGGCAGGAACAGAACACTTTTCAAAACGTGTTTTTCAGCCCGAAATAAACGCGTTTTCTCAACCCTTGGAATCACAGTGTAACTGACTGGCTCAGAAGAGCCCACTGAGTCAGCCCTTAACCCCAGTGTGCAGAAGTTGTCAAAACGTGTTTTTCAGCACAAATAAACACGTTTTGGCAACTTTGGTCACCAACATGTAAGTTATAGGGCAGGAACAGAACACTTTTCAAAACGTGTTTTTCAGCCCGAAATAAACGCGTTTTCTCAACTCCTGGAATCACAGTGTAACTGACTGGCTCAGAAGAGCCCACTGAGTCAGCCCTTAACCCCAGTGTGCAGAAGTTGTCAAAACGTGTTTTTCAGCACAAATAAACACGTTTTGGCAACTTTGGTCACCAACATGTAAGTTATAGGGCAGGAACAGAACACTTTTCAAAACGTGTTTTTCAGCCCGAAATAAACGCGTTTTCTCAACTCCTGGAATCACAGTGTAACTGACTGGCTCAGAAGAGCCCACTGAGTCAGCCCTTAACCCCAGTGTGCAGAAGTTGTCAAAACGTGTTTTTCAGCACAAATAAACACGTTTTGGCAACTTTGGTCAACAACATGTAAGTTATAGGGCAGGAACAGAACACTTTTCAAAACGTGTTTTTCAGCCCGAAATAAACGCGTTTTCTCAACTCTTGGAATCACAGTGTAACTGACTGGCTCAGAAGAGCCCACTGAGTCAGCCCTTAACCCCAGTGTGCAGAAGTTGTCAAAACGTGTTTTTCAGCACAAATAAACACGTTTTGGCAACTTTGGTCAACAACATGTAAGTTATAGGGCAGGAACAGAACACTTTTCAAAACGTGTTTTTCAGCCCGAAATAAACGCGTTTTCTCAACCCTTGGAATCACAGTGTAACTGACTGGCTCAGAAGAGCCCACTGAGTCAGCCCTTAACCCCAGTGTGCAGAAGTTGTCAAAACGTGTTTTTCAGCACAAATAAACACGTTTTGGCAACTTTGGTCACCAACATGTAAGTTATAGGGCAGGAACAGAACACTTTTCAAAACGTGTTTTTCAGCCCGAAATAAACGCGTTTTCTCAACTCCTGGAATCACAGTGTAACTGACTGGCTCAGAAGAGCCCACTGAGTCAGCCCTTAACCCCAGTGTGCAGAAGTTGTCAAAACGTGTTTTTCAGCACAAATAAACACGTTTTGGCAACTTTGGTCAACAACATGTAAGTTATAGGGCAGGAACAGAACACTTTTCAAAACGTGTTTTTCAGCCCGAAATAAACGCGTTTTCTCAACCCTTGGAATCACAGTGTAACTGACTGGCTCAGAAGAGCCCACTGAGTCAGCCCTTAACCCCAGTGTGCAGAAGTTGTCAAAACGTGTTTTTCAGCACAAATAAACACGTTTTGGCAACTTTGGTCACCAACATGTAAGTTATAGGGCAGGAACAGAACACTTTTCAAAACGTGTTTTTCAGCCCGAAATAAACGCGTTTTCTCAACCCTTGGAATCACAGTGTAACTGACTGGCTCAGAAGAGCCCACTGAGTCAGCCCTTAACCCCAGTGTGCAGAAGTTGTCAAAACGTGTTTTTAAGCACAAATGAACACGTTTTGGCAACTTTGGTCACCAACATGTAAGTTATAGGGCAGGAACAGAACACTTTTCAAAACGTGTTTTTCAGCCCGAAATAAACGCGTTTTCTCAACCCTTGGAATCACAGTGTAACTGACTGGCTCAGAAGAGCCCACTGAGTCAGCCCTTAACCCCAGTGTGCAGAAGTTGTCAAAACGTGTTTTTCAGCACAAATAAACACGTTTTGGCAACTTTGGTCACCAACATGTAAGTTATAGGGCAGGAACAGAACACTTTTCAAAACGTGTTTTTCAGCCCGAAATAAACGCGTTTTCTCAACCCTTGGAATCACAGTGTAACTGACTGGCTCAGAAGAGCCCACTGAGTCAGCCCTTAACCCCAGTGTGCAAAAGTTGTCAAAACGTGTTTTTAAGCACAAATAAACACGTCTTGGCAACTTTGGTCACCAACATGTAAGTTATAGGGCAGGAACAGAACACTTTTCAAAACGTGTTTTTCAGCCCGAAATAAACGCGTTTTCTCAACTCCTGGAATCACAGTGTAACTGACTGGCTCAGAAGAGCCCACTGAGTCAGCCCTTAACCCCAGTGTGCAGAAGTTGTCAAAACGTGTTTTTCAGCACAAATAAACACGTTTTGGCAATTTTGGTCAACAACATGTAAGTTATAGGGCAGGAACAGAACACTTTTCAAAACGTGTTTTTCAGCCCGAAATAAACGCTTTTTCTCAACTCCTGGAATCACAGTGTAACTGACTGGCTCAGAAGAGCCCACTGAGTCAGCCCTTAACCCCAGTGTGCAGAAGTTGTCAAAACGTGTTTTTCAGCCCAAATAAACACGTTTTGGCAACTTTGGTCAACAACATGTAAGTTACAGGGCAGGAACAGAACACTTTTCAAAACGTGTTTTTCAGCCCGAAATAAACGCGTTTTCTCAACCCTTGGAATCACAGTGTAACTGACTGGCTCAGAAGAGCCCACTGAGTCATCCCTTAACCCCAGTGTGCAGAAGTTGTCAAAACGTGTTTTTCAGCACAAAGAAACACGTTTTGGCAACTTTGGTCACCAACATGTAAGTTATAGGGCAGGAACAGAACACTTTTCAAAACGTGTTTTTCAGCCCGAAATAAACGCGTTTTCTCAACCCTTTGAATCACAGTGTAACTGACTGGCTCAGAAGAGCCCACTGAGTCAGCCCTTAACCCCAGTGTGCAGAAGTTGTCAAAACGTGTTTTTCAGCACAAATAAACACGTTTTGGCAACTTTGGTCACCAACATGTAAGTTATAGGGCAGGAACAGAACACTTTTCAAAACGTGTTTTTCAGCCCGAAATAAACGCGTTTTCTCAACCCTTGGAATCACAGTGTAACTGACTGGCTCAGAAGAGCCCACTGAGTCAGCCCTTAACCCCAGTGTGCAGAAGTTGTCAAAACGTGTTTTTAAGCACAAATAAACACGTTTTGGCAACTTTGGTCACCAACATGTAAGTTATAGGGCAGGAACAGAACACTTTTCAAAACGTGTTTTTCAGCCCGAAATAAACGCGTTTTCTAAACTCCTGGAATCACAGTGTAACTGACTGGCTCAGAAGAGCCCACTGAGTCAGCCCTTAACCCCAGTGTGCAGAAGTTGTCAAAACGTGTTTTTCAGCACAAATAAACACGTTTTGGCAACTTTGGTCACCAACATGTAAGTTATAGGGCAGGAACAGAACACTTTTCAAAACGTGTTTTTCAGCCCGAAATAAACGCGTTTTCTCAACCCTTGGAATCACAGTGTAACTGACTGGCTCAGAAGAGCCCACTGAGTCAGCCCTTAACCCCAGTGTGCAGAAGTTGTCAAAACGTGTTTTTCAGCACAAATAAACACGTTTTGGCAACTTTGGTCAACAACATGTAAGTTATAGGGCAGGAACAGAACACTTTTCAAAACGTGTTTTTCAGCCCGAAATAAACGCGTTTTCTCAACCCTTGGAATCACAGTGTAACTGACTGGCTCAGAAGAGCCCACTGAGTCAGCCCTTAACCCCAGTGTGCAGAAGTTGTCAAAACGTGTTTTTCAGCACAAATAAACACGTTTTGGCAACTTTGGTCACCAACATGTAAGTTATAGGGCAGGAACAGAACACTTTTCAAAACGTGTTTTTCAGCCCGAAATAAACGCGTTTTCTCAACCCTTGGAATCACAGTGTAACTGACTGGCTCAGAAGAGCCCACTGAGTCAGCCCTTAACCCCAGTGTGCAGAAGTTGTCAAAACGTGTTTTTAAGCACAAATAAACACGTTTTGGCAACTTTGGTCACCAACATGTAAGTTATAGGGCAGGAACAGAACACTTTTCAAAACGTGTTTTTCAGCCCGAAATAAACGCGTTTTCTCAACCCTTGGAATCACAGTGTAACTGACTGGCTCAGAAGAGCCCACTGAGTCAGCCCTTAACCCCAGTGTGCAGAAGTTGTCAAAACGTGTTTTTCAGCACAAATAAACACGTTTTGGCAACTTTGGTCACCAACATGTAAGTTATAGGGCAGGAACAGAACACTTTTCAAAACGTGTTTTTCAGCCCGAAATAAACGCGTTTTCTCAACCCTTGGAATCACAGTGTAACTGACTGGCTCAGAAGAGCCCACTGAGTCAGCCCTTAACCCCAGTGTGCAGAAGTTGTCAAAACGTGTTTTTAAGCACAAATAAACACGTTTTGGCAACTTTGGTCACCAACATGTAAGTTATAGGGCAGGAACAGAACACTTTTCAAAACGTTTTTTTCAGCCCGAAATAAACGCGTTTTCTAAACTCCTGGAATCACAGTGTAACTGACTGGCTCAGAAGAGCCCACTGAGTCAGCCCTTAACCCCAGTGTGCAGAAGTTGTCAAAACGTGTTTTTCAGCACAAATAAACACGTTTTGGCAACTTTGGTCAACAACATGTAAGTTATAGGGCAGGAACAGAACACTTTTCAAAACGTGTTTTTCAGCCCGAAATAAACGCGTTTTCTCAACCCTTGGAATCACAGTGTAACTGACTGGCTCAGAAGAGCCCACTGAGTCAGCCCTTAACCCCAGTGTGCAGAAGTTGTCAAAACGTGTTTTTCAGCACAAATAAACACGTTTTGGCAACTTTGGTCAACAACATGTAAGTTATAGGGCAGGAACAGAACACTTTTCAAAACGTGTTTTTCAGCCCGAAATAAACGCGTTTTCTCAACCCTTGGAATCACAGTGTAACTGACTGGCTCAGAAGAGCCCACTGAGTCAGCCCTTAACCCCAGTGTGCAGAAGTTGTCAAAACGTGTTTTTCAGCACAAATAAACACGTTTTGGCAACTTTGGTCACCAACATGTAAGTTATAGGGCAGGAACAGAACACTTTTCAAAACGTGTTTTTCAGCCCGAAATAAACGCGTTTTCTCAACCCTTGGAATCACAGTGTAACTGACTGGCTCAGAAGAGCCCACTGAGTCAGCCCTTAACCCCAGTGTGCAGAAGTTGTCAAAACGTGTTTTTAAGCACAAATGAACACGTTTTGGCAACTTTGGTCACCAACATGTAAGTTATAGGGCAGGAACAGAACACTTTTCAAAACGTGTTTTTCAGCCCGAAATAAACGCGTTTTCTCAACCCTTGGAATCACAGTGTAACTGACTGGCTCAGAAGAGCCCACTGAGTCAGCCCTTAACCCCAGTGTGCAGAAGTTGTCAAAACGTGTTTTTCAGCACAAATAAACACGTTTTGGCAACTTTGGTCACCAACATGTAAGTTATAGGGCAGGAACAGAACACTTTTCAAAACGTGTTTTTCAGCCCGAAATAAACGCGTTTTCTCAACCCTTGGAATCACAGTGTAACTGACTGGCTCAGAAGAGCCCACTGAGTCAGCCCTTAACCCCAGTGTGCAAAAGTTGTCAAAACGTGTTTTTAAGCACAAATAAACACGTCTTGGCAACTTTGGTCACCAACATGTAAGTTATAGGGCAGGAACAGAACACTTTTCAAAACGTGTTTTTCAGCCCGAAATAAACGCGTTTTCTCAACTCCTGGAATCACAGTGTAACTGACTGGCTCAGAAGAGCCCACTGAGTCAGCCCTTAACCCCAGTGTGCAGAAGTTGTCAAAACGTGTTTTTCAGCACAAATAAACACGTTTTGGCAATTTTGGTCAACAACATGTAAGTTATAGGGCAGGAACAGAACACTTTTCAAAACGTGTTTTTCAGCCCGAAATAAACGCTTTTTCTCAACTCCTGGAATCACAGTGTAACTGACTGGCTCAGAAGAGCCCACTGAGTCAGCCCTTAACCCCAGTGTGCAGAAGTTGTCAAAACGTGTTTTTCAGCCCAAATAAACACGTTTTGGCAACTTTGGTCAACAACATGTAAGTTACAGGGCAGGAACAGAACACTTTTCAAAACGTGTTTTTCAGCCCGAAATAAACGCGTTTTCTCAACCCTTGGAATCACAGTGTAACTGACTGGCTCAGAAGAGCCCACTGAGTCATCCCTTAACCCCAGTGTGCAGAAGTTGTCAAAACGTGTTTTTCAGCACAAAGAAACACGTTTTGGCAACTTTGGTCACCAACATGTAAGTTATAGGGCAGGAACAGAACACTTTTCAAAACGTGTTTTTCAGCCCGAAATAAACGCGTTTTCTCAACCCTTTGAATCACAGTGTAACTGACTGGCTCAGAAGAGCCCACTGAGTCAGCCCTTAACCCCAGTGTGCAGAAGTTGTCAAAACGTGTTTTTCAGCACAAATAAACACGTTTTGGCAACTTTGGTCAACAACATGTAAGTTATAGGGCAGGAACAGAACACTTTTCAAAACGTGTTTTTCAGCCCGAAATAAACGCGTTTTCTCAACCCTTGGAATCACAGTGTAACTGACTGGCTCAGAAGAGCCCACTGAGTCAGCCCTTAACCCCAGTGTGCAGAAGTTGTCAAAACGTGTTTTTCAGCACAAATAAACACGTTTTGGCAACTTTGGTCACCAACATGTAAGTTATAGGGCAGGAACAGAACACTTTTCAAAACGTGTTTTTCAGCCCGAAATAAACGCGTTTTCTCAACCCTTGGAATCACAGTGTAACTGACTGGCTCAGAAGAGCCCACTGAGTCAGCCCTTAACCCCAGTGTGCAGAAGTTGTCAAAACGTGTTTTTAAGCACAAATAAACACGTTTTGGCAACTTTGGTCACCAACATGTAAGTTATAGGGCAGGAACAGAACACTTTTCAAAACGTGTTTTTCAGCCCGAAATAAACGCGTTTTCTCAACTCCTGGAATCACAGTGTAACTGACTGGCTCAGAAGAGCCCACTGAGTCAGCCCTTAACCCCAGTGTGCAGAAGTTGTCAAAACGTGTTTTTCAGCACAAATAAACACGTTTTGGCAACTTTGGTCAACAACATGTAAGTTATAGGGCAGGAACAGAACACTTTTCAAAACGTGTTTTTCAGCCCGAAATAAACGCGTTTTCTCAACTCCTGGAATCACAGTGTAACTGACTGGCTCAGAAGAGCCCACTGAGTCAGCCCTTAACCCCAGTGTGCAGAAGTTGTCAAAACGTGTTTTTCAGCACAAATAAACACGTTTTGGCAACTTTGGTCAACAACATGTAAGTTATAGGGCAGGAACAGAACACTTTTCAAAACGTGTTTTTCAGCCCGAAATAAACGCGTTTTCTCAACCCTTGGAATCACAGTGTAACTGACTGGCTCAGAAGAGCCCACTGAGTCAGCCCTTAACCCCAGTGTGCAGAAGTTGTCAAAACGTGTTTTTCAGCACAAATAAACACGTTTTGGCAACTTTGGTCACCAACATGTAAGTTATAGGGCAGGAACAGAACACTTTTCAAAACGTGTTTTTCAGCCCGAAATAAACGCGTTTTCTCAACTCCTGGAATCACAGTGTAACTGACTGGCTCAGAAGAGCCCACTGAGTCAGCCCTTAACCCCAGTGTGCAGAAGTTGTCAAAACGTGTTTTTCAGCACAAATAAACACGTTTTGGCAACTTTGGTCAACAACATGTAAGTTATAGGGCAGGAACAGAACACTTTTCAAAACGTGTTTTTCAGCCCGAAATAAACGCGTTTTCTCAACTCTTGGAATCACAGTGTAACTGACTGGCTCAGAAGAGCCCACTGAGTCAGCCCTTAACCCCAGTGTGCAGAAGTTGTCAAAACGTGTTTTTCAGCACAAATAAACACGTTTTGGCAACTTTGGTCAACAACATGTAAGTTATAGGGCAGGAACAGAACACTTTTCAAAACGTGTTTTTCAGCCCGAAATAAACGCGTTTTCTCAACCCTTGGAATCACAGTGTAACTGACTGGCTCAGAAGAGCCCACTGAGTCAGCCCTTAACCCCAGTGTGCAGAAGTTGTCAAAACGTGTTTTTCAGCACAAATAAACACGTTTTGGCAACTTTGGTCAACAAAATGTAAGTTATAGGGCAGGAACAGAACACTTTTCAAAACGTGTTTTTCAGCCCGAAATAAACGCGTTTTCTCAACCCTTGGAATCACAGTGTAACTGACTGGCTCAGAAGAGCCCAATGAGTCAGCCCTTAACCCCAGTGTGCAGAAGTTGTCAAAACGTGTTTTTCAGCACAAATAAACACGTTTTGGCAACTTTGGTCAACAACATGTAAGTTATAGGGCAGGAACAGAACACTTTTCAAAACGTGTTTTTCAGCCCGAAATAAACGCGTTTTCTCAACCCTTGGAATCACAGTGTAACTGACTGGCTCAGAAGAGCCCAATGAGTCAGCCCTTAACCCCAGTGTGCAGAAGTTGTCAAAACGTGTTTTTCAGCACAAATAAACACGTTTTGGCAACTTTGGTCAACAACATGTAAGTTATAGGGCAGGAACAGAACACTTTTCAAAACGTGTTTTTCAGCCCGAAATAAACGCGTTTTCTCAACTCTTGGAATCACAGTGTAACTGACTGGCTCAGAAGAGCCCACTGATTCAGCCCTTAACCCCAGTGTGCAGAAGTTGTCAAAACGTGTTTTTCAGCACAAATAAACACGTTTTGGCAACTTTGGTCACCAACATGTAAGTTATAGGGCAGGAACAGAACACTTTTCAAAACGTGTTTTTCAGCCCGAAATAAACGCGTTTTCTCAACTCCTGGAATCACAGTGTAACTGACTGGCTCAGAAGAGCCCACTGAGTCAGCCCTTAACCCCAGTGTGCAGAAGTTGTCAAAACGTGTTTTTCAGCACAAATAAACACGTTTTGGCAACTTTGGTCAACAACATGTAAGTTATAGGGCAGGAACAGAACACTTTTCAAAACGTGTTTTTCAGCCCGAAATAAACGCGTTTTCTCAACTCTTGGAATCACAGTGTAACTGACTGGCTCAGAAGAGCCCACTGAGTCAGCCCTTAACCCCAGTGTGCAGAAGTTGTCAAAACGTGTTTTTCAGCACAAATAAACACGTTTTGGCAACTTTGGTCAACAACATGTAAGTTATAGGGCAGGAACAGAACACTTTTCAAAACGTGTTTTTCAGCCCGAAATAAACGCGTTTTCTCAACTCTTGGAATCACAGTGTAACTGACTGGCTCAGAAGAGCCCACTGATTCAGCCCTTAACCCCAGTGTGCAGAAGTTGTCAAAACGTGTTTTTCAGCACAAATAAACACGTTTTGGCAACTTTGGTCACCAACATGTAAGTTATAGGGCAGGAACAGAACACTTTTCAAAACGTGTTTTTCAGCCCGAAATAAACGCGTTTTCTCAACTCCTGGAATCACAGTGTAACTGACTGGCTCAGAAGAGCCCACTGAGTCAGCCCTTAACCCCAGTGTGCAGAAGTTGTCAAAACGTGTTTTTCAGCACAAATAAACACGTTTTGGCAACTTTGGTCAACAACATGTAAGTTATAGGGCAGGAACAGAACACTTTTCAAAACGTGTTTTTCAGCCCGAAATAAACGCGTTTTCTCAACTCTTGGAATCACAGTGTAACTGACTGGTTCAGAAGAGCCCACTGAGTCAGCCCTTAACCCCAGTGTGCAGAAGTTGTCAAAACGTGTTTTTCAGCACAAATAAACACGTTTTGGCAACTTTGGTCAACAACATGTAAGTTATAGGGCAGGAACAGAACACTTTTCAAAACGTGTTTTTCAGCCCGAAATAAACGCGTTTTCTCAACCCTTGGAATCACAGTGTAACTGACTGGCTCAGAAGAGCCCACTGAGTCAGCCCTTAACCCCAGTGTGCAGAAGTTGTCAAAACGTGTTTTTCAGCACAAATAAACACGTTTTGGCAACTTTGGTCACCAACATGTAAGTTATAGGGCAGGAACAGAACACTTTTCAAAACGTGTTTTTCAGCCCGAAATAAACGCGTTTTCTCAACTCCTGGAATCACAGTGTAACTGACTGGCTCAGAAGAGCCCACTGAGTCAGCCCTTAACCCCAGTGTGCAGAAGTTGTCAAAACGTGTTTTTCAGCACAAATAAACACGTTTTGGCAACTTTGGTCAACAACATGTAAGTTATAGGGCAGGAACAGAACACTTTTCAAAACGTGTTTTTCAGCCCGAAATAAACGCGTTTTCTCAACCCTTGGAATCACAGTGTAACTGACTGGCTCAGAAGAGCCCACTGAGTCAGCCCTTAACCCCAGTGTGCAGAAGTTGTCAAAACGTGTTTTTCAGCACAAATAAACACGTTTTGGCAACTTTGGTCAACAACATGTAAGTTATAGGGCAGGAACAGAACACTTTTCAAAACGTGTTTTTCAGCCCGAAATAAACGCGTTTTCTCAACTCCTGGAATCACAGTGTAACTGACTGGCTCAGAAGAGCCCACTGAGTCATCCCTTAACCCCAGTGTGCAGAAGTTGTCAAAACGTGTTTTTCAGCACAAATAAACACGTTTTGGCAACTTTGGTCAACAACATGTAAGTTATAGGGCAGGAACAGAACACTTTTCAAAACGTGTTTTTCAGCCCGAAATAAACGCGTTTTCTCAACTCCTGGAATCACAGTGTAACTGACTGGCTCAGAAGAGCCCACTGAGTCATCCCTTAACCCCAGTGTGCAGAAGTTGTCAAAACGTGTTTTTCAGCACAAAGAAACACGTTTTGGCAACTTTGGTCACCAACATGTAAGTTATAGGGCAGGAACAGAACACTTTTCAAAACGTGTTTTTCAGCCCGAAATAAACGCGTTTTCTCAACCCTTTGAATCACAGTGTAACTGACTGGCTCAGAAGAGCCCACTGAGTCAGCCCTTAACCCCAGTGTGCAGAAGTTGTCAAAACGTGTTTTTCAGCACAAATAAACACGTTTTGGCAACTTTGGTCACCAACATGTAAGTTATAGGGCAGGAACAGAACACTTTTCAAAACGTGTTTTTCAGCCCGAAATAAACGCGTTTTCTCAACCCTTGGAATCACAGTGTAACTGACTGGCTCAGAAGAGCCCACTGATTCAGCCCTTAACCCCAGTGTGCAGAAGTTGTCAAAACGTGTTTTTCAGCACAAATAAACACGTTTTGGCAACTTTGGTCAACAACATGTAAGTTATAGGGCAGGAACAGAACACTTTTCAAAACGTGTTTTTCAGCCCGAAATAAACGCGTTTTCTCAACCCTTGGAATCACAGTGTAACTGACTGGCTCAGAAGAGCCCACTGAGTCAGCCCTTAACCCCAGTGTGCAGAAGTTGTCAAAACGTGTTTTTCAGCACAAATAAACACGTTTTGGCAACTTTGGTCAACAACATGTAAGTTATAGGGCAGGAACAGAACACTTTTCAAAACGTGTTTTTCAGCCCGAAATAAACGCGTTTTCTCAACTCCTGGAATCACAGTGTAACTGACTGGCTCAGAAGAGCCCACTGAGTCAGCCCTTAACCCCAGTGTGCAGAAGTTGTCAAAACGTGTTTTTCAGCACAAATAAACACGTTTTGGCAACTTTGGTCAACAACATGTAAGTTATAGGGCAGGAACAGAACACTTTTCAAAACGTGTTTTTCAGCCCGAAATAAACGCGTTTTCTCAACCCTTGGAATCACAGTGTAACTGACTGGCTCAGAAGAGCCCACTGAGTCAGCCCTTAACCCCAGTGTGCAGAAGTTGTCAAAACGTGTTTTTCAGCACAAATAAACACGTTTTGGCAACTTTGGTCAACAACATGTAAGTTATAGGGCAGGAACAGAACACTTTTCAAAACGTGTTTTTCAGCCCGAAATAAACGCGTTTTCTCAACTCCTGGAATCACAGTGTAACTGACTGGCTCAGAAGAGCCCACTGAGTCAGCCCTTAACCCCAGTGTGCAGAAGTTGTCAAAACGTGTTTTTCAGCACAAATAAACACGTTTTGGCAACTTTGGTCAACAACATGTAAGTTATAGGGCAGGAACAGAACACTTTTCAAAACGTGTTTTTCAGCCCGAAATAAACGCGTTTTCTCAACCCTTGGAATCACAGTGTAACTGACTGGCTCAGAAGAGCCCACTGAGTCAGCCCTTAACCCCAGTGTGCAGAAGTTGTCAAAACGTGTTTTTCAGCACAAATAAACACGTTTTGGCAACTTTGGTCAACAACATGTAAGTTATAGGGCAGGAACAGAACACTTTTCAAAACGTGTTTTTCAGCACAAATAAACACGTTTTGGCAACTTTGGTCAACAACATGTAAGTTATAGGGCAGGAACAGAACACTTTTCAAAACGTGTTTTTCAGCCCGAAATAAACGCGTTTTCTCAACTCTTGGAATCACAGTGTAACTGACTGGCTCAGAAGAGCCCACTGATTCAGCCCTTAACCCCAGTGTGCAGAAGTTGTCAAAACGTGTTTTTCAGCACAAATAAACACGTTTTGGCAACTTTGGTCACCAACATGTAAGTTATAGGGCAGGAACAGAACACTTTTCAAAACGTGTTTTTCAGCCCGAAATAAACGCGTTTTCTCAACTCCTGGAATCACAGTGTAACTGACTGGCTCAGAAGAGCCCACTGAGTCAGCCCTTAACCCCAGTGTGCAGAAGTTGTCAAAACGTGTTTTTCAGCACAAATAAACACGTTTTGGCAACTTTGGTCAACAACATGTAAGTTATAGGGCAGGAACAGAACACTTTTCAAAACGTGTTTTTCAGCCCGAAATAAACGCGTTTTCTCAACTCTTGGAATCACAGTGTAACTGACTGGTTCAGAAGAGCCCACTGAGTCAGCCCTTAACCCCAGTGTGCAGAAGTTGTCAAAACGTGTTTTTCAGCACAAATAAACACGTTTTGGCAACTTTGGTCAACAACATGTAAGTTATAGGGCAGGAACAGAACACTTTTCAAAACGTGTTTTTCAGCCCGAAATAAACGCGTTTTCTCAACCCTTGGAATCACAGTGTAACTGACTGGCTCAGAAGAGCCCACTGAGTCAGCCCTTAACCCCAGTGTGCAGAAGTTGTCAAAACGTGTTTTTCAGCACAAATAAACACGTTTTGGCAACTTTGGTCACCAACATGTAAGTTATAGGGCAGGAACAGAACACTTTTCAAAACGTGTTTTTCAGCCCGAAATAAACGCGTTTTCTCAACTCCTGGAATCACAGTGTAACTGACTGGCTCAGAAGAGCCCACTGAGTCAGCCCTTAACCCCAGTGTGCAGAAGTTGTCAAAACGTGTTTTTCAGCACAAATAAACACGTTTTGGCAACTTTGGTCAACAACATGTAAGTTATAGGGCAGGAACAGAACACTTTTCAAAACGTGTTTTTCAGCCCGAAATAAACGCGTTTTCTCAACCCTTGGAATCACAGTGTAACTGACTGGCTCAGAAGAGCCCACTGAGTCAGCCCTTAACCCCAGTGTGCAGAAGTTGTCAAAACGTGTTTTTCAGCACAAATAAACACGTTTTGGCAACTTTGGTCAACAACATGTAAGTTATAGGGCAGGAACAGAACACTTTTCAAAACGTGTTTTTCAGCACAAATAAACACGTTTTGGCAACTTTGGTCAACAACATGTAAGTTATAGGGCAGGAACAGAACACTTTTCAAAACGTGTTTTTCAGCCCGAAATAAACGCGTTTTCTCAACTCTTGGAATCACAGTGTAACTGACTGGCTCAGAAGAGCCCACTGATTCAGCCCTTAACCCCAGTGTGCAGAAGTTGTCAAAACGTGTTTTTCAGCACAAATAAACACGTTTTGGCAACTTTGGTCACCAACATGTAAGTTATAGGGCAGGAACAGAACACTTTTCAAAACGTGTTTTTCAGCCCGAAATAAACGCGTTTTCTCAACTCCTGGAATCACAGTGTAACTGACTGGCTCAGAAGAGCCCACTGAGTCAGCCCTTAACCCCAGTGTGCAGAAGTTGTCAAAACGTGTTTTTCAGCACAAATAAACACGTTTTGGCAACTTTGGTCAACAACATGTAAGTTATAGGGCAGGAACAGAACACTTTTCAAAACGTGTTTTTCAGCCCGAAATAAACGCGTTTTCTCAACTCTTGGAATCACAGTGTAACTGACTGGTTCAGAAGAGCCCACTGAGTCAGCCCTTAACCCCAGTGTGCAGAAGTTGTCAAAACGTGTTTTTCAGCACAAATAAACACGTTTTGGCAACTTTGGTCAACAACATGTAAGTTATAGGGCAGGAACAGAACACTTTTCAAAACGTGTTTTTCAGCCCGAAATAAACGCGTTTTCTCAACCCTTGGAATCACAGTGTAACTGACTGGCTCAGAAGAGCCCACTGAGTCAGCCCTTAACCCCAGTGTGCAGAAGTTGTCAAAACGTGTTTTTCAGCACAAATAAACACGTTTTGGCAACTTTGGTCACCAACATGTAAGTTATAGGGCAGGAACAGAACACTTTTCAAAACGTGTTTTTCAGCCCGAAATAAACGCGTTTTCTCAACTCCTGGAATCACAGTGTAACTGACTGGCTCAGAAGAGCCCACTGAGTCAGCCCTTAACCCCAGTGTGCAGAAGTTGTCAAAACGTGTTTTTCAGCACAAATAAACACGTTTTGGCAACTTTGGTCAACAACATGTAAGTTATAGGGCAGGAACAGAACACTTTTCAAAACGTGTTTTTCAGCCCGAAATAAACGCGTTTTCTCAACCCTTGGAATCACAGTGTAACTGACTGGCTCAGAAGAGCCCACTGAGTCAGCCCTTAACCCCAGTGTGCAGAAGTTGTCAAAACGTGTTTTTCAGCACAAATAAACACGTTTTGGCAACTTTGGTCAACAACATGTAAGTTATAGGGCAGGAACAGAACACTTTTCAAAACGTGTTTTTCAGCCCGAAATAAACGCGTTTTCTCAACTCTTGGAATCACAGTGTAACTGACTGGTTCAGAAGAGCCCACTGAGTCAGCCCTTAACCCCAGTGTGCAGAAGTTGTCAAAACGTGTTTTTCAGCACAAATAAACACGTTTTGGCAACTTTGGTCAACAACATGTAAGTTATAGGGCAGGAACAGAACACTTTTCAAAACGTGTTTTTCAGCCCGAAATAAACGCGTTTTCTCAACTCCTGGAATCACAGTGTAACTGACTGGCTCAGAAGAGCCCACTGAGTCATCCCTTAACCCCAGTGTGCAGAAGTTGTCAAAACGTGTTTTTCAGCACAAATAAACACGTTTTGGCAACTTTGGTCAACAACATGTAAGTTATAGGGCAGGAACAGAACACTTTTCAAAACGTGTTTTTCAGCCCGAAATAAACGCGTTTTCTCAACTCCTGGAATCACAGTGTAACTGACTGGCTCAGAAGAGCCCACTGAGTCATCCCTTAACCCCAGTGTGCAGAAGTTGTCAAAACGTGTTTTTCAGCACAAAGAAACACGTTTTGGCAACTTTGGTCACCAACATGTAAGTTATAGGGCAGGAACAGAACACTTTTCAAAACGTGTTTTTCAGCCCGAAATAAACGCGTTTTCTCAACCCTTTGAATCACAGTGTAACTGACTGGCTCAGAAGAGCCCACTGAGTCAGCCCTTAACCCCAGTGTGCAGAAGTTGTCAAAACGTGTTTTTCAGCACAAATAAACACGTTTTGGCAACTTTGGTCACCAACATGTAAGTTATAGGGCAGGAACAGAACACTTTTCAAAACGTGTTTTTCAGCCCGAAATAAACGCGTTTTCTCAACCCTTGGAATCACAGTGTAACTGACTGGCTCAGAAGAGCCCACTGATTCAGCCCTTAACCCCAGTGTGCAGAAGTTGTCAAAACGTGTTTTTCAGCACAAATAAACACGTTTTGGCAACTTTGGTCAACAACATGTAAGTTATAGGGCAGGAACAGAACACTTTTCAAAACGTGTTTTTCAGCCCGAAATAAACGCGTTTTCTCAACCCTTGGAATCACAGTGTAACTGACTGGCTCAGAAGAGCCCACTGAGTCAGCCCTTAACCCCAGTGTGCAGAAGTTGTCAAAACGTGTTTTTCAGCACAAATAAACACGTTTTGGCAACTTTGGTCAACAACATGTAAGTTATAGGGCAGGAACAGAACACTTTTCAAAACGTGTTTTTCAGCCCGAAATAAACGCGTTTTCTCAACTCCTGGAATCACAGTGTAACTGACTGGCTCAGAAGAGCCCACTGAGTCAGCCCTTAACCCCAGTGTGCAGAAGTTGTCAAAACGTGTTTTTCAGCACAAATAAACACGTTTTGGCAACTTTGGTCAACAACATGTAAGTTATAGGGCAGGAACAGAACACTTTTCAAAACGTGTTTTTCAGCCCGAAATAAACGCGTTTTCTCAACCCTTGGAATCACAGTGTAACTGACTGGCTCAGAAGAGCCCACTGAGTCAGCCCTTAACCCCAGTGTGCAGAAGTTGTCAAAACGTGTTTTTCAGCACAAATAAACACGTTTTGGCAACTTTGGTCAACAACATGTAAGTTATAGGGCAGGAACAGAACACTTTTCAAAACGTGTTTTTCAGCCCGAAATAAACGCGTTTTCTCAACTCCTGGAATCACAGTGTAACTGACTGGCTCAGAAGAGCCCACTGAGTCAGCCCTTAACCCCAGTGTGCAGAAGTTGTCAAAACGTGTTTTTCAGCACAAATAAACACGTTTTGGCAACTTTGGTCAACAACATGTAAGTTATAGGGCAGGAACAGAACACTTTTCAAAACGTGTTTTTCAGCCCGAAATAAACGCGTTTTCTCAACCCTTGGAATCACAGTGTAACTGACTGGCTCAGAAGAGCCCACTGAGTCAGCCCTTAACCCCAGTGTGCAGAAGTTGTCAAAACGTGTTTTTCAGCACAAATAAACACGTTTTGGCAACTTTGGTCAACAACATGTAAGTTATAGGGCAGGAACAGAACACTTTTCAAAACGTGTTTTTCAGCCCGAAATAAACGCGTTTTCTCAACTCTTGGAATCACAGTGTAACTGACTGGTTCAGAAGAGCCCACTGAGTCAGCCCTTAACCCCAGTGTGCAGAAGTTGTCAAAACGTGTTTTTCAGCACAAATAAACACGTTTTGGCAACTTTGGTCAACAACATGTAAGTTATAGGGCAGGAACAGAACACTTTTCAAAACGTGTTTTTCAGCCCGAAATAAACGCGTTTTCTCAACTCCTGGAATCACAGTGTAACTGACTGGCTCAGAAGAGCCCACTGAGTCATCCCTTAACCCCAGTGTGCAGAAGTTGTCAAAACGTGTTTTTCAGCACAAATAAACACGTTTTGGCAACTTTGGTCAACAACATGTAAGTTATAGGGCAGGAACAGAACACTTTTCAAAACGTGTTTTTCAGCCCGAAATAAACGCGTTTTCTCAACTCCTGGAATCACAGTGTAACTGACTGGCTCAGAAGAGCCCACTGAGTCATCCCTTAACCCCAGTGTGCAGAAGTTGTCAAAACGTGTTTTTCAGCACAAAGAAACACGTTTTGGCAACTTTGGTCACCAACATGTAAGTTATAGGGCAGGAACAGAACACTTTTCAAAACGTGTTTTTCAGCCCGAAATAAACGCGTTTTCTCAACCCTTTGAATCACAGTGTAACTGACTGGCTCAGAAGAGCCCACTGAGTCAGCCCTTAACCCCAGTGTGCAGAAGTTGTCAAAACGTGTTTTTCAGCACAAATAAACACGTTTTGGCAACTTTGGTCACCAACATGTAAGTTATAGGGCAGGAACAGAACACTTTTCAAAACGTGTTTTTCAGCCCGAAATAAACGCGTTTTCTCAACCCTTGGAATCACAGTGTAACTGACTGGCTCAGAAGAGCCCACTGATTCAGCCCTTAACCCCAGTGTGCAGAAGTTGTCAAAACATGTTTTTCAGCACAAATAAACACGTTTTGGCAACTTTGGTCAACAACATGTAAGTTATAGGGCAGGAACAGAACACTTTTCAAAACGTGTTTTTCAGCCCGAAATAAACGCGTTTTCTCAACCCTTGGAATCACAGTGTAACTGACTGGCTCAGAAGAGCCCACTGAGTCAGCCCTTAACCCCAGTGTGCAGAAGTTGTCAAAACGTGTTTTTCAGCACAAATAAACACGTTTTGGCAACTTTGGTCAACAACATGTAAGTTATAGGGCAGGAACAGAACACTTTTCAAAACGTGTTTTTCAGCCCGAAATAAACGCGTTTTCTCAACTCTTGGAATCACAGTGTAACTGACTGGTTCAGAAGAGCCCACTGAGTCAGCCCTTAACCCCAGTGTGCAGAAGTTGTCAAAACGTGTTTTTCAGCACAAATAAACACGTTTTGGCAACTTTGGTCAACAACATGTAAGTTATAGGGCAGGAACAGTACACTTTTCAAAACGTGTTTTTCAGCCCGAAATAAACGCGTTTTCTCAACCCTTGGAATCACAGTGTAACTGACTGGCTCAGAAGAGCCCACTGATTCAGCCCTTAACCCCAGTGTGCAGAAGTTGTCAAAACGTGTTTTTCAGCACAAATAAACACGTTTTGGCAACTTTGGTCACCAACATGTAAGTTATAGGGCAGGAACAGAACACTTTTCAAAACGTGTTTTTCAGCCCGAAATAAACGCGTTTTCTCAACTCCTGGAATCACAGTGTAACTGACTGGCTCAGAAGAGCCCACTGAGTCAGCCCTTAACCCCAGTGTGCAGAAGTTGTCAAAACGTGTTTTTCAGCACAAATAAACACGTTTTGGCAACTTTGGTCAACAACATGTAAGTTATAGGGCAGGAACAGAACACTTTTCAAAACGTGTTTTTCAGCCCGAAATAAACGCGTTTTCTCAACCCTTGGAATCACAGTGTAACTGACTGGCTCAGAAGAGCCCACTGAGTCAGCCCTTAACCCCAGTGTGCAGAAGTTGTCAAAACGTGTTTTTCAGCACAAATAAACACGTTTTGGCAACTTTGGTCACCAACATGTAAGTTATAGGGCAGGAACAGAACACTTTTCAAAACGTGTTTTTCAGCCCGAAATAAACGCGTTTTCTCAACCCTTGGAATCACAGTGTAACTGACTGGCTCAGAAGAGCCCACTGAGTCAGCCCTTAACCCCAGTGTGCAGAAGTTGTCAAAACGTGTTTTTAAGCACAAATAAACACGTTTTGGCAACTATGGTCACCAACATGTAAGTTATAGGGCAGGAACAGAACACTTTTCAAAACGTGTTTTTCAGCCCGAAATAAACGCGTTTTCTCAACTCCTGGAATCACAGTGTAACTGACTGGCTCAGAAGAGCCCACTGAGTCAGCCCTTAACCCCAGTGTGCAGAAGTTGTCAAAACGTGTTTTTCAGCACAAATAAACACGTTTTGGCAACTTTGGTCAACAACATGTAAGTTATAGGGCAGGAACAGAACACTTTTCAAAACGTGTTTTTCAGCCCGAAATAAACGCGTTTTCTCAACTCCTGGAATCACAGTGTAACTGACTGGCTCAGAAGAGCCCACTGAGTCAGCCCTTAACCCCAGTGTGCAGAAGTTGTCAAAACGTGTTTTTCAGCACAAATAAACACGTTTTGGCAACTTTGGTCAACAACATGTAAGTTATAGGGCAGGAACAGAACACTTTTCAAAACGTGTTTTTCAGCCCGAAATAAACGCGTTTTCTCAACTCTTGGAATCACAGTGTAACTGACTGGTTCAGAAGAGCCCACTGAGTCAGCCCTTAACCCCAGTGTGCAGAAGTTGTCAAAACGTGTTTTTCAGCACAAATAAACACGTTTTGGCAACTTTGGTCAACAACATGTAAGTTATAGGGCAGGAACAGAACACTTTTCAAAACGTGTTTTTCAGCCCGAAATAAACGCGTTTTCTCAACCCTTGGAATCACAGTGTAACTGACTGGCTCAGAAGAGCCCACTGAGTCAGCCCTTAACCCCAGTGTGCAGAAGTTGTCAAAACGTGTTTTTCAGCACAAATAAACACGTTTTGGCAACTTTGGTCACCAACATGTAAGTTATAGGGCAGGAACAGAACACTTTTCAAAACGTGTTTTTCAGCCCGAAATAAACGCGTTTTCTCAACTCCTGGAATCACAGTGTAACTGACTGGCTCAGAAGAGCCCACTGAGTCAGCCCTTAACCCCAGTGTGCAGAAGTTGTCAAAACGTGTTTTTCAGCACAAATAAACACGTTTTGGCAACTTTGGTCAACAACATGTAAGTTATAGGGCAGGAACAGAACACTTTTCAAAACGTGTTTTTCAGCCCGAAATAAACGCGTTTTCTCAACCCTTGGAATCACAGTGTAACTGACTGGCTCAGAAGAGCCCACTGAGTCAGCCCTTAACCCCAGTGTGCAGAAGTTGTCAAAACGTGTTTTTCAGCACAAATAAACCCGTTTTGGCAACTTTGGTCAACAACATGTAAGTTATAGGGCAGGAACAGAACACTTTTCAAAACGTGTTTTTCAGCCCGAAATAAACGCGTTTTCTCAACTCTTGGAATCACAGTGTAACTGACTGGTTCAGAAGAGCCCACTGAGTCAGCCCTTAACCCCAGTGTGCAGAAGTTGTCAAAACGTGTTTTTCAGCACAAATAAACACGTTTTGGCAACTTTGGTCAACAACATGTAAGTTATAGGGCAGGAACAGAACACTTTTCAAAACGTGTTTTTCAGCCCGAAATAAACGCGTTTTCTCAACTCCTGGAATCACAGTGTAACTGACTGGCTCAGAAGAGCCCACTGAGTCATCCCTTAACCCCAGTGTGCAGAAGTTGTCAAAACGTGTTTTTCAGCACAAATAAACACGTTTTGGCAACTTTGGTCAACAACATGTAAGTTATAGGGCAGGAACAGAACACTTTTCAAAACGTGTTTTTCAGCCCGAAATAAACGCGTTTTCTCAACTCCTGGAATCACAGTGTAACTGACTGGCTCAGAAGAGCCCACTGAGTCATCCCTTAACCCCAGTGTGCAGAAGTTGTCAAAACGTGTTTTTCAGCACAAAGAAACACGTTTTGGCAACTTTGGTCACCAACATGTAAGTTATAGGGCAGGAACAGAACACTTTTCAAAACGTGTTTTTCAGCCCGAAATAAACGCGTTTTCTCAACCCTTTGAATCACAGTGTAACTGACTGGCTCAGAAGAGCCCACTGAGTCAGCCCTTAACCCCAGTGTGCAGAAGTTGTCAAAACGTGTTTTTCAGCACAAATAAACACGTTTTGGCAACTTTGGTCACCAACATGTAAGTTATAGGGCAGGAACAGAACACTTTTCAAAACGTGTTTTTCAGCCCGAAATAAACGCGTTTTCTCAACCCTTGGAATCACAGTGTAACTGACTGGCTCAGAAGAGCCCACTGATTCAGCCCTTAACCCCAGTGTGCAGAAGTTGTCAAAACGTGTTTTTCAGCACAAATAAACACGTTTTGGCAACTTTGGTCAACAACATGTAAGTTATAGGGCAGGAACAGAACACTTTTCAAAACGTGTTTTTCAGCCCGAAATAAACGCGTTTTCTCAACCCTTGGAATCACAGTGTAACTGACTGGCTCAGAAGAGCCCACTGAGTCAGCCCTTAACCCCAGTGTGCAGAAGTTGTCAAAACGTGTTTTTCAGCACAAATAAACACGTTTTGGCAACTTTGGTCAACAACATGTAAGTTATAGGGCAGGAACAGAACACTTTTCAAAACGTGTTTTTCAGCCCGAAATAAACGCGTTTTCTCAACTCCTGGAATCACAGTGTAACTGACTGGCTCAGAAGAGCCCACTGAGTCAGCCCTTAACCCCAGTGTGCAGAAGTTGTCAAAACGTGTTTTTCAGCACAAATAAACACGTTTTGGCAACTTTGGTCAACAACATGTAAGTTATAGGGCAGGAACAGAACACTTTTCAAAACGTGTTTTTCAGCCCGAAATAAACGCGTTTTCTCAACCCTTGGAATCACAGTGTAACTGACTGGCTCAGAAGAGCCCACTGAGTCAGCCCTTAACCTCAGTGTGCAGAAGTTGTCAAAACGTGTTTTTCAGCACAAATAAACACGTTTTGGCAACTTTGGTCAACAACATGTAAGTTATAGGGCAGGAACAGAACACTTTTCAAAACGTGTTTTTCAGCCCGAAATAAACGCGTTTTCTCAACTCCTGGAATCACAGTGTAACTGACTGGCTCAGAAGAGCCCACTGAGTCAGCCCTTAACCCCAGTGTGCAGAAGTTGTCAAAACGTGTTTTTCAGCACAAATAAACACGTTTTGGCAACTTTGGTCAACAACATGTAAGTTATAGGGCAGGAACAGAACACTTTTCAAAACGTGTTTTTCAGCCCGAAATAAACGCGTTTTCTCAACCCTTGGAATCACAGTGTAACTGACTGGCTCAGAAGAGCCCACTGAGTCAGCCCTTAACCCCAGTGTGCAGAAGTTGTCAAAACGTGTTTTTCAGCACAAATAAACACGTTTTGGCAACTTTGGTCAACAACATGTAAGTTATAGGGCAGGAACAGAACACTTTTCAAAACGTGTTTTTCAGCCCGAAATAAACGCGTTTTCTCAACTCTTGGAATCACAGTGTAACTGACTGGTTCAGAAGAGCCCACTGAGTCAGCCCTTAACCCCAGTGTGCAGAAGTTGTCAAAACGTGTTTTTCAGCACAAATAAACACGTTTTGGCAACTTTGGTCAACAACATGTAAGTTATAGGGCAGGAACAGAACACTTTTCAAAACGTGTTTTTCAGCCCGAAATAAACGCGTTTTCTCAACTCCTGGAATCACAGTGTAACTGACTGGCTCAGAAGAGCCCACTGAGTCATCCCTTAACCCCAGTGTGCAGAAGTTGTCAAAACGTGTTTTTCAGCACAAATAAACACGTTTTGGCAACTTTGGTCAACAACATGTAAGTTATAGGGCAGGAACAGAACACTTTTCAAAACGTGTTTTTCAGCCCGAAATAAACGCGTTTTCTCAACTCCTGGAATCACAGTGTAACTGACTGGCTCAGAAGAGCCCACTGAGTCATCCCTTAACCCCAGTGTGCAGAAGTTGTCAAAACGTGTTTTTCAGCACAAAGAAACACGTTTTGGCAACTTTGGTCACCAACATGTAAGTTATAGGGCAGGAACAGAACACTTTTCAAAACGTGTTTTTCAGCCCGAAATAAACGCGTTTTCTCAACCCTTTGAATCACAGTGTAACTGACTGGCTCAGAAGAGCCCACTGAGTCAGCCCTTAACCCCAGTGTGCAGAAGTTGTCAAAACGTGTTTTTCAGCACAAATAAACACGTTTTGGCAACTTTGGTCACCAACATGTAAGTTATAGGGCAGGAACAGAACACTTTTCAAAACGTGTTTTTCAGCCCGAAATAAACGCGTTTTCTCAACCCTTGGAATCACAGTGTAACTGACTGGCTCAGAAGAGCCCACTGATTCAGCCCTTAACCCCAGTGTGCAGAAGTTGTCAAAACATGTTTTTCAGCACAAATAAACACGTTTTGGCAACTTTGGTCAACAACATGTAAGTTATAGGGCAGGAACAGAACACTTTTCAAAACGTGTTTTTCAGCCCGAAATAAACGCGTTTTCTCAACCCTTTTAATCACAGTGTAACTGACTGGCTCAGAAGAGCCCACTGAGTCAGCCCTTAACCCCAGTGTGCAGAAGTTGTCAAAACGTGTTTTTCAGCACAAATAAACACGTTTTGGCAACTTTGGTCAACAACATGTAAGTTATAGGGCAGGAACAGAACACTTTTCAAAACGTGTTTTTCAGCCCGAAATAAACGCGTTTTCTCAACTCTTGGAATCACAGTGTAACTGACTGGTTCAGAAGAGCCCACTGAGTCAGCCCTTAACCCCAGTGTGCAGAAGTTGTCAAAACGTGTTTTTCAGCACAAATAAACACGTTTTGGCAACTTTGGTCAACAACATGTAAGTTATAGGGCAGGAACAGTACACTTTTCAAAACGTGTTTTTCAGCCCGAAATAAACGCGTTTTCTCAACCCTTGGAATCACAGTGTAACTGACTGGCTCAGAAGAGCCCACTGATTCAGCCCTTAACCCCAGTGTGCAGAAGTTGTCAAAACGTGTTTTTCAGCACAAATAAACACGTTTTGGCAACTTTGGTCACCAACATGTAAGTTATAGGGCAGGAACAGAACACTTTTCAAAACGTGTTTTTCAGCCCGAAATAAACGCGTTTTCTCAACTCCTGGAATCACAGTGTAACTGACTGGCTCAGAAGTGCCCACTGAGTCAGCCCTTAACCCCAGTGTGCAGAAGTTGTCAAAACGTGTTTTTCAGCACAAATAAACACGTTTTGGCAACTTTGGTCAACAACATGTAAGTTATAGGGCAGGAACAGAACACTTTTCAAAACGTGTTTTTCAGCCCGAAATAAACGCGTTTTCTCAACTCCTGGAATCACAGTGTAACTGACTGGCTCAGAAGAGCCCACTGAGTCATCCCTTAACCCCAGTGTGCAGAAGTTGTCAAAACGTGTTTTTCAGCACAAAGAAACACGTTTTGGCAACTTTGGTCACCAACATGTAAGTTATAGGGCAGGAACAGAACACTTTTCAAAACGTGTTTTTCAGCCCGAAATAAACGCGTTTTCTCAACCCTTTGAATCACAGTGTAACTGACTGGCTCAGAAGAGCCCACTGAGTCAGCCCTTAACCCCAGTGTGCAGAAGTTGTCAAAACGTGTTTTTCAGCACAAATAAACACGTTTTGGCAACTTTGGTCAACAACATGTAAGTTATAGGGCAGGAACAGAACACTTTTCAAAACGTGTTTTTCAGCCCGAAATAAACGCGTTTTCTCAACCCTTGGAATCACAGTGTAACTGACTGGCTCAGAAGAGCCCACTGAGTCAGCCCTTAACCCCAGTGTGCAGAAGTTGTCAAAACGTGTTTTTCAGCACAAATAAACACGTTTTGGCAACTTTGGTCAACAACATGTAAGTTATAGGGCAGGAACAGAACACTTTTCAAAACGTGTTTTTCAGCCCGAAATAAACGCGTTTTCTCAACTCTTGGAATCACAGTGTAACTGACTGGTTCAGAAGAGCCCACTGAGTCAGCCCTTAACCCCAGTGTGCAGAAGTTGTCAAAACGTGTTTTTCAGCACAAATAAACACGTTTTGGCAACTTTGGTCAACAACATGTAAGTTATAGGGCAGGAACAGTACACTTTTCAAAACGTGTTTTTCAGCCCGAAATAAACGCGTTTTCTCAACCCTTGGAATCACAGTGTAACTGACTGGCTCAGAAGAGCCCACTGATTCAGCCCTTAACCCCAGTGTGCAGAAGTTGTCAAAACGTGTTTTTCAGCACAAATAAACACGTTTTGGCAACTTTGGTCACCAACATGTAAGTTATAGGGCAGGAACAGAACACTTTTCAAAACGTGTTTTTCAGCCCGAAATAAACGCGTTTTCTCAACTCCTGGAATCACAGTGTAACTGACTGGCTCAGAAGAGCCCACTGAGTCAGCCCTTAACCCCAGTGTGCAGAAGTTGTCAAAACGTGTTTTTCAGCACAAATAAACACGTTTTGGCAACTTTGGTCAACAACATGTAAGTTATAGGGCAGGAACAGAACACTTTTCAAAACGTGTTTTTCAGCCCGAAATAAACGCGTTTTCTCAACCCTTGGAATCACAGTGTAACTGACTGGCTCAGAAGAGCCCACTGAGTCAGCCCTTAACCCCAGTGTGCAGAAGTTGTCAAAACGTGTTTTTCAGCACAAATAAACACGTTTTGGCAACTTTGGTCACCAACATGTAAGTTATAGGGCAGGAACAGAACACTTTTCAAAACGTGTTTTTCAGCCCGAAATAAACGCGTTTTCTCAACCCTTGGAATCACAGTGTAACTGACTGGCTCAGAAGAGCCCACTGAGTCAGCCCTTAACCCCAGTGTGCAGAAGTTGTCAAAACGTGTTTTTAAGCACAAATAAACACGTTTTGGCAACTTTGGTCACCAACATGTAAGTTATAGGGCAGGAACAGAACACTTTTCAAAACGTGTTTTTCAGCCCGAAATAAACGCGTTTTCTCAACTCCTGGAATTACAGTGTAACTGACTGGCTCAGAAGAGCCCACTGAGTCAGCCCTTAACCCCAGTGTGCAGAAGTTGTCAAAACGTGTTTTTCAGCACAAATAAACACGTTTTGGCAACTTTGGTCAACAACATGTAAGTTATAGGGCAGGAACAGAACACTTTTCAAAACGTGTTTTTCAGCCCGAAATAAACGCGTTTTCTCAACTCCTGGAATCACAGTGTAACTGACTGGCTCAGAAGAGCCCACTGAGTCAGCCCTTAACCCCAGTGTGCAGAAGTTGTCAAAACGTGTTTTTCAGCACAAATAAACACGTTTTGGCAACTTTGGTCAACAACATGTAAGTTATAGGGCAGGAACAGAACACTTTTCAAAACGTGTTTTTCAGCCCGAAATCAACGCGTTTTCTCAACCCTTGGAATCACAGTGTAACTGACTGGCTCAGAAGAGCCCACTGAGTCAGCCCTTAACCCCAGTGTGCAGAAGTTGTCAAAACGTGTTTTTCAGCACAAATAAACACGTTTTGGCAACTTTGGTCACCAACATGTAAGTTATAGGGCAGGAACAGAACACTTTTCAAAACGTGTTTTTCAGCCCGAAATAAACGCGTTTTCTCAACTCCTGGAATCACAGTGTAACTGACTGGCTCAGAAGAGCCCACTGAGTCAGCCCTTAACCCCAGTGTGCAGAAGTTGTCAAAACGTGTTTTTCAGCACAAATAAACACGTTTTGGCAACTTTGGTCAACAACATGTAAGTTATAGGGCAGGAACAGAACACTTTTCAAAACGTGTTTTTCAGCCCGAAATAAACGCGTTTTCTCAACTCTTGGAATCACAGTGTAACTGACTGGTTCAGAAGAGCCCACTGAGTCAGCCCTTAACCCCAGTGTGCAGAAGTTGTCAAAACGTGTTTTTCAGCACAAATAAACACGTTTTGGCAACTTTGGTCAACAACATTTAAGTTATAGGGCAGGAACAGAACACTTTTCAAAACGTGTTTTTCAGCCCGAAATAAACGCGTTTTCTCAACCCTTGGAATCACAGTGTAACTGACTGGCTCAGAAGAGCCCACTGATTCAGCCCTTAACCCCAGTGTGCAGAAGTTGTCAAAACGTGTTTTTCAGCACAAATAAACACGTTTTGGCAACTTTGGTCACCAACATGTAAGTTATAGGGCAGGAACAGAACACTTTTCAAAACGTGTTTTTCAGCCCGAAATAAACGCGTTTTCTAAACTCCTGGAATCACAGTGTAACTGACTGGCTCAGAAGAGCCCACTGAGTCAGCCCTTAACCCCAGTGTGCAGAAGTTGTCAAAACGTGTTTTTCAGCACAAATAAACACGTTTTGGCAACTTTGGTCAACAACATGTAAGTTATAGGGCAGGAACAGAACACTTTTCAAAACGTGTTTTTCAGCCCGAAATAAACGCGTTTTCTCAACCCTTGGAATCACAGTGTAACTGACTGGCTCAGAAGAGCCCACTGAGTCAGCCCTTAACCCCAGTGTGCAGAAGTTGTCAAAACGTGTTTTTAAGCACAAATAAACACGTTTTGGCAACTTTGGTCACCAACATGTAAGTTATAGGGCAGGAACAGAACACTTTTCAAAACGTGTTTTTCAGCCCGAAATAAACGCGTTTTCTCAACTCCTGGAATCACAGTGTAACTGACTGGCTCAGAAGAGCCCACTGAGTCAGCCCTTAACCCCAGTGTGCAGAAGTTGTCAAAACGTGTTTTTCAGCACAAATAAACACGTTTTGGCAACTTTGGTCAACAACATGTAAGTTATAGGGCAGGAACAGAACACTTTTCAAAACGTGTTTTTCAGCCCGAAATAAACGCGTTTTCTCAACTCCTGGAATCACAGTGTAACTGACTGGCTCAGAAGAGCCCACTGAATCAGCCCTTAACCCCAGTGTGCAGAAGTTGTCAAAACGTGTTTTTCAGCACAAATAAACACGTTTTGGCAACTTTGGTCAACAACATGTAAGTTATAGGGCAGGAACAGAACACTTTTCAAAATGTGTTTTTCAGCCCGAAATCAACGCGTTTTCTCAACCCTTGGAATCACAGTGTAACTGACTGGCTCAGAAGAGCCCACTGAGTCAGCCCTTAACCCCAGTGTGCAGAAGTTGTCAAAACGTGTTTTTCAGCACAAATAAACACGTTTTGGCAACTTTGGTCACCAACATGTAAGTTATAGGGCAGGAACAGAACACTTTTCAAAACGTGTTTTTCAGCCCGAAATAAACGCGTTTTCTCAACTCCTGGAATCACAGTGTAACTGACTGGCTCAGAAGAGCCCACTGAGTCAGCCCTTAACCCCAGTGTGCAGAAGTTGTCAAAACGTGTTTTTCAGCACAAATAAACACGTTTTGGCAACTTTGGTCAACAACATGTAAGTTATAGGGCAGGAACAGAACACTTTTCAAAACGTGTTTTTCAGCCCGAAATAAACGCGTTTTCTCAACTCTTGGAATCACAGTGTAACTGACTGGTTCAGAAGAGCCCACTGAGTCAGCCCTTAACCCCAGTGTGCAGAAGTTGTCAAAACGTGTTTTTCAGCACAAATAAACACGTTTTGGCAACTTTGGTCAACAACATGTAAGTTATAGGGCAGGAACAGAACACTTTTCAAAACGTGTTTTTCAGCCCGAAATAAACGCGTTTTCTCAACCCTTGGAATCACAGTGTAACTGACTGGCTCAGAAGAGCCCACTGATTCAGCCCTTAACCCCAGTGTGCAGAAGTTGTCAAAACGTGTTTTTCAGCACAAATAAACACGTTTTGGCAACTTTGGTCACCAACATGTAAGTTATAGGGCAGGAACAGAACACTTTTCAAAACGTGTTTTTCAGCCCGAAATAAACGCGTTTTCTCAACTCCTGGAATCACAGTGTAACTGACTGGCTCAGAAGAGCCCACTGAGTCAGCCCTTAACCCCAGTGTGCAGAAGTTGTCAAAACGTGTTTTTCAGCACAAATAAACACGTTTTGGCAACTTTGGTCAACAACATGTAAGTTATAGGGCAGGAACAGAACACTTTTCAAAACGTGTTTTTCAGCCCGAAATAAACGCGTTTTCTCAACCCTTGGAATCACAGTGTAACTGACTGGCTCAGAAGAGCCCACTGAGTCAGCCCTTAACCCCAGTGTGCAGAAGTTGTCAAAACGTGTTTTTCAGCACAAATAAACACGTTTTGGCAACTTTGGTCACCAACATGTAAGTTATAGGGCAGGAACAGAACACTTTTCAAAACGTGTTTTTCAGCCCGAAATAAACGCGTTTTCTCAACCCTTGGAATCACAGTGTAACTGACTGGCTCAGAAGAGCCCACTGATTCAGCCCTTAACCCCAGTGTGCAGAAGTTGTCAAAACATGTTTTTCAGCACAAATAAACACGTTTTGGCAACTTTGGTCAACAACATGTAAGTTATAGGGCAGGAACAGAACACTTTTCAAAACGTGTTTTTCAGCCCGAAATAAACGCGTTTTCTCAACCCTTTTAATCACAGTGTAACTGACTGGCTCAGAAGAGCCCACTGAGTCAGCCCTTAACCCCAGTGTGCAGAAGTTGTCAAAACGTGTTTTTCAGCACAAATAAACACGTTTTGGCAACTTTGGTCAACAACATGTAAGTTATAGGGCAGGAACAGAACACTTTTCAAAACGTGTTTTTCAGCCCGAAATAAACGCGTTTTCTCAACTCTTGGAATCACAGTGTAACTGACTGGTTCAGAAGAGCCCACTGAGTCAGCCCTTAACCCCAGTGTGCAGAAGTTGTCAAAACGTGTTTTTCAGCACAAATAAACACGTTTTGGCAACTTTGGTCAACAACATGTAAGTTATAGGGCAGGAACAGTACACTTTTCAAAACGTGTTTTTCAGCCCGAAATAAACGCGTTTTCTCAACCCTTGGAATCACAGTGTAACTGACTGGCTCAGAAGAGCCCACTGATTCAGCCCTTAACCCCAGTGTGCAGAAGTTGTCAAAACGTGTTTTTCAGCACAAATAAACACGTTTTGGCAACTTTGGTCACCAACATGTAAGTTATAGGGCAGGAACAGAACACTTTTCAAAACGTGTTTTTCAGCCCGAAATAAACGCGTTTTCTCAACTCCTGGAATCACAGTGTAACTGACTGGCTCAGAAGTGCCCACTGAGTCAGCCCTTAACCCCAGTGTGCAGAAGTTGTCAAAACGTGTTTTTCAGCACAAATAAACACGTTTTGGCAACTTTGGTCAACAACATGTAAGTTATAGGGCAGGAACAGAACACTTTTCAAAACGTGTTTTTCAGCCCGAAATAAACGCGTTTTCTCAACCCTTGGAATCACAGTGTAACTGACTGGCTCAGAAGAGCCCACTGAGTCAGCCCTTAACCCCAGTGTGCAGAAGTTGTCAAAACGTGTTTTTCAGCACAAATAAACACGTTTTGGCAACTTTGGTCACCAACATGTAAGTTATAGGGCAGGAACAGAACACTTTTCAAAACGTGTTTTTCAGCCCGAAATAAACGCGTTTTCTCAACCCTTGGAATCACAGTGTAACTGACTGGCTCAGAAGAGCCCACTGAGTCAGCCCTTAACCCCAGTGTGCAGAAGTTGTCAAAACGTGTTTTTAAGCACAAATAAACACGTTTTGGCAACTATGGTCACCAACATGTAAGTTATAGGGCAGGAACAGAACACTTTTCAAAACGTGTTTTTCAGCCCGAAATAAACGCGTTTTCTCAACTCCTGGAATCACAGTGTAACTGACTGGCTCAGAAGAGCCCACTGAGTCAGCCCTTAACCCCAGTGTGCAGAAGTTGTCAAAACGTGTTTTTCAGCACAAATAAACACGTTTTGGCAACTTTGGTCAACAACATGTAAGTTATAGGGCAGGAACAGAACACTTTTCAAAACGTGTTTTTCAGCCCGAAATAAACGCGTTTTCTCAACTCCTGGAATCACAGTGTAACTGACTGGCTCAGAAGAGCCCACTGAGTCAGCCCTTAACCCCAGTGTGCAGAAGTTGTCAAAACGTGTTTTTCAGCACAAATAAACACGTTTTGGCAACTTTGGTCAACAACATGTAAGTTATAGGGCAGGAACAGAACACTTTTCAAAACGTGTTTTTCAGCCCGAAATAAACGCGTTTTCTCAACTCTTGGAATCACAGTGTAACTGACTGGTTCAGAAGAGCCCACTGAGTCAGCCCTTAACCCCAGTGTGCAGAAGTTGTCAAAACGTGTTTTTCAGCACAAATAAACACGTTTTGGCAACTTTGGTCAACAACATGTAAGTTATAGGGCAGGAACAGAACACTTTTCAAAACGTGTTTTTCAGCCCGAAATAAACGCGTTTTCTCAACTCCTGGAATCACAGTGTAACTGACTGGCTCAGAAGAGCCCACTGAGTCATCCCTTAACCCCAGTGTGCAGAAGTTGTCAAAACGTGTTTTTCAGCACAAATAAACACGTTTTGGCAACTTTGGTCACCAACATGTAAGTTATAGGGCAGGAACAGAACACTTTTCAAAACGTGTTTTTCAGCCCGAAATAAACGCGTTTTCTCAACTCCTGGAATCACAGTGTAACTGACTGGCTCAGAAGAGCCCACTGAGTCAGCCCTTAACCCCAGTGTGCAGAAGTTGTCAAAACGTGTTTTTCAGCACAAATAAACACGTTTTGGCAACTTTGGTCAACAACATTTAAGTTATAGGGCAGGAACAGAACACTTTTCAAAACGTGTTTTTCAGCCCGAAATAAACGCGTTTTCTCAACCCTTGGAATCACAGTGTAACTGACTGGCTCAGAAGAGCCCACTGATTCAGCCCTTAACCCCAGTGTGCAGAAGTTGTCAAAACGTGTTTTTCAGCACAAATAAACACGTTTTGGCAACTTTGGTCACCAACATGTAAGTTATAGGGCAGGAACAGAACACTTTTCAAAACGTGTTTTTCAGCCCGAAATAAACGCGTTTTCTAAACTCCTGGAATCACAGTGTAACTGACTGGCTCAGAAGAGCCCACTGAGTCAGCCCTTAACCCCAGTGTGCAGAAGTTGTCAAAACGTGTTTTTCAGCACAAATAAACACGTTTTGGCAACTTTGGTCAACAACATGTAAGTTATAGGGCAGGAACAGAACACTTTTCAAAACGTGTTTTTCAGCCCGAAATAAACGCGTTTTCTCAACCCTTGGAATCACAGTGTAACTGACTGGCTCAGAAGAGCCCACTGAGTCAGCCCTTAACCCCAGTGTGCAGAAGTTGTCAAAACGTGTTTTTAAGCACAAATAAACACGTTTTGGCAACTTTGGTCACCAACATGTAAGTTATAGGGCAGGAACAGAACACTTTTCAAAACGTGTTTTTCAGCCCGAAATAAACGCGTTTTCTCAACTCCTGGAATCACAGTGTAACTGACTGGCTCAGAAGAGCCCACTGAGTCAGCCCTTAACCCCAGTGTGCAGAAGTTGTCAAAACGTGTTTTTCAGCACAAATAAACACGTTTTGGCAACTTTGGTCAACAACATGTAAGTTATAGGGCAGGAACAGAACACTTTTCAAAACGTGTTTTTCAGCCCGAAATAAACGCGTTTTCTCAACTCCTGGAATCACAGTGTAACTGACTGGCTCAGAAGAGCCCACTGAATCAGCCCTTAACCCCAGTGTGCAGAAGTTGTCAAAACGTGTTTTTCAGCACAAATAAACACGTTTTGGCAACTTTGGTCAACAACATGTAAGTTATAGGGCAGGAACAGAACACTTTTCAAAATGTGTTTTTCAGCCCGAAATCAACGCGTTTTCTCAACCCTTGGAATCACAGTGTAACTGACTGGCTCAGAAGAGCCCACTGAGTCAGCCCTTAACCCCAGTGTGCAGAAGTTGTCAAAACGTGTTTTTCAGCACAAATAAACACGTTTTGGCAACTTTGGTCACCAACATGTAAGTTATAGGGCAGGAACAGAACACTTTTCAAAACGTGTTTTTCAGCCCGAAATAAACGCGTTTTCTCAACTCCTGGAATCACAGTGTAACTGACTGGCTCAGAAGAGCCCACTGAGTCAGCCCTTAACCCCAGTGTGCAGAAGTTGTCAAAACGTGTTTTTCAGCACAAATAAACACGTTTTGGCAACTTTGGTCAACAACATGTAAGTTATAGGGCAGGAACAGAACACTTTTCAAAACGTGTTTTTCAGCCCGAAATAAACGCGTTTTCTCAACTCTTGGAATCACAGTGTAACTGACTGGTTCAGAAGAGCCCACTGAGTCAGCCCTTAACCCCAGTGTGCAGAAGTTGTCAAAACGTGTTTTTCAGCACAAATAAACACGTTTTGGCAACTTTGGTCAACAACATGTAAGTTATAGGGCAGGAACAGAACACTTTTCAAAACGTGTTTTTCAGCCCGAAATAAACGCGTTTTCTCAACCCTTGGAATCACAGTGTAACTGACTGGCTCAGAAGAGCCCACTGATTCAGCCCTTAACCCCAGTGTGCAGAAGTTGTCAAAACGTGTTTTTCAGCACAAATAAACACGTTTTGGCAACTTTGGTCACCAACATGTAAGTTATAGGGCAGGAACAGAACACTTTTCAAAACGTGTTTTTCAGCCCGAAATAAACGCGTTTTCTCAACTCCTGGAATCACAGTGTAACTGACTGGCTCAGAAGAGCCCACTGAGTCAGCCCTTAACCCCAGTGTGCAGAAGTTGTCAAAACGTGTTTTTCAGCACAAATAAACACGTTTTGGCAACTTTGGTCAACAACATGTAAGTTATAGGGCAGGAACAGAACACTTTTCAAAACGTGTTTTTCAGCCCGAAATAAACGCGTTTTCTCAACCCTTGGAATCACAGTGTAACTGACTGGCTCAGAAGAGCCCACTGAGTCAGCCCTTAACCCCAGTGTGCAGAAGTTGTCAAAACGTGTTTTTCAGCACAAATAAACACGTTTTGGCAACTTTGGTCACCAACATGTAAGTTATAGGGCAGGAACAGAACACTTTTCAAAACGTGTTTTTCAGCCCGAAATAAACGCGTTTTCTCAACCCTTGGAATCACAGTGTAACTGACTGGCTCAGAAGAGCCCACTGATTCAGCCCTTAACCCCAGTGTGCAGAAGTTGTCAAAACATGTTTTTCAGCACAAATAAACACGTTTTGGCAACTTTGGTCAACAACATGTAAGTTATAGGGCAGGAACAGAACACTTTTCAAAACGTGTTTTTCAGCCCGAAATAAACGCGTTTTCTCAACCCTTTTAATCACAGTGTAACTGACTGGCTCAGAAGAGCCCACTGAGTCAGCCCTTAACCCCAGTGTGCAGAAGTTGTCAAAACGTGTTTTTCAGCACAAATAAACACGTTTTGGCAACTTTGGTCAACAACATGTAAGTTATAGGGCAGGAACAGAACACTTTTCAAAACGTGTTTTTCAGCCCGAAATAAACGCGTTTTCTCAACTCTTGGAATCACAGTGTAACTGACTGGTTCAGAAGAGCCCACTGAGTCAGCCCTTAACCCCAGTGTGCAGAAGTTGTCAAAACGTGTTTTTCAGCACAAATAAACACGTTTTGGCAACTTTGGTCAACAACATGTAAGTTATAGGGCAGGAACAGTACACTTTTCAAAACGTGTTTTTCAGCCCGAAATAAACGCGTTTTCTCAACCCTTGGAATCACAGTGTAACTGACTGGCTCAGAAGAGCCCACTGATTCAGCCCTTAACCCCAGTGTGCAGAAGTTGTCAAAACGTGTTTTTCAGCACAAATAAACACGTTTTGGCAACTTTGGTCACCAACATGTAAGTTATAGGGCAGGAACAGAACACTTTTCAAAACGTGTTTTTCAGCCCGAAATAAACGCGTTTTCTCAACTCCTGGAATCACAGTGTAACTGACTGGCTCAGAAGTGCCCACTGAGTCAGCCCTTAACCCCAGTGTGCAGAAGTTGTCAAAACGTGTTTTTCAGCACAAATAAACACGTTTTGGCAACTTTGGTCAACAACATGTAAGTTATAGGGCAGGAACAGAACACTTTTCAAAACGTGTTTTTCAGCCCGAAATAAACGCGTTTTCTCAACCCTTGGAATCACAGTGTAACTGACTGGCTCAGAAGAGCCCACTGAGTCAGCCCTTAACCCCAGTGTGCAGAAGTTGTCAAAACGTGTTTTTCAGCACAAATAAACACGTTTTGGCAACTTTGGTCACCAACATGTAAGTTATAGGGCAGGAACAGAACACTTTTCAAAACGTGTTTTTCAGCCCGAAATAAACGCGTTTTCTCAACCCTTGGAATCACAGTGTAACTGACTGGCTCAGAAGAGCCCACTGAGTCAGCCCTTAACCCCAGTGTGCAGAAGTTGTCAAAACGTGTTTTTAAGCACAAATAAACACGTTTTGGCAACTATGGTCACCAACATGTAAGTTATAGGGCAGGAACAGAACACTTTTCAAAACGTGTTTTTCAGCCCGAAATAAACGCGTTTTCTCAACTCCTGGAATCACAGTGTAACTGACTGGCTCAGAAGAGCCCACTGAGTCAGCCCTTAACCCCAGTGTGCAGAAGTTGTCAAAACGTGTTTTTCAGCACAAATAAACACGTTTTGGCAACTTTGGTCAACAACATGTAAGTTATAGGGCAGGAACAGAACACTTTTCAAAACGTGTTTTTCAGCCCGAAATAAACGCGTTTTCTCAACTCCTGGAATCACAGTGTAACTGACTGGCTCAGAAGAGCCCACTGAGTCAGCCCTTAACCCCAGTGTGCAGAAGTTGTCAAAACGTGTTTTTCAGCACAAATAAACACGTTTTGGCAACTTTGGTCAACAACATGTAAGTTATAGGGCAGGAACAGAACACTTTTCAAAACGTGTTTTTCAGCCCGAAATAAACGCGTTTTCTCAACTCTTGGAATCACAGTGTAACTGACTGGTTCAGAAGAGCCCACTGAGTCAGCCCTTAACCCCAGTGTGCAGAAGTTGTCAAAACGTGTTTTTCAGCACAAATAAACACGTTTTGGCAACTTTGGTCAACAACATGTAAGTTATAGGGCAGGAACAGAACACTTTTCAAAACGTGTTTTTCAGCCCGAAATAAACGCGTTTTCTCAACTCCTGGAATCACAGTGTAACTGACTGGCTCAGAAGAGCCCACTGAGTCATCCCTTAACCCCAGTGTGCAGAAGTTGTCAAAACGTGTTTTTCAGCACAAATAAACACGTTTTGGCAACTTTGGTCAACAACATGTAAGTTATAGGGCAGGAACAGAACACTTTTCAAAACGTGTTTTTCAGCCCGAAATAAACGCGTTTTCTCAACTCCTGGAATCACAGTGTAACTGACTGGCTCAGAAGAGCCCACTGAGTCATCCCTTAACCCCAGTGTGCAGAAGTTGTCAAAACGTGTTTTTCAGCACAAAGAAACACGTTTTGGCAACTTTGGTCACCAACATGTAAGTTATAGGGCAGGAACAGAACACTTTTCAAAACGTGTTTTTCAGCCCGAAATAAACGCGTTTTCTCAACCCTTTGAATCACAGTGTAACTGACTGGCTCAGAAGAGCCCACTGAGTCAGCCCTTAACCCCAGTGTGCAGAAGTTGTCAAAACGTGTTTTTCAGCACAAATAAACACGTTTTGGCAACTTTGGTCAACAACATGTAAGTTATAGGGCAGGAACAGAACACTTTTCAAAACGTGTTTTTCAGCCCGAAATAAACGCGTTTTCTCAACCCTTGGAATCACAGTGTAACTGACTGGCTCAGAAGAGCCCACTGAGTCAGCCCTTAACCCCAGTGTGCAGAAGTTGTCAAAACGTGTTTTTCAGCACAAATAAACACGTTTTGGCAACTTTGGTCAACAACATGTAAGTTATAGGGCAGGAACAGAACACTTTTCAAAACGTGTTTTTCAGCCCGAAATAAACGCGTTTTCTCAACTCTTGGAATCACAGTGTAACTGACTGGTTCAGAAGAGCCCACTGAGTCAGCCCTTAACCCCAGTGTGCAGAAGTTGTCAAAACGTGTTTTTCAGCACAAATAAACACGTTTTGGCAACTTTGGTCAACAACATGTAAGTTATAGGGCAGGAACAGTACACTTTTCAAAACGTGTTTTTCAGCCCGAAATAAACGCGTTTTCTCAACCCTTGGAATCACAGTGTAACTGACTGGCTCAGAAGAGCCCACTGATTCAGCCCTTAACCCCAGTGTGCAGAAGTTGTCAAAACGTGTTTTTCAGCACAAATAAACACGTTTTGGCAACTTTGGTCACCAACATGTAAGTTATAGGGCAGGAACAGAACACTTTTCAAAACGTGTTTTTCAGCCCGAAATAAACGCGTTTTCTCAACTCCTGGAATCACAGTGTAACTGACTGGCTCAGAAGAGCCCACTGAGTCAGCCCTTAACCCCAGTGTGCAGAAGTTGTCAAAACGTGTTTTTCAGCACAAATAAACACGTTTTGGCAACTTTGGTCAACAACATGTAAGTTATAGGGCAGGAACAGAACACTTTTCAAAACGTGTTTTTCAGCCCGAAATAAACGCGTTTTCTCAACCCTTGGAATCACAGTGTAACTGACTGGCTCAGAAGAGCCCACTGAGTCAGCCCTTAACCCCAGTGTGCAGAAGTTGTCAAAACGTGTTTTTCAGCACAAATAAACACGTTTTGGCAACTTTGGTCACCAACATGTAAGTTATAGGGCAGGAACAGAACACTTTTCAAAACGTGTTTTTCAGCCCGAAATAAACGCGTTTTCTCAACCCTTGGAATCACAGTGTAACTGACTGGCTCAGAAGAGCCCACTGAGTCAGCCCTTAACCCCAGTGTGCAGAAGTTGTCAAAACGTGTTTTTAAGCACAAATAAACACGTTTTGGCAACTTTGGTCACCAACATGTAAGTTATAGGGCAGGAACAGAACACTTTTCAAAACGTGTTTTTCAGCCCGAAATAAACGCGTTTTCTCAACTCCTGGAATTACAGTGTAACTGACTGGCTCAGAAGAGCCCACTGAGTCAGCCCTTAACCCCAGTGTGCAGAAGTTGTCAAAACGTGTTTTTCAGCACAAATAAACACGTTTTGGCAACTTTGGTCAACAACATGTAAGTTATAGGGCAGGAACAGAACACTTTTCAAAACGTGTTTTTCAGCCCGAAATAAACGCGTTTTCTCAACTCCTGGAATCACAGTGTAACTGACTGGCTCAGAAGAGCCCACTGAGTCAGCCCTTAACCCCAGTGTGCAGAAGTTGTCAAAACGTGTTTTTCAGCACAAATAAACACGTTTTGGCAACTTTGGTCAACAACATGTAAGTTATAGGGCAGGAACAGAACACTTTTCAAAACGTGTTTTTCAGCCCGAAATCAACGCGTTTTCTCAACCCTTGGAATCACAGTGTAACTGACTGGCTCAGAAGAGCCCACTGAGTCAGCCCTTAACCCCAGTGTGCAGAAGTTGTCAAAACGTGTTTTTCAGCACAAATAAACACGTTTTGGCAACTTTGGTCACCAACATGTAAGTTATAGGGCAGGAACAGAACACTTTTCAAAACGTGTTTTTCAGCCCGAAATAAACGCGTTTTCTCAACTCCTGGAATCACAGTGTAACTGACTGGCTCAGAAGAGCCCACTGAGTCAGCCCTTAACCCCAGTGTGCAGAAGTTGTCAAAACGTGTTTTTCAGCACAAATAAACACGTTTTGGCAACTTTGGTCAACAACATGTAAGTTATAGGGCAGGAACAGAACACTTTTCAAAACGTGTTTTTCAGCCCGAAATAAACGCGTTTTCTCAACTCTTGGAATCACAGTGTAACTGACTGGTTCAGAAGAGCCCACTGAGTCAGCCCTTAACCCCAGTGTGCAGAAGTTGTCAAAACGTGTTTTTCAGCACAAATAAACACGTTTTGGCAACTTTGGTCAACAACATTTAAGTTATAGGGCAGGAACAGAACACTTTTCAAAACGTGTTTTTCAGCCCGAAATAAACGCGTTTTCTCAACCCTTGGAATCACAGTGTAACTGACTGGCTCAGAAGAGCCCACTGATTCAGCCCTTAACCCCAGTGTGCAGAAGTTGTCAAAACGTGTTTTTCAGCACAAATAAACACGTTTTGGCAACTTTGGTCACCAACATGTAAGTTATAGGGCAGGAACAGAACACTTTTCAAAACGTGTTTTTCAGCCCGAAATAAACGCGTTTTCTAAACTCCTGGAATCACAGTGTAACTGACTGGCTCAGAAGAGCCCACTGAGTCAGCCCTTAACCCCAGTGTGCAGAAGTTGTCAAAACGTGTTTTTCAGCACAAATAAACACGTTTTGGCAACTTTGGTCAACAACATGTAAGTTATAGGGCAGGAACAGAACACTTTTCAAAACGTGTTTTTCAGCCCGAAATAAACGCGTTTTCTCAACCCTTGGAATCACAGTGTAACTGACTGGCTCAGAAGAGCCCACTGAGTCAGCCCTTAACCCCAGTGTGCAGAAGTTGTCAAAACGTGTTTTTAAGCACAAATAAACACGTTTTGGCAACTTTGGTCACCAACATGTAAGTTATAGGGCAGGAACAGAACACTTTTCAAAACGTGTTTTTCAGCCCGAAATAAACGCGTTTTCTCAACTCCTGGAATCACAGTGTAACTGACTGGCTCAGAAGAGCCCACTGAGTCAGCCCTTAACCCCAGTGTGCAGAAGTTGTCAAAACGTGTTTTTCAGCACAAATAAACACGTTTTGGCAACTTTGGTCAACAACATGTAAGTTATAGGGCAGGAACAGAACACTTTTCAAAACGTGTTTTTCAGCCCGAAATAAACGCGTTTTCTCAACTCCTGGAATCACAGTGTAACTGACTGGCTCAGAAGAGCCCACTGAATCAGCCCTTAACCCCAGTGTGCAGAAGTTGTCAAAACGTGTTTTTCAGCACAAATAAACACGTTTTGGCAACTTTGGTCAACAACATGTAAGTTATAGGGCAGGAACAGAACACTTTTCAAAATGTGTTTTTCAGCCCGAAATCAACGCGTTTTCTCAACCCTTGGAATCACAGTGTAACTGACTGGCTCAGAAGAGCCCACTGAGTCAGCCCTTAACCCCAGTGTGCAGAAGTTGTCAAAACGTGTTTTTCAGCACAAATAAACACGTTTTGGCAACTTTGGTCACCAACATGTAAGTTATAGGGCAGGAACAGAACACTTTTCAAAACGTGTTTTTCAGCCCGAAATAAACGCGTTTTCTCAACTCCTGGAATCACAGTGTAACTGACTGGCTCAGAAGAGCCCACTGAGTCAGCCCTTAACCCCAGTGTGCAGAAGTTGTCAAAACGTGTTTTTCAGCACAAATAAACACGTTTTGGCAACTTTGGTCAACAACATGTAAGTTATAGGGCAGGAACAGAACACTTTTCAAAACGTGTTTTTCAGCCCGAAATAAACGCGTTTTCTCAACTCTTGGAATCACAGTGTAACTGACTGGTTCAGAAGAGCCCACTGAGTCAGCCCTTAACCCCAGTGTGCAGAAGTTGTCAAAACGTGTTTTTCAGCACAAATAAACACGTTTTGGCAACTTTGGTCAACAACATGTAAGTTATAGGGCAGGAACAGAACACTTTTCAAAACGTGTTTTTCAGCCCGAAATAAACGCGTTTTCTCAACCCTTGGAATCACAGTGTAACTGACTGGCTCAGAAGAGCCCACTGATTCAGCCCTTAACCCCAGTGTGCAGAAGTTGTCAAAACGTGTTTTTCAGCACAAATAAACACGTTTTGGCAACTTTGGTCACCAACATGTAAGTTATAGGGCAGGAACAGAACACTTTTCAAAACGTGTTTTTCAGCCCGAAATAAACGCGTTTTCTCAACTCCTGGAATCACAGTGTAACTGACTGGCTCAGAAGAGCCCACTGAGTCAGCCCTTAACCCCAGTGTGCAGAAGTTGTCAAAACGTGTTTTTCAGCACAAATAAACACGTTTTGGCAACTTTGGTCAACAACATGTAAGTTATAGGGCAGGAACAGAACACTTTTCAAAACGTGTTTTTCAGCCCGAAATAAACGCGTTTTCTCAACCCTTGGAATCACAGTGTAACTGACTGGCTCAGAAGAGCCCACTGAGTCAGCCCTTAACCCCAGTGTGCAGAAGTTGTCAAAACGTGTTTTTCAGCACAAATAAACACGTTTTGGCAACTTTGGTCACCAACATGTAAGTTATAGGGCAGGAACAGAACACTTTTCAAAACGTGTTTTTCAGCCCGAAATAAACGCGTTTTCTCAACCCTTGGAATCACAGTGTAACTGACTGGCTCAGAAGAGCCCACTGAGTCAGCCCTTAACCCCAGTGTGCAGAAGTTGTCAAAACGTGTTTTTAAGCACAAATAAACACGTTTTGGCAACTTTGGTCACCAACATGTAAGTTATAGGGCAGGAACAGAACACTTTTCAAAACGTGTTTTTCAGCCCGAAATAAACGCGTTTTCTCAACTCCTGGAATCACAGTGTAACTGACTGGCTCAGAAGAGCCCACTGAGTCAGCCCTTAACCCCAGTGTGCAGAAGTTGTCAAAACGTGTTTTTCAGCACAAATAAACACGTTTTGGCAACTTTGGTCAACAACATGTAAGTTATAGGGCAGGAACAGAACACTTTTCAAAACGTGTTTTTCAGCCCGAAATAAACGCGTTTTCTCAACTCCTGGAATCACAGTGTAACTGACTGGCTCAGAAGAGCCCACTGAGTCAGCCCTTAACCCCAGTGTGCAAAAGTTGTCAAAACGTGTTTTTCAGCACAAATAAACACGTTTTGGCAACTTTGGTCAACAACATGTAAGTTATAGGGCAGGAACAGAACACTTTTCAAAACGTGTTTTTCAGCCCGAAATCAACGCGTTTTCTCAACCCTTGGAATCACAGTGTAACTGACTGGCTCAGAAGAGCCCACTGAGTCAGCCCTTAACCCCAGTGTGCAGAAGTTGTCAAAACGTGTTTTTCAGCACAAATAAACACGTTTTGGCAACTTTGGTCACCAACATGTAAGTTATAGGGCAGGAACAGAACACTTTTCAAAACGTGTTTTTCAGCCCGAAATAAACGCGTTTTCTCAACTCCTGGAATCACAGTGTAACTGACTGGCTCAGAAGAGCCCACTGAGTCAGCCCTTAACCCCAGTGTGCAGAAGTTGTCAAAACGTGTTTTTCAGCACAAATAAACACGTTTTGGCAACTTTGGTCAACAACATGTAAGTTATAGGGCAGGAACAGAACACTTTTCAAAACGTGTTTTTCAGCCCGAAATAAACGCGTTTTCTCAACTCTTGGAATCACAGTGTAACTGACTGGCTCAGAAGAGCCCACTGAGTCAGCCCTTAACCCCAGTGTGCAGAAGTTGTCAAAACGTGTTTTTCAGCACAAATAAACACGTTTTGGCAACTTTGGTCAACAACATGTAAGTTATAGGGCAGGAACAGAACACTTTTCAAAACGTGTTTTTCAGCCCGAAATAAACGCGTTTTCTCAACCCTTGGAATCACAGTGTAACTGACTGGCTCAGAAGAGCCCACTGAGTCAGCCCTTAACCCCAGTGTGCAGAAGTTGTCAAAACGTGTTTTTCAGCACAAATAAACACGTTTTGGCAACTTTGGTCAACAACATGTAAGTTATAGGGCAGGAACAGAACACTTTTCAAAACGTGTTTTTCAGCCCGAAATAAACGCGTTTTCTCAACCCTTGGAATCACAGTGTAACTGACTGGCTCAGAAGAGCCCACTGAGTCAGCCCTTAACCCCAGTGTGCAGAAGTTGTCAAAACGTGTTTTTCAGCACAAATAAACACGTTTTGGCAACTTTGGTCACCAACATGTAAGTTATAGGGCAGGAACAGAACACTTTTCAAAACGTGTTTTTCAGCCCGAAATAAACGCGTTTTCTCAACTCCTGGAATCACAGTGTAACTGACTGGCTCAGAAGAGCCCACTGAGTCAGCCCTTAACCCCAGTGTGCAGAAGTTGTCAAAACGTGTTTTTCAGCACAAATAAACACGTTTTGGCAACTTTGGTCAACAACATGTAAGTTATAGGGCAGGAACAGAACACTTTTCAAAACGTGTTTTTCAGCCCGAAATAAACGCGTTTTCTCAACTCTTGGAATCACAGTGTAACTGACTGGTTCAGAAGAGCCCACTGAGTCAGCCCTTAACCCCAGTGTGCAGAAGTTGTCAAAACGTGTTTTTCAGCACAAATAAACACGTTTTGGCAACTTTGGTCAACAACATGTAAGTTATAGGGCAGGAACAGAACACTTTTCAAAACGTGTTTTTCAGCCCGAAATAAACGCGTTTTCTCAACCCTTGGAATCACAGTGTAACTGACTGGCTCAGAAGAGCCCACTGATTCAGCCCTTAACCCCAGTGTGCAGAAGTTGTCAAAACGTGTTTTTCAGCACAAATAAACACGTTTTGGCAACTTTGGTCACCAACATGTAAGTTATAGGGCAGGAACAGAACACTTTTCAAAACGTGTTTTTCAGCCCGAAATAAACGCGTTTTCTCAACTCCTGGAATCACAGTGTAACTGACTGGCTCAGAAGAGCCCACTGAGTCAGCCCTTAACCCCAGTGTGCAGAAGTTGTCAAAACGTGTTTTTCAGCACAAATAAACACGTTTTGGCAACTTTGGTCAACAACATGTAAGTTATAGGGCAGGAACAGAACACTTTTCAAAACGTGTTTTTCAGCCCGAAATAAACGCGTTTTCTCAACCCTTGGAATCACAGTGTAACTGACTGGCTCAGAAGAGCCCACTGAGTCAGCCCTTAACCCCAGTGTGCAGAAGTTGTCAAAACGTGTTTTTCAGCACAAATAAACACGTTTTGGCAACTTTGGTCAACAACATGTAAGTTATAGGGCAGGAACAGAACACTTTTCAAAACGTGTTTTTCAGCCCGAAATAAACGCGTTTTCTCAACCCTTGGAATCACAGTGTAACTGACTGGCTCAGAAGAGCCCACTGAGTCAGCCCTTAACCCCAGTGTGCAGAAGTTGTCAAAACGTGTTTTTCAGCACAAATAAACACGTTTTGGCAACTTTGGTCACCAACATGTAAGTTATAGGGCAGGAACAGAACACTTTTCAAAACGTGTTTTTCAGCCCGAAATAAACGCGTTTTCTCAACCCTTGGAATCACAGTGTAACTGACTGGCTCAGAAGAGCCCACTGAGTCAGCCCTTAACCCCAGTGTGCAGAAGTTGTCAAAACGTGTTTTTAAGCACAAATAAACACGTTTTGGCAACTTTGGTCACCAACATGTAAGTTATAGGGCAGGAACAGAACACTTTTCAAAACGTGTTTTTCAGCCCGAAATAAACGCGTTTTCTCAACTCCTGGAATCACAGTGTAACTGACTGGCTCAGAAGAGCCCACTGAGTCAGCCCTTAACCCCAGTGTGCAGAAGTTGTCAAAACGTGTTTTTCAGCACAAATAAACACGTTTTGGCAACTTTGGTCAACAACATGTAAGTTATAGGGCAGGAACAGAACACTTTTCAAAACGTGTTTTTCAGCCCGAAATAAACGCGTTTTCTCAACTCCTGGAATCACAGTGTAACTGACTGGCTCAGAAGAGCCCACTGAGTCAGCCCTTAACCCCAGTGTGCAGAAGTTGTCAAAACGTGTTTTTCAGCACAAATAAACACGTTTTGGCAACTTTGGTCAACAACATGTAAGTTATAGGGCAGGAACAGAACACTTTTCAAAACGTGTTTTTCAGCCCGAAATAAACGCGTTTTCTCAACCCTTGGAATCACAGTGTAACTGACTGGCTCAGAAGAGCCCACTGAGTCAGCCCTTAACCCCAGTGTGCAGAAGTTGTCAAAACGTGTTTTTCAGCACAAATAAACACGTTTTGGCAACTTTGGTCACCAACATGTAAGTTATAGGGCAGGAACAGAACACTTTTCAAAACGTGTTTTTCAGCCCGAAATAAACGCGTTTTCTCAACTCCTGGAATCACAGTGTAACTGACTGGCTCAGAAGAGCCCACTGAGTCAGCCCTTAACCCCAGTGTGCAGAAGTTGTCAAAACGTGTTTTTCAGCACAAATAAACACGTTTTGGCAACTTTGGTCAACAACATGTAAGTTATAGGGCAGGAACAGAACACTTTTCAAAACGTGTTTTTCAGCCCGAAATAAACGCGTTTTCTCAACTCTTGGAATCACAGTGTAACTGACTGGCTCAGAAGAGCCCACTGAGTCAGCCCTTAACCCCAGTGTGCAGAAGTTGTCAAAACGTGTTTTTCAGCACAAATAAACACGTTTTGGCAACTTTGGTCAACAACATGTAAGTTATAGGGCAGGAACAGAACACTTTTCAAAACGTGTTTTTCAGCCCGAAATAAACGCGTTTTCTCAACCCTTGGAATCACAGTGTAACTGACTGGCTCAGAAGAGCCCACTGAGTCAGCCCTTAACCCCAGTGTGCAGAAGTTGTCAAAACGTGTTTTTCAGCACAAATAAACACGTTTTGGCAACTTTGGTCAACAACATGTAAGTTATAGGGCAGGAACAGAACACTTTTCAAAACGTGTTTTTCAGCCCGAAATAAACGCGTTTTCTCAACTCTTGGAATCACAGTGTAACTGACTGGCTCAGAAGAGCCCACTGATTCAGCCCTTAACCCCAGTGTGCAGAAGTTGTCAAAACGTGTTTTTCAGCACAAATAAACACGTTTTGGCAACTTTGGTCACCAACATGTAAGTTATAGGGCAGGAACAGAACACTTTTCAAAACGTGTTTTTCAGCCCGAAATAAACGCGTTTTCTCAACTCCTGGAATCACAGTGTAACTGACTGGCTCAGAAGAGCCCACTGAGTCAGCCCTTAACCCCAGTGTGCAGAAGTTGTCAAAACGTGTTTTTCAGCACAAATAAACACGTTTTGGCAACTTTGGTCAACAACATGTAAGTTATAGGGCAGGAACAGAACACTTTTCAAAACGTGTTTTTCAGCCCGAAATAAACGCGTTTTCTCAACTCTTGGAATCACAGTGTAACTGACTGGCTCAGAAGAGCCCACTGAGTCAGCCCTTAACCCCAGTGTGCAGAAGTTGTCAAAACGTGTTTTTCAGCACAAATAAACACGTTTTGGCAACTTTGGTCAACAACATGTAAGTTATAGGGCAGGAACAGAACACTTTTCAAAACGTGTTTTTCAGCCCGAAATAAACGCGTTTTCTCAACTCTTGGAATCACAGTGTAACTGACTGGCTCAGAAAAGCCCACTGATTCAGCCCTTAACCCCAGTGTGCAGAAGTTGTCAAAACGTGTTTTTCAGCACAAATAAACACGTTTTGGCAACTTTGGTCACCAACATGTAAGTTATAGGGCTGGAACAGAACACTTTTCAAAACGTGTTTTTCAGCCCGAAATAAACGCGTTTTCTCAACTCCTGGAATCACAGTGTAACTGACTGGCTCAGAAGAGCCCACTGAGTCAGCCCTTAACCCCAGTGTGCAGAAGTTGTCAAAACGTGTTTTTCAGCACAAATAAACACGTTTTGGCAACTTTGGTCAACAACATGTAAGTTATAGGGCAGGAACAGAACACTTTTCAAAACGTGTTTTTCAGCCCGAAATAAACGCGTTTTCTCAACTCCTGGAATCACAGTGTAACTGACTGGCTCAGAAGAGCCCACTGAGTCAGCCCTTAACCCCAGTGTGCAGAAGTTGTCAAAACGTGTTTTTCAGCACAAATAAACACGTTTTGGCAACTTTGGTCAACAACATGTAAGTTATAGGGCAGGAACAGAACACTTTTCAAAACGTGTTTTTCAGCCCGAAATAAACGCGTTTTCTCAACTCCTGGAATCACAGTGTAACTGACTGGCTCAGAAGAGCCCACTGAGTCAGCCCTTAACCCCAGTGTGCAGAAGTTGTCAAAACGTGTTTTTCAGCACAAATAAACACGTTTTGGCAACTTTGGTCAACAACATGTAAGTTATAGGGCAGGAACAGAACACTTTTCAAAACGTGTTTTTCAGCCCGAAATCAACGCGTTTTCTCAACCCTTGGAATCACAGTGTAACTGACTGGCTCAGAAGAGCCCACTGAGTCAGCCCTTAACCCCAGTGTGCAGAAGTTGTCAAAACGTGTTTTTCAGCACAAATAAACACGTTTTGGCAACTTTGGTCACCAACATGTAAGTTATAGGGCAGGAACAGAACACTTTTCAAAACGTGTTTTTCAGCCCGAAATAAACGCGTTTTCTCAACTCCTGGAATCACAGTGTAACTGACTGGCTCAGAAGAGCCCACTGAGTCAGCCCTTAACCCCAGTGTGCAGAAGTTGTCAAAACGTGTTTTTCAGCACAAATAAACACGTTTTGGCAACTTTGGTCAACAACATGTAAGTTATAGGGCAGGAACAGAACACTTTTCAAAACGTGTTTTTCAGCCCGAAATAAACGCGTTTTCTCAACTCTTGGAATCACAGTGTAACTGACTGGCTCAGAAGAGCCCACTGAGTCAGCCCTTAACCCCAGTGTGCAGAAGTTGTCAAAACGTGTTTTTCAGCACAAATAAACACGTTTTGGCAACTTTGGTCAACAACATGTAAGTTATAGGGCAGGAACAGAACACTTTTCAAAACGTGTTTTTCAGCCCGAAATAAACGCGTTTTCTCAACCCTTGGAATCACAGTGTAACTGACTGGCTCAGAAGAGCCCACTGAGTCAGCCCTTAACCCCAGTGTGCAGAAGTTGTCAAAACGTGTTTTTCAGCACAAATAAACACGTTTTGGCAACTTTGGTCAACAACATGTAAGTTATAGGGCAGGAACAGAACACTTTTCAAAACGTGTTTTTCAGCCCGAAATAAACGCGTTTTCTCAACCCTTGGAATCACAGTGTAACTGACTGGCTCAGAAGAGCCCACTGAGTCAGCCCTTAACCCCAGTGTGCAGAAGTTGTCAAAACGTGTTTTTCAGCACAAATAAACACGTTTTGGCAACTTTGGTCACCAACATGTAAGTTATAGGGCAGGAACAGAACACTTTTCAAAACGTGTTTTTCAGCCCGAAATAAACGCGTTTTCTCAACTCCTGGAATCACAGTGTAACTGACTGGCTCAGAAGAGCCCACTGAGTCAGCCCTTAACCCCAGTGTGCAGAAGTTGTCAAAACGTGTTTTTCAGCACAAATAAACACGTTTTGGCAACTTTGGTCAACAACATGTAAGTTATAGGGCAGGAACAGAACACTTTTCAAAACGTGTTTTTCAGCCCCCGAAATAAATGCGTTTTCTCAACTCCTGGAATCACAGTGTAACTGACTGGCTCAGAAGAGCCCACTGAGTCAGCCCTTAACCCCAGTGTGCAGAAGTTGTCAAAACGTGTTTTTCAGCACAAATAAACACGTTTTGGCAACTTTGGTCAACAACATGTAAGTTATAGGGCAGGAACAGAACACTTTTCAAAACGTGTTTTTCAGCCCGAAATAAACGCGTTTTCTCAACTCTTGGAATCACAGTGTAACTGACTGGCTCAGAAGAGCCCACTGATTCAGCCCTTAACCCCAGTGTGCAGAAGTTGTCAAAACGTGTTTTTCAGCACAAATAAACACGTTTTGGCAACTTTGGTCACCAACATGTAAGTTATAGGGCAGGAACAGAACACTTTTCAAAACGTGTTTTTCAGCCCGAAATAAACGCGTTTTCTCAACTCCTGGAATCACAGTGTAACTGACTGGCTCAGAAGAGCCCACTGAGTCAGCCCTTAACCCCAGTGTGCAGAAGTTGTCAAAACGTGTTTTTCAGCACAAATAAACACGTTTTGGCAACTTTGGTCAACAACATGTAAGTTATAGGGCAGGAACAGAACACTTTTCAAAACGTGTTTTTCAGCCCGAAATAAACGCGTTTTCTCAACTCCTGGAATCACAGTGTAACTGACTGGCTCAGAAGAGCCCACTGAGTCAGCCCTTAACCCCAGTGTGCAGAAGTTGTCAAAACGTGTTTTTCAGCACAAATAAACACGTTTTGGCAACTTTGGTCAACAACATGTAAGTTATAGGGCAGGAACAGAACACTTTTCAAAACGTGTTTTTCAGCCCGAAATAAACGCGTTTTCTCAACTCTTGGAATCACAGTGTAACTGACTGGTTCAGAAGAGCCCACTGAGTCAGCCCTTAACCCCAGTGTGCAGAAGTTGTCAAAACGTGTTTTTCAGCACAAATAAACACGTTTTGGCAACTTTGGTCAACAACATGTAAGTTATAGGGCAGGAACAGAACACTTTTCAAAACGTGTTTTTCAGCCCGAAATAAACGCGTTTTCTCAACCCTTGGAATCACAGTGTAACTGACTGGCTCAGAAGAGCCCACTGATTCAGCCCTTAACCCCAGTGTGCAGAAGTTGTCAAAACGTGTTTTTCAGCACAAATAAACACGTTTTGGCAACTTTGGTCACCAACATGTAAGTTATAGGGCAGGAACAGAACACTTTTCAAAACGTGTTTTTCAGCCCGAAATAAACGCGTTTTCTCAACTCCTGGAATCACAGTGTAACTGACTGGCTCAGAAGAGCCCACTGAGTCAGCCCTTAACCCCAGTGTGCAGAAGTTGTCAAAACGTGTTTTTCAGCACAAATAAACACGTTTTGGCAACTTTGGTCAACAACATGTAAGTTATAGGGCAGGAACAGAACACTTTTCAAAACGTGTTTTTCAGCCCGAAATAAACGCGTTTTCTCAACCCTTGGAATCACAGTGTAACTGACTGGCTCAGAAGAGCCCACTGAGTCAGCCCTTAACCCCAGTGTGCAGAAGTTGTCAAAACGTGTTTTTCAGCACAAATAAACACGTTTTGGCAACTTTGGTCAACAACATGTAAGTTATAGGGCAGGAACAGAACACTTTTCAAAACGTGTTTTTCAGCCCGAAATAAACGCGTTTTCTCAACCCTTGGAATCACAGTGTAACTGACTGGCTCAGAAGAGCCCACTGAGTCAGCCCTTAACCCCAGTGTGCAGAAGTTGTCAAAACGTGTTTTTCAGCACAAATAAACACGTTTTGGCAACTTTGGTCACCAACATGTAAGTTATAGGGCAGGAACAGAACACTTTTCAAAACGTGTTTTTCAGCCCGAAATAAACGCGTTTTCTCAACCCTTGGAATCACAGTGTAACTGACTGGCTCAGAAGAGCCCACTGAGTCAGCCCTTAACCCCAGTGTGCAGAAGTTGTCAAAACGTGTTTTTAAGCACAAATAAACACGTTTTGGCAACTTTGGTCACCAACATGTAAGTTATAGGGCAGGAACAGAACACTTTTCAAAACGTGTTTTTCAGCCCGAAATAAACGCGTTTTCTCAACTCCTGGAATCACAGTGTAACTGACTGGCTCAGAAGAGCCCACTGAGTCAGCCCTTAACCCCAGTGTGCAGAAGTTGTCAAAACGTGTTTTTCAGCACAAATAAACACGTTTTGGCAACTTTGGTCACCAACATGTAAGTTATAGGGCAGGAACAGAACACTTTTCAAAACGTGTTTTTCAGCCCGAAATAAACGCGTTTTCTCAACTCCTGGAATCACAGTGTAACTGACTGGCTCAGAAGAGCCCACTGAGTCAGCCCTTAACCCCAGTGTGCAGAAGTTGTCAAAACGTGTTTTTCAGCACAAATAAACACGTTTTGGCAACTTTGGTCAACAACATGTAAGTTATAGGGCAGGAACAGAACACTTTTCAAAACGTGTTTTTCAGCCCGAAATAAACGCGTTTTCTCAACCCTTGGAATCACAGTGTAACTGACTGGCTCAGAAGAGCCCACTGAGTCAGCCCTTAACCCCAGTGTGCAGAAGTTGTCAAAACGTGTTTTTCAGCACAAATAAACACGTTTTGGCAACTTTGGTCAACAACATGTAAGTTATAGGGCAGGAACAGAACACTTTTCAAAACGTGTTTTTCAGCCCGAAATAAACGCGTTTTCTCAACTCTTGGAATCACAGTGTAACTGACTGGCTCAGAAGAGCCCACTGATTCAGCCCTTAACCCCAGTGTGCAGAAGTTGTCAAAACGTGTTTTTCAGCACAAATAAACACGTTTTGGCAACTTTGGTCACCAACATGTAAGTTATAGGGCAGGAACAGAACACTTTTCAAAACGTGTTTTTCAGCCCGAAATAAACGCGTTTTCTCAACTCCTGGAATCACAGTGTAACTGACTGGCTCAGAAGAGCCCACTGAGTCAGCCCTTAACCCCAGTGTGCAGAAGTTGTCAAAACGTGTTTTTCAGCACAAATAAACACGTTTTGGCAACTTTGGTCAACAACATGTAAGTTATAGGGCAGGAACAGAACACTTTTCAAAACGTGTTTTTCAGCCCGAAATAAACGCGTTTTCTCAACCCTTGGAATCACAGTGTAACTGACTGGCTCAGAAGAGCCCACTGAGTCAGCCCTTAACCCCAGTGTGCAGAAGTTGTCAAAACGTGTTTTTCAGCACAAATAAACACGTTTTGGCAACTTTGGTCAACAACATGTAAGTTATAGGGCAGGAACAGAACACTTTTCAAAACGTGTTTTTCAGCCCGAAATAAACGCGTTTTCTCAACTCCTGGAATCCCAGTGTAACTGACTGGCTCAGAAGAGCCCACTGAGTCAGCCCTTAACCCCAGTGTGCAGAAGTTGTCAAAACGTGTTTTTCAGCACAAATAAACACGTTTTGGCAACTTTGGTCAACAACATGTAAGTTATAGGGCAGGAACAGAACACTTTTCAAAACGTGTTTTTCAGCCCGAAATAAACGCGTTTTCTCAACTCTTGGAATCACAGTGTAACTGACTGGTTCAGAAGAGCCCACTGAGTCAGCCCTTAACCCCAGTGTGCAGAAGTTGTCAAAACGTGTTTTTCAGCACAAATAAACACGTTTTGGCAACTTTGGTCAACAACATGTAAGTTATAGGGCAGGAACAGAACACTTTTCAAAACGTGTTTTTCAGCCCGAAATAAACGCGTTTTCTCAACTCCTGGAATCACAGTGTAACTGACTGGCTCAGAAGAGCCCACTGAGTCATCCCTTAACCCCAGTGTGCAGAAGTTGTCAAAACGTGTTTTTCAGCACAAAGAAACACGTTTTGGCAACTTTGGTCACCAACATGTAAGTTATAGGGCAGGAACAGAACACTTTTCAAAACGTGTTTTTCAGCCCGAAATAAACGCGTTTTCTCAACCCTTTGAATCACAGTGTAACTGACTGGCTCAGAAGAGCCCACTGAGTCAGCCCTTAACCCCAGTGTGCAGAAGTTGTCAAAACGTGTTTTTAAGCACAAATAAACACGTTTTGGCAACTTTGGTCACCAACATGTAAGTTATAGGGCAGGAACAGAACACTTTTCAAAACGTGTTTTTCAGCCCGAAATAAACGCGTTTTCTCAACCCTTGGAATCACAGTGTAACTGACTGGCTCAGAAGAGCCCACTGATTCAGCCCTTAACCCCAGTGTGCAGAAGTTGTCAAAACGTGTTTTTAAGCACAAATAAACACGTTTTGGCAACTTTGGTCACCAACATGTAAGTTATAGGGCAGGAACAGAACACTTTTCAAAACGTGTTTTTCAGCCCGAAATAAACGCGTTTTCTCAACTCCTGGAATCACAGTGTAACTGACTGGCTCAGAAGAGCCCACTGAGTCAGCCCTTAACCCCAGTGTGCAGAAGTTGTCAAAACGTGTTTTTCAGCACAAATAAACACGTTTTGGCAACTTTGGTCACCAACATGTAAGTTATAGGGCAGGAACAGAACACTTTTCAAAACGTGTTTTTCAGCCCGAAATAAACGCGTTTTCTCAACTCCTGGAATCACAGTGTAACTGACTGGCTCAGAAGAGCCCACTGAGTCAGCCCTTAACCCCAGTGTGCAGAAGTTGTCAAAAAATGTTTTTCAGCACAAATAAACACGTTTTGGCAACTTTGGTCAACAACATGTAAGTTATAGGGCAGGAACAGAACACTTTTCAAAACGTGTTTTTCAGCCCGAAATAAACGCGTTTTCTCAACCCTTGGAATCACAGTGTAACTGACTGGCTCAGAAGAGCCCACTGATTCAGCCCTTAACCCCAGTGTGCAGAAGTTGTCAAAACGTGTTTTTCAGCACAAATAAACACGTTTTGGCAACTTTGGTCACCAACATGTAAGTTATAGGGCAGGAACAGAACACTTTTCAAAACGTGTTTTTCAGCCCGAAATAAACGCGTTTTCTAAACTCCTGGAATCACAGTGTAACTGACTGGCTCAGAAGAGCCCACTGAGTCAGCCCTTAACCCCAGTGTGCAGAAGTTGTCAAAACGTGTTTTTCAGCACAAATAAACACGTTTTGGCAACTTTGGTCAACAACATGTAAGTTATAGGGCAGGAACAGAACACTTTTCAAAACGTGTTTTTCAGCCCGAAATAAACGCGTTTTCTCAACTCCTGGAATCACAGTGTAACTGACTGGCTCAGAAGAGCCCACTGAGTCAGCCCTTAACCCCAGTGTGCAGAAGTTGTCAAAACGTGTTTTTCAGCACAAATAAACACGTTTTGGCAACTTTGGTCAACAACATGTAAGTTATAGGGCAGGAACAGAACACTTTTCAAAACGTGTTTTTCAGCCCGAAATAAACGCGTTTTCTCAACCCTTGGAATCACAGTGTAACTGACTGGCTCAGAAGAGCCCACTGATTCAGCCCTTAACCCCAGTGTGCAGAAGTTGTCAAAACGTGTTTTTCAGCACAAATAAACACGTTTTGGCAACTTTGGTCACCAACATGTAAGTTATAGGGCAGGAACAGAACACTTTTCAAAACGTGTTTTTCAGCCCGAAATAAACGCGTTTTCTAAACTCCTGGAATCACAGTGTAACTGACTGGCTCAGAAGAGCCCACTGAGTCAGCCCTTAACCCCAGTGTGCAGAAGTTGTCAAAACGTGTTTTTCAGCACAAATAAACACGTTTTGGCAACTTTGGTCAACAACATGTAAGTTATAGGGCAGGAACAGAACACTTTTCAAAACGTGTTTTTCAGCCCGAAATAAACGCGTTTTCTCAACCCTTGGAATCACAGTGTAACTGACTGGCTCAGAAGAGCCCACTGAGTCAGCCCTTAACCCCAGTGTGCAGAAGTTGTCAAAACGTGTTTTTCAGCACAAATAAACACGTTTTGGCAACTTTGGTCAACAACATGTAAGTTATAGGGCAGGAACAGAACACTTTTCAAAACGTGTTTTTCAGCCCGAAATAAACGCGTTTTCTCAACCCTTGGAATCACAGTGTAACTGACTGGCTCAGAAGAGCCCACTGAGTCAGCCCTTAACCCCAGTGTGCAGAAGTTGTCAAAACGTGTTTTTCAGCACAAATAAACACGTTTTGGCAACTTTGGTCACCAACATGTAAGTTATAGGGCAGGAACAGAACACTTTTCAAAACGTGTTTTTCAGCCCGAAATAAACGCGTTTTCTCAACCCTTGGAATCACAGTGTAACTGACTGGCTCAGAAGAGCCCACTGAGTCAGCCCTTAACCCCAGTGTGCAGAAGTTGTCAAAACGTGTTTTTAAGCACAAATAAACACGTTTTGGCAACTTTGGTCACCAACATGTAAGTTATAGGGCAGGAACAGAACACTTTTCAAAACGTGTTTTTCAGCCCGAAATAAACGCGTTTTCTCAACTCCTGGAATCACAGTGTAACTGACTGGCTCAGAAGAGCCCACTGAGTCAGCCCTTAACCCCAGTGTGCAGAAGTTGTCAAAACGTGTTTTTCAGCACAAATAAACACGTTTTGGCAACTTTGGTCAACAACATGTAAGTTATAGGGCAGGAACAGAACACTTTTCAAAACGTGTTTTTCAGCCCGAAATAAACGCGTTTTCTCAACTCCTGGAATCACAGTGTAACTGACTGGCTCAGAAGAGCCCACTGAGTCAGCCCTTAACCCCAGTGTGCAGAAGTTGTCAAAACGTGTTTTTCAGCACAAATAAACACGTTTTGGCAACTTTGGTCAACAACATGTAAGTTATAGGGCAGGAACAGAACACTTTTCAAAACGTGTTTTTCAGCCCGAAATAAACGCGTTTTCTCAACCCTTGGAATCACAGTGTAACTGACTGGCTCAGAAGAGCCCACTGAGTCAGCCCTTAACCCCAGTGTGCAGAAGTTGTCAAAACGTGTTTTTCAGCACAAATAAACACGTTTTGGCAACTTTGGTCACCAACATGTAAGTTATAGGGCAGGAACAGAACACTTTTCAAAACGTGTTTTTCAGCCCGAAATAAACGCGTTTTCTCAACTCCTGGAATCACAGTGTAACTGACTGGCTCAGAAGAGCCCACTGAGTCAGCCCTTAACCCCAGTGTGCAGAAGTTGTCAAAACGTGTTTTTCAGCACAAATAAACACGTTTTGGCAACTTTGGTCAACAACATGTAAGTTATAGGGCAGGAACAGAACACTTTTCAAAACGTGTTTTTCAGCCCGAAATAAACGCGTTTTCTCAACTCTTGGAATCACAGTGTAACTGACTGGCTCAGAAGAGCCCACTGAGTCAGCCCTTAACCCCAGTGTGCAGAAGTTGTCAAAACGTGTTTTTCAGCACAAATAAACACGTTTTGGCAACTTTGGTCAACAACATGTAAGTTATAGGGCAGGAACAGAACACTTTTCAAAACGTGTTTTTCAGCCCGAAATAAACGCGTTTTCTCAACCCTTGGAATCACAGTGTAACTGACTGGCTCAGAAGAGCCCACTGAGTCAGCCCTTAACCCCAGTGTGCAGAAGTTGTCAAAACGTGTTTTTCAGCACAAATAAACACGTTTTGGCAACTTTGGTCACCAACATGTAAGTTATAGGGCAGGAACAGAACACTTTTCAAAACGTGTTTTTCAGCCCGAAATAAACGCGTTTTCTCAACTCCTGGAATCACAGTGTAACTGACTGCCTCAGAAGACCCCACTGAGTCAGCCCTTAACCCCAGTGTGCAGAAGTTGTCAAAACGTGTTTTTCAGCACAAATAAACACGTTTTGGCAACTTTGGTCACCAACATGTAAGTTATAGGGCAGGAACAGAACACTTTTCAAAACGTGTTTTTCAGCCCGAAATAAACGCGTTTTCTCAACTCCTGGAATCACAGTGTAACTGACTGGCTCAGAAGAGCCCACTGAGTCAGCCCTTAACCCCAGTGTGCAGAAGTTGTCAAAACGTGTTTTTCAGCACAAATAAACACGTTTTGGCAACTTTGGTCAACAACATGTAAGTTATAGGGCAGGAACAGAACACTTTTCAAAACGTGTTTTTCAGCCCGAAATAAACGCGTTTTCTCAACCCTTGGAATCACAGTGTAACTGACTGGCTCAGAAGAGCCCACTGAGTCAGCCCTTAACCCCAGTGTGCAGAAGTTGTCAAAACGTGTTTTTCAGCACAAATAAACACGTTTTGGCAACTTTGGTCAACAACATGTAAGTTATAGGGCAGGAACAGAACACTTTTCAAAACGTGTTTTTCAGCCCGAAATAAACGCGTTTTCTCAACCCTTGGAATCACAGTGTAACTGACTGGCTCAGAAGAGCCCACTGAGTCAGCCCTTAACCCCAGTGTGCAGAAGTTGTCAAAACGTGTTTTTCAGCACAAATAAACACGTTTTGGCAACTTTGGTCACCAACATGTAAGTTATAGGGCAGGAACAGAACACTTTTCAAAACGTGTTTTTCAGCCCGAAATAAACGCGTTTTCTCAACCCTTGGAATCACAGTGTAACTGACTGGCTCAGAAGAGCCCACTGAGTCAGCCCTTAACCCCAGTGTGCAGAAGTTGTCAAAACGTGTTTTTAAGCACAAATAAACACGTTTTGGCAACTTTGGTCACCAACATGTAAGTTATAGGGCAGGAACAGAACACTTTTCAAAACGTGTTTTTCAGCCCGAAATAAACGCGTTTTCTCAACTCCTGGAATCACAGTGTAACTGACTGGCTCAGAAGAGCCCACTGAGTCAGCCCTTAACCCCAGTGTGCAGAAGTTGTCAAAACGTGTTTTTCAGCACAAATAAACACGTTTTGGCAACTTTGGTCAACAACATGTAAGTTATAGGGCAGGAACAGAACACTTTTCAAAACGTGTTTTTCAGACCGAAATAAATGCGTTTTCTCAACTCCTGGAATCACAGTGTAACTGACTGGCTCAGAAGAGCCCACTGAGTCAGCCCTTAACCCCAGTGTGCAGAAGTTGTCAAAACGTGTTTTTCAGCACAAATAAACACGTTTTGGCAACTTTGGTCAACAACATGTAAGTTATAGGGCAGGAACAGAACACTTTTCAAAACGTGTTTTTCAGACCGAAATAAATGCGTTTTCTCAACTCCTGGAATCACAGTGTAACTGACTGGCTCAGAAGAGCCCACTGAGTCAGCCCTTAACCCCAGTGTGCAGAAGTTGTCAAAACGTGTTTTTCAGCACAAATAAACACGTTTTGGCAACTTTGGTCAACAACATGTAAGTTATAGGGCAGGAACAGAACACTTTTCAAAACGTGTTTTTCAGCCCGAAATAAACGCGTTTTCTCAACTCTTGGAATCACAGTGTAACTGACTGGCTCAGAAGAGCCCACTGATTCAGCCCTTAACCCCAGTGTGCAGAAGTTGTCAAAACGTGTTTTTCAGCACAAATAAACACGTTTTGGCAACTTTGGTCACCAACATGTAAGTTATAGGGCAGGAACAGAACACTTTTCAAAACGTGTTTTTCAGCCCGAAATAAACGCGTTTTCTCAACTCCTGGAATCACAGTGTAACTGACTGGCTCAGAAGAGCCCACTGAGTCAGCCCTTAACCCCAGTGTGCAGAAGTTGTCAAAACGTGTTTTTCAGCACAAATAAACACGTTTTGGCAACTTTGGTCAACAACATGTAAGTTATAGGGCAGGAACAGAACACTTTTCAAAACGTGTTTTTCAGCCCGAAATAAACGCGTTTTCTCAACCCTTGGAATCACAGTGTAACTGACTGGCTCAGAAGAGCCCACTGAGTCAGCCCTTAACCCCAGTGTGCAGAAGTTGTCAAAACGTGTTTTTCAGCACAAATAAACACGTTTTGGCAACTTTGGTCAACAACATGTAAGTTATAGGGCAGGAACAGAACACTTTTCAAAACGTGTTTTTCAGCCCGAAATAAACGCGTTTTCTCAACTCCTGGAATCACAGTGTAACTGACTGGCTCAGAAGAGCCCACTGAGTCAGCCCTTAACCCCAGTGTGCAGAAGTTGTCAAAACGTGTTTTTCAGCACAAATAAACACGTTTTGGCAACTTTGGTCAACAACATGTAAGTTATAGGGCAGGAACAGAACACTTTTCAAAACGTGTTTTTCAGCCCGAAATAAACGCGTTTTCTCAACTCTTGGAATCACAGTGTAACTGACTGGTTCAGAAGAGCCCACTGAGTCAGCCCTTAACCCCAGTGTGCAGAAGTTGTCAAAACGTGTTTTTCAGCACAAATAAACACGTTTTGGCAACTTTGGTCAACAACATGTAAGTTATAGGGCAGGAACAGAACACTTTTCAAAACGTGTTTTTCAGCCCGAAATAAACGCGTTTTCTCAACCCTTGGAATCACAGTGTAACTGACTGGCTCAGAAGAGCCCACTGATTCAGCCCTTAACCCCAGTGTGCAGAAGTTGTCAAAACGTGTTTTTCAGCACAAATAAACACGTTTTGGCAACTTTGGTCACCAACATGTAAGTTATAGGGCAGGAACAGAACACTTTTCAAAACGTGTTTTTCAGCCCGAAATAAACGCGTTTTCTCAACTCCTGGAATCACAGTGTAACTGACTGGCTCAGAAGAGCCCACTGAGTCAGCCCTTAACCCCAGTGTGCAGAAGTTGTCAAAACGTGTTTTTCAGCACAAATAAACACGTTTTGGCAACTTTGGTCAACAACATGTAAGTTATAGGGCAGGAACAGAACACTTTTCAAAACGTGTTTTTCAGCCCGAAATAAACGCGTTTTCTCAACCCTTGGAATCACAGTGTAACTGACTGGCTCAGAAGAGCCCACTGAGTCAGCCCTTAACCCCAGTGTGCAGAAGTTGTCAAAACGTGTTTTTCAGCACAAATAAACACGTTTTGGCAACTTTGGTCAACAACATGTAAGTTATAGGGCAGGAACAGAACACTTTTCAAAACGTGTTTTTCAGCCCGAAATAAACGCGTTTTCTCAACCCTTGGAATCACAGTGTAACTGACTGGCTCAGAAGAGCCCACTGAGTCAGCCCTTAACCCCAGTGTGCAGAAGTTGTCAAAACGTGTTTTTCAGCACAAATAAACACGTTTTGGCAACTTTGGTCACCAACATGTAAGTTATAGGGCAGGAACAGAACACTTTTCAAAACGTGTTTTTCAGCCCGAAATAAACGCGTTTTCTCAACCCTTGGAATCACAGTGTAACTGACTGGCTCAGAAGAGCCCACTGAGTCAGCCCTTAACCCCAGTGTGCAGAAGTTGTCAAAACGTGTTTTTAAGCACAAATAAACACGTTTTGGCAACTTTGGTCACCAACATGTAAGTTATAGGGCAGGAACAGAACACTTTTCAAAACGTGTTTTTCAGCCCGAAATAAACGCGTTTTCTCAACTCCTGGAATCACAGTGTAACTGACTGGCTCAGAAGAGCCCACTGAGTCAGCCCTTAACCCCAGTGTGCAGAAGTTGTCAAAACGTGTTTTTCAGCACAAATAAACACGTTTTGGCAACTTTGGTCAACAACATGTAAGTTATAGGGCAGGAACAGAACACTTTTCAAAACGTGTTTTTCAGCCCGAAATAAACGCGTTTTCTCAACTCCTGGAATCACAGTGTAACTGACTGGCTCAGAAGAGCCCACTGAGTCAGCCCTTAACCCCAGTGTGCAGAAGTTGTCAAAACGTGTTTTTCAGCACAAATAAACACGTTTTGGCAACTTTGGTCACCAACATGTAAGTTATAGGGCAGGAACAGAACACTTTTCAAAACGTGTTTTTCAGCCCGAAATAAACGCGTTTTCTCAACCCTTGGAATCACAGTGTAACTGACTGGCTCAGAAGAGCCCACTGAGTCAGCCCTTAACCCCAGTGTGCAGAAGTTGTCAAAACGTGTTTTTCAGCACAAATAAACACGTTTTGGCAACTTTGGTCACCAACATGTAAGTTATAGGGCAGGAACAGAACACTTTTCAAAACGTGTTTTTCAGCCCGAAATAAACGCGTTTTCTCAACCCTTGGAATCACAGTGTAACTGACTGGCTCAGAAGAGCCCACTGAGTCAGCCCTTAACCCCAGTGTGCAGAAGTTGTCAAAACGTGTTTTTAAGCACAAATAAACACGTTTTGGCAACTTTGGTCACCAACATGTAAGTTATAGGGCAGGAACAGAACACTTTTCAAAACGTGTTTTTCAGCCCGAAATAAACGCGTTTTCTCAACTCCTGGAATCACAGTGTAACTGACTGGCTCAGAAGAGCCCACTGAGTCAGCCCTTAACCCCAGTGTGCAGAAGTTGTCAAAACGTGTTTTTCAGCACAAATAAACACGTTTTGGCAACTTTGGTCAACAACATGTAAGTTATAGGGCAGGAACAGAACACTTTTCAAAACGTGTTTTTCAGCCCGAAATAAACGCGTTTTCTCAACCCTTGGAATCACAGTGTAACTGACTGGCTCAGAAGAGCCCACTGAGTCAGCCCTTAACCCCAGTGTGCAGAAGTTGTCAAAACGTGTTTTTAAGCACAAATAAACACGTTTTGGCAACTTTGGTCACCAACATGTAAGTTATAGGGCAGGAACAGAACACTTTTCAAAACGTGTTTTTCAGCCCGAAATAAACGCGTTTTCTCAACTCCTGGAATCACAGTGTAACTGACTGGCTCAGAAGAGCCCACTGAGTCAGCCCTTAACCCCAGTGTGCAGAAGTTGTCAAAACGTGTTTTTCAGCACAAATAAACACGTTTTGGCAACTTTGGTCAACAACATGTAAGTTATAGGGCAGGAACAGAACACTTTTCAAAACGTGTTTTTCAGCCCGAAATAAACGCGTTTTCTCAACTCCTGGAATCACAGTGTAACTGACTGGCTCAGAAGAGCCCACTGAATCAGCCCTTAACCCCAGTGTGCAGAAGTTGTCAAAACGTGTTTTTCAGCACAAATAAACACGTTTTGGCAACTTTGGTCAACAACATGTAAGTTATAGGGCAGGAACAGAACACTTTTCAAAATGTGTTTTTCAGCCCGAAATCAACGCGTTTTCTCAACCCTTGGAATCACAGTGTAACTGACTGGCTCAGAAGAGCCCACTGAGTCAGCCCTTAACCCCAGTGTGCAGAAGTTGTCAAAACGTGTTTTTCAGCACAAATAAACACGTTTTGGCAACTTTGGTCAACAACATGTAAGTTATAGGGCAGGAACAGAACACTTTTCAAAACGTGTTTTTCAGCCCGAAATAAACGCGTTTTCTCAACCCTTGGAATCACAGTGTAACTGACTGGCTCAGAAGAGCCCACTGAGTCAGCCCTTAACCCCAGTGTGCAGAAGTTGTCAAAACGTGTTTTTCAGCACAAATAAACACGTTTTGGCAACTTTGGTCAACAACATGTAAGTTATAGGGCAGGAACAGAACACTTTTCAAAACGTGTTTTTCAGCCCGAAATAAACGCGTTTTCTCAACTCCTGGAATCACAGTGTAACTGACTGGCTCAGAAGAGCCCACTGAGTCAGCCCTTAACCCCAGTGTGCAGAAGTTGTCAAAACGTGTTTTTCAGCACAAATAAACACGTTTTGGCAACTTTGGTCAACAACATGTAAGTTATAGGGCAGGAACAGAACACTTTTCAAAACGTGTTTTTCAGCCCGAAATAAACGCGTTTTCTCAACTCTTGGAATCACAGTGTAACTGACTGGTTCAGAAGAGCCCACTGAGTCAGCCCTTAACCCCAGTGTGCAGAAGTTGTCAAAACGTGTTTTTCAGCACAAATAAACACGTTTTGGCAACTTTGGTCAACAACATGTAAGTTATAGGGCAGGAACAGAACACTTTTCAAAACGTGTTTTTCAGCCCGAAATAAACGCGTTTTCTCAACCCTTGGAATCACAGTGTAACTGACTGGCTCAGAAGAGCCCACTGATTCAGCCCTTAACCCCAGTGTGCAGAAGTTGTCAAAACGTGTTTTTCAGCACAAATAAACACGTTTTGGCAACTTTGGTCACCAACATGTAAGTTATAGGGCAGGAACAGAACACTTTTCAAAACGTGTTTTTCAGCCCGAAATAAACGCGTTTTCTCAACTCCTGGAATCACAGTGTAACTGACTGGCTCAGAAGAGCCCACTGAGTCAGCCCTTAACCCCAGTGTGCAGAAGTTGTCAAAACGTGTTTTTCAGCACAAATAAACACGTTTTGGCAACTTTGGTCAACAACATGTAAGTTATAGGGCAGGAACAGAACACTTTTCAAAACGTGTTTTTCAGCCCGAAATAAACGCGTTTTCTCAACCCTTGGAATCACAGTGTAACTGACTGGCTCAGAAGAGCCCACTGAGTCAGCCCTTAACCCCAGTGTGCAGAAGTTGTCAAAACGTGTTTTTCAGCACAAATAAACACGTTTTGGCAACTTTGGTCAACAACATGTAAGTTATAGGGCAGGAACAGAACACTTTTCAAAACGTGTTTTTCAGCCCGAAATAAACGCGTTTTCTCAACCCTTGGAATCACAGTGTAACTGACTGGCTCAGAAGAGCCCACTGAGTCAGCCCTTAACCCCAGTGTGCAGAAGTTGTCAAAACGTGTTTTTCAGCACAAATAAACACGTTTTGGCAACTTTGGTCACCAACATGTAAGTTATAGGGCAGGAACAGAACACTTTTCAAAACGTGTTTTTCAGCCCGAAATAAACGCGTTTTCTCAACCCTTGGAATCACAGTGTAACTGACTGGCTCAGAAGAGCCCACTGAGTCAGCCCTTAACCCCAGTGTGCAGAAGTTGTCAAAACGTGTTTTTAAGCACAAATAAACACGTTTTGGCAACTTTGGTCACCAACATGTAAGTTATAGGGCAGGAACAGAACACTTTTCAAAACGTGTTTTTCAGCCCGAAATAAACGCGTTTTCTCAACTCCTGGAATCACAGTGTAACTGACTGGCTCAGAAGAGCCCACTGAGTCAGCCCTTAACCCCAGTGTGCAGAAGTTGTCAAAACGTGTTTTTCAGCACAAATAAACACGTTTTGGCAACTTTGGTCAACAACATGTAAGTTATAGGGCAGGAACAGAACACTTTTCAAAACGTGTTTTTCAGCCCGAAATAAACGCGTTTTCTCAACTCCTGGAATCACAGTGTAACTGACTGGCTCAGAAGAGCCCACTGAGTCAGCCCTTAACCCCAGTGTGCAGAAGTTGTCAAAACGTGTTTTTCAGCACAAATAAACACGTTTTGGCAACTTTGGTCAACAACATGTAAGTTATAGGGCAGGAACAGAACACTTTTCAAAACGTGTTTTTCAGCCCGAAATAAACGCGTTTTCTCAACCCTTGGAATCACAGTGTAACTGACTGGCTCAGAAGAGCCCACTGAGTCAGCCCTTAACCCCAGTGTGCAGAAGTTGTCAAAACGTGTTTTTAAGCACAAATAAACACGTTTTGGCAACTTTGGTCACCAACATGTAAGTTATAGGGCAGGAACAGAACACTTTTCAAAACGTGTTTTTCAGCCCGAAATAAACGCGTTTTCTCAACTCCTGGAATCACAGTGTAAACTGACTGGCTCAGAAGAGCCCACTGAGTCAGCCCTTAACCCCAGTGTGCAGAAGTTGTCAAAACGTGTTTTTCAGCACAAATAAACACGTTTTGGCAACTTTGGTCAACAACATGTAAGTTATAGGGCAGGAACAGAACACTTTTCAAAACGTGTTTTTCAGCCCGAAATAAACGCGTTTTCTCAACTCCTGGAATCACAGTGTAACTGACTGGCTCAGAAGAGCCCACTGAATCAGCCCTTAACCCCAGTGTGCAGAAGTTGTCAAAACGTGTTTTTCAGCACAAATAAACACGTTTTGGCAACTTTGGTCAACAACATGTAAGTTATAGGGCAGGAACAGAACACTTTTCAAAATGTGTTTTTCAGCCCGAAATCAACGCGTTTTCTCAACCCTTGGAATCACAGTGTAACTGACTGGCTCAGAAGAACCCACTGAGTCAGCCCTTAACCCCAGTGTGCAGAAGTTGTCAAAACGTGTTTTTCAGCACAAATAAACACGTTTTGGCAACTTTGGTCAACAACATGTAAGTTATAGGGCAGGAACAGAACACTTTTCAAAACGTGTTTTTCAGCCCGAAATAAACGCGTTTTCTCAACCCTTGGAATCACAGTGTAACTGACTGGCTCAGAAGAGCCCACTGAGTCAGCCCTTAACCCCAGTGTGCAGAAGTTGTCAAAACGTGTTTTTCAGCACAAATAAACACGTTTTGGCAACTTTGGTCAACAACATGTAAGTTATAGGGCAGGAACAGAACACTTTTCAAAACGTGTTTTTCAGCCCGAAATAAACGCGTTTTCTCAACCCTTGGAATCACAGTGTAACTGACTGGCTCAGAAGAGCCCAATGAGTCAGCCCTTAACCCCAGTGTGCAGAAGTTGTCAAAACGTGTTTTTCAGCACAAATAAACACGTTTTGGCAACTTTGGTCAACAACATGTAAGTTATAGGGCAGGAACAGAACACTTTTCAAAACGTGTTTTTCAGCCCGAAATAAACGCGTTTTCTCAACTCTTGGAATCACAGTGTAACTGACTGGCTCAGAAGAGCCCACTGATTCAGCCCTTAACCCCAGTGTGCAGAAGTTGTCAAAACGTGTTTTTCAGCACAAATAAACACGTTTTGGCAACTTTGGTCACCAACATGTAAGTTATAGGGCAGGAACAGAACACTTTTCAAAACGTGTTTTTCAGCCCGAAATAAACGCGTTTTCTCAACTCCTGGAATCACAGTGTAACTGACTGGCTCAGAAGAGCCCACTGAGTCAGCCCTTAACCCCAGTGTGCAGAAGTTGTCAAAACGTGTTTTTCAGCACAAATAAACACGTTTTGGCAACTTTGGTCAACAACATGTAAGTTATAGGGCAGGAACAGAACACTTTTCAAAACGTGTTTTTCAGCCCGAAATAAACGCGTTTTCTCAACCCTTGGAATCACAGTGTAACTGACTGGCTCAGAAGAGCCCACTGAGTCAGCCCTTAACCCCAGTGTGCAGAAGTTGTCAAAACGTGTTTTTCAGCACAAATAAACACGTTTTGGCAACTTTGGTCAACAACATGTAAGTTATAGGGCAGGAACAGAACACTTTTCAAAACGTGTTTTTCAGCCCGAAATAAACGCGTTTTCTCAACTCTTGGAATCACAGTGTAACTGACTGGCTCAGAAGAGCCCACTGATTCAGCCCTTAACCCCAGTGTGCAGAAGTTGTCAAAACGTGTTTTTCAGCACAAATAAACACGTTTTGGCAACTTTGGTCACCAACATGTAAGTTATAGGGCAGGAACAGAACACTTTTCAAAACGTGTTTTTCAGCCCGAAATAAACGCGTTTTCTCAACTCCTGGAATCACAGTGTAACTGACTGGCTCAGAAGAGCCCACTGAGTCAGCCCTTAACCCCAGTGTGCAGAAGTTGTCAAAACGTGTTTTTCAGCACAAATAAACACGTTTTGGCAACTTTGGTCAACAACATGTAAGTTATAGGGCAGGAACAGAACACTTTTCAAAACGTGTTTTTCAGCCCGAAATAAACGCGTTTTCTCAACCCTTGGAATCACAGTGTAACTGACTGGCTCAGAAGAGCCCACTGAGTCAGCCCTTAACCCCAGTGTGCAGAAGTTGTCAAAACGTGTTTTTCAGCACAAATAAACACGTTTTGGCAACTTTGGTCAACAACATGTAAGTTATAGGGCAGGAACAGAACACTTTTCAAAACGTGTTTTTCAGCCCGAAATAAACGCGTTTTCTCAACTCCTGGAATCCCAGTGTAACTGACTGGCTCAGAAGAGCCCACTGAGTCAGCCCTTAACCCCAGTGTGCAGAAGTTGTCAAAACGTGTTTTTCAGCACAAATAAACACGTTTTGGCAACTTTGGTCAACAACATGTAAGTTATAGGGCAGGAACAGAACACTTTTCAAAACGTGTTTTTCAGCCCGAAATAAACGCGTTTTCTCAACCCTTGGAATCACAGTGTAACTGACTGGCTCAGAAGAGCCCACTGAGTCAGCCCTTAACCCCAGTGTGCAGAAGTTGTCAAAACGTGTTTTTCAGCACAAATAAACACGTTTTGGCAACTTTGGTCAACAACATGTAAGTTATAGGGCAGGAACAGAACACTTTTCAAAACGTGTTTTTCAGCCCGAAATAAACGCGTTTTCTCAACTCTTGGAATCACAGTGTAACTGACTGGCTCAGAAGAGCCCACTGATTCAGCCCTTAACCCCAGTGTGCAGAAGTTGTCAAAACGTGTTTTTCAGCACAAATAAACACGTTTTGGCAACTTTGGTCACCAACATGTAAGTTATAGGGCAGGAACAGAACACTTTTCAAAACGTGTTTTTCAGCCCGAAATAAACGCGTTTTCTCAACTCCTGGAATCACAGTGTAACTGACTGGCTCAGAAGAGCCCACTGAGTCAGCCCTTAACCCCAGTGTGCAGAAGTTGTCAAAACGTGTTTTTCAGCACAAATAAACACGTTTTGGCAACTTTGGTCAACAACATGTAAGTTATAGGGCAGGAACAGAACACTTTTCAAAACGTGTTTTTCAGCCCGAAATAAACGCGTTTTCTCAACCCTTGGAATCACAGTGTAACTGACTGGCTCAGAAGAGCCCACTGAGTCAGCCCTTAACCCCAGTGTGCAGAAGTTGTCAAAACGTGTTTTTCAGCACAAATAAACACGTTTTGGCAACTTTGGTCACCAACATGTAAGTTATAGGGCAGGAACAGAACACTTTTCAAAACGTGTTTTTCAGCCCGAAATAAACGCGTTTTCTCAACTCCTGGAATCACAGTGTAACTGACTGGCTCAGAAGAGCCCACTGAGTCAGCCCTTAACCCCAGTGTGCAGAAGTTGTCAAAACGTGTTTTTCAGCACAAATAAACACGTTTTGGCAACTTTGGTCAACAACATGTAAGTTATAGGGCAGGAACAGAACACTTTTCAAAACGTGTTTTTCAGCCCGAAATAAACGCGTTTTCTCAACTCTTGGAATCACAGTGTAACTGACTGGCTCAGAAGAGCCCACTGAGTCAGCCCTTAACCCCAGTGTGCAGAAGTTGTCAAAACGTGTTTTTCAGCACAAATAAACACGTTTTGGCAACTTTGGTCAACAACATGTAAGTTATAGGGCAGGAACAGAACACTTTTCAAAACGTGTTTTTCAGCCCGAAATAAACGCGTTTTCTCAACCCTTGGAATCACAGTGTAACTGACTGGCTCAGAAGAGCCCACTGAGTCAGCCCTTAACCCCAGTGTGCAGAAGTTGTCAAAACGTGTTTTTCAGCACAAATAAACACGTTTTGGCAACTTTGGTCACCAACATGTAAGTTATAGGGCAGGAACAGAACACTTTTCAAAACGTGTTTTTCAGCCCGAAATAAACGCGTTTTCTCAACTCCTGGAATCACAGTGTAACTGACTGGCTCAGAAGAGCCCACTGAGTCAGCCCTTAACCCCAGTGTGCAGAAGTTGTCAAAACGTGTTTTTCAGCACAAATAAACACGTTTTGGCAACTTTGGTCAACAACATGTAAGTTATAGGGCAGGAACAGAACACTTTTCAAAACGTGTTTTTCAGCCCGAAATAAACGCGTTTTCTCAACTCTTGGAATCACAGTGTAACTGACTGGCTCAGAAGAGCCCACTGAGTCAGCCCTTAACCCCAGTGTGCAGGAGTTGTCAAAACGTGTTTTTCAGCACAAATAAACACGTTTTGGCAACTTTGGTCAACAACATGTAAGTTATAGGGCAGGAACAGAACACTTTTCAAAACGTGTTTTTCAGCCCGAAATAAACGCGTTTTCTCAACCCTTGGAATCACAGTGTAACTGACTGGCTCAGAAGAGCCCACTGAGTCAGCCCTTAACCCCAGTGTGCAGAAGTTGTCAAAACGTGTTTTTCAGCACAAATAAACACGTTTTGGCAACTTTGGTCACCAACATGTAAGTTATAGGGCAGGAACAGAACACTTTTCAAAACGTGTTTTTCAGCCCGAAATAAACGCGTTTTCTCAACCCTTGGAATCACAGTGTAACTGACTGGCTCAGAAGAGCCCACTGAGTCAGCCCTTAACCCCAGTGTGCAAAAGTTGTCAAAACGTGTTTTTAAGCACAAATAAACACGTCTTGGCAACTTTGGTCACCAACATGTAAGTTATAGGGCAGGAACAGAACACTTTTCAAAACGTGTTTTTCAGCCCGAAATAAACGCGTTTTCTCAACTCCTGGAATCACAGTGTAACTGACTGGCTCAGAAGAGCCCACTGAGTCAGCCCTTAACCCCAGTGTGCAGAAGTTGTCAAAACGTGTTTTTCAGCACAAAGAAACACGTTTTGGCAACTTTGGTCACCAACATGTAAGTTATAGGGCAGGAACAGAACACTTTTCAAAACGTGTTTTTCAGCCCGAAATAAACGCGTTTTCTCAACCCTTTGAATCACAGTGTAACTGACTGGCTCAGAAGAGCCCACTGAGTCAGCCCTTAACCCCAGTGTGCAGAAGTTGTCAAAACGTGTTTTTCAGCACAAATAAACACGTTTTGGCAACTTTGGTCAACAACATGTAAGTTATAGGGCAGGAACAGAACACTTTTCAAAACGTGTTTTTCAGCCCGAAATAAACGCGTTTTCTCAACCCTTGGAATCACAGTGTAACTGACTGGCTCAGAAGAGCCCACTGAGTCAGCCCTTAACCCCAGTGTGCAGAAGTTGTCAAAACGTGTTTTTCAGCACAAATAAACACGTTTTGGCAACTTTGGTCACCAACATGTAAGTTATAGGGCAGGAACAGAACACTTTTCAAAACGTGTTTTTCAGCCCGAAATAAACGCGTTTTCTCAACCCTTGGAATCACAGTGTAACTGACTGGCTCAGAAGAGCCCACTGAGTCAGCCCTTAACCCCAGTGTGCAGAAGTTGTCAAAACGTGTTTTTAAGCACAAATAAACACGTTTTGGCAACTTTGGTCACCAACATGTAAGTTATAGGGCAGGAACAGAACACTTTTCAAAACGTGTTTTTCAGCCCGAAATAAACGCGTTTTCTCAACTCCTGGAATCACAGTGTAACTGACTGGCTCAGAAGAGCCCACTGAGTCAGCCCTTAACCCCAGTGTGCAGAAGTTGTCAAAACGTGTTTTTCAGCACAAATAAACACGTTTTGGCAACTTTGGTCAACAACATGTAAGTTATAGGGCAGGAACAGAACACTTTTCAAAACGTGTTTTTCAGCCCGAAATAAACGCGTTTTCTCAACCCTTGGAATCACAGTGTAACTGACTGGCTCAGAAGAGCCCACTGAGTCAGCCCTTAACCCCAGTGTGCAGAAGTTGTCAAAACGTGTTTTTCAGCACAAATAAACACGTTTTGGCAACTTTGGTCACCAACATGTAAGTTATAGGGCAGGAACAGAACACTTTTCAAAACGTGTTTTTCAGCCCGAAATAAACGCGTTTTCTCAACCCTTGGAATCACAGTGTAACTGACTGGCTCAGAAGAGCCCACTGAGTCAGCCCTTAACCCCAGTGTGCAGAAGTTGTCAAAACGTGTTTTTAAGCACAAATAAACACGTTTTGGCAACTTTGGTCACCAACATGTAAGTTATAGGGCAGGAACAGAACACTTTTCAAAACGTGTTTTTCAGCCCGAAATAAACGCGTTTTCTCAACTCTTGGAATCACAGTGTAACTGACTGGCTCAGAAGAGCCCACTGAGTCAGCCCTTAACCCCAGTGTGCAGGAGTTGTCAAAACGTGTTTTTCAGCACAAATAAACACGTTTTGGCAACTTTGGTCAACAACATGTAAGTTATAGGGCAGGAACAGAACACTTTTCAAAACGTGTTTTTCAGCCCGAAATAAACGCGTTTTCTCAACCCTTGGAATCACAGTGTAACTGACTGGCTCAGAAGAGCCCACTGAGTCAGCCCTTAACCCCAGTGTGCAGAAGTTGTCAAAACGTGTTTTTCAGCACAAATAAACACGTTTTGGCAACTTTGGTCACCAACATGTAAGTTATAGGGCAGGAACAGAACACTTTTCAAAACGTGTTTTTCAGCCCGAAATAAACGCGTTTTCTCAACCCTTGGAATCACAGTGTAACTGACTGGCTCAGAAGAGCCCACTGAGTCAGCCCTTAACCCCAGTGTGCAAAAGTTGTCAAAACGTGTTTTTAAGCACAAATAAACACGTCTTGGCAACTTTGGTCACCAACATGTAAGTTATAGGGCAGGAACAGAACACTTTTCAAAACGTGTTTTTCAGCCCGAAATAAACGCGTTTTCTCAACTCCTGGAATCACAGTGTAACTGACTGGCTCAGAAGAGCCCACTGAGTCAGCCCTTAACCCCAGTGTGCAGAAGTTGTCAAAACGTGTTTTTCAGCACAAATAAACACGTTTTGGCAACTTTGGTCAACAACATGTAAGTTATAGGGCAGGAACAGAACACTTTTCAAAACGTGTTTTTCAGCCCGAAATAAACGCGTTTTCTCAACTCCTGGAATCACAGTGTAACTGACTGGCTCAGAAGAGCCCACTGAGTCAGCCCTTAACCCCAGTGTGCAGAAGTTGTCAAAACGTGTTTTTCAGCCCAAATAAACACGTTTTGGCAACTTTGGTCAACAACATGTAAGTTATAGGGCAGGAACAGAACACTTTTCAAAACGTGTTTTTCAGCCCGAAATAAACGCGTTTTCTCAACCCTTGGAATCACAGTGTAACTGACTGGCTCAGAAGAGCCCACTGAGTCATCCCTTAACCCCAGTGTGCAGAAGTTGTCAAAACGTGTTTTTCAGCACAAAGAAACACGTTTTGGCAACTTTGGTCACCAACATGTAAGTTATAGGGCAGGAACAGAACACTTTTCAAAACGTGTTTTTCAGCCCGAAATAAACGCGTTTTCTCAACCCTTTGAATCACAGTGTAACTGACTGGCTCAGAAGAGCCCACTGAGTCAGCCCTTAACCCCAGTGTGCAGAAGTTGTCAAAACGTGTTTTTCAGCACAAATAAACACGTTTTGGCAACTTTGGTCAACAACATGTAAGTTATAGGGCAGGAACAGAACACTTTTCAAAACGTGTTTTTCAGCCCGAAATAAACGCGTTTTCTCAACCCTTGGAATCACAGTGTAACTGACTGGCTCAGAAGAGCCCACTGAGTCAGCCCTTAACCCCAGTGTGCAGAAGTTGTCAAAACGTGTTTTTCAGCACAAATAAACACGTTTTGGCAACTTTGGTCACCAACATGTAAGTTATAGGGCAGGAACAGAACACTTTTCAAAACGTGTTTTTCAGCCCGAAATAAACGCGTTTTCTCAACCCTTGGAATCACAGTGTAACTGACTGGCTCAGAAGAGCCCACTGAGTCAGCCCTTAACCCCAGTGTGCAGAAGTTGTCAAAACGTGTTTTTAAGCACAAATAAACACGTTTTGGCAACTTTGGTCACCAACATGTAAGTTATAGGGCAGGAACAGAACACTTTTCAAAACGTGTTTTTCAGCCCGAAATAAACGCGTTTTCTCAACTCCTGGAATCACAGTGTAACTGACTGGCTCAGAAGAGCCCACTGAGTCAGCCCTTAACCCCAGTGTGCAGAAGTTGTCAAAACGTGTTTTTCAGCACAAATAAACACGTTTTGGCAACTTTGGTCAACAACATGTAAGTTATAGGGCAGGAACAGAACACTTTTCAAAACGGGTTTTTTTCAGCCCGAAATAAACGCGTTTTCTCAACCCTTGGAATCACAGTGTAACTGACTTGCTCAGAAGAGCCCACTGAGTCAGCCCTTAACCCCAGTGTGCAGAAGTTGTCAAAACGTGTTTTTCAGCACAAATAAACACGTTTTGGCAACTTTGGTCAACAACATGTAAGTTATAGGGCAGGAACAGAACACTTTTCAAAACGTGTTTTTCAGCCCGAAATAAACGCGTTTTCTCAACTCTTGGAATCACAGTGTAACTGACTGGCTCAGAAGAGCCCACTGAGTCAGCCCTTAACCCCAGTGTGCAGAAGTTGTCAAAACGTGTTTTTCAGCACAAATAAACACGTTTTGGCAACTTTGGTCAACAACATGTAAGTTATAGGGCAGGAACAGAACACTTTTCAAAACGTGTTTTTCAGCCCGAAATAAACGCGTTTTCTCAACCCTTGGAATCACAGTGTAACTGACTGGCTCAGAAGAGCCCACTGAGTCAGCCCTTAACCCCAGTGTGCAGAAGTTGTCAAAACGTGTTTTTCAGCACAAATAAACACGTTTTGGCAACTTTGGTCAACAACATGTAAGTTATAGGGCAGGAACAGAACACTTTTCAAAACGTGTTTTTCAGCCCGAAATAAACGCGTTTTCTCAACCCTTGGAATCACAGTGTAACTGACTGGCTCAGAAGAGCCCAATGAGTCAGCCCTTAACCCCAGTGTGCAGAAGTTGTCAAAACGTGTTTTTCAGCACAAATAAACACGTTTTGGCAACTTTGGTCAACAACATGTAAGTTATAGGGCAGGAACAGAACACTTTTCAAAACGTGTTTTTCAGCCCGAAATAAACGCGTTTTCTCAACCCTTGGAATCACAGTGTAACTGACTGGCTCAGAAGAGCCCACTGAGTCAGCCCTTAACCCCAGTGTGCAGAAGTTGTCAAAACGTGTTTTTCAGCACAAATAAACACGTTTTGGCAACTTTGGTCAACAACATGTAAGTTATAGGGCAGGAACAGAACACTTTTCAAAACGTGTTTTTCAGCCCGAAATAAACGCGTTTTCTCAACCCTTGGAATCACAGTGTAACTGACTGGCTCAGAAGAGCCCACTGAGTCAGCCCTTAACCCCAGTGTGCAGAAGTTGTCAAAACGTGTTTTTCAGCACAAATAAACACGTTTTGGCAACTTTGGTCACCAACATGTAAGTTATAGGGCAGGAACAGAACACTTTTCAAAACGTGTTTTTCAGCCCGAAATAAACGCGTTTTCTCAACCCTTGGAATCACAGTGTAACTGACTGGCTCAGAAGAGCCCACTGAGTCAGCCCTTAACCCCAGTGTGCAGAAGTTGTCAAAACGTGTTTTTAAGCACAAATAAACACGTTTTGGCAACTTTGGTCACCAACATGTAAGTTATAGGGCAGGAACAGAACACTTTTCAAAACGTGTTTTTCAGCCCGAAATAAACGCGTTTTCTCAACTCCTGGAATCACAGTGTAACTGACTGGCTCAGAAGAGCCCACTGAGTCAGCCCTTAACCCCAGTGTGCAGAAGTTGTCAAAACGTGTTTTTCAGCACAAATAAACACGTTTTGGCAACTTTGGTCACCAACATGTAAGTTATAGGGCAGGAACAGAACACTTTTCAAAACGTGTTTTTCAGCCCGAAATAAACGCGTTTTCTCAACTCCTGGAATCACAGTGTAACTGACTGGCTCAGAAGAGCCCACTGAGTCAGCCCTTAACCCCAGTGTGCAGAAGTTGTCAAAACGTGTTTTTCAGCACAAATAAACACGTTTTGGCAACTTTGGTCAACAACATGTAAGTTATAGGGCAGGAACAGAACACTTTTCAAAACGTGTTTTTCAGCCCGAAATAAACGCGTTTTCTCAACCCTTGGAATCACAGTGTAACTGACTGGCTCAGAAGAGCCCACTGAGTCAGCCCTTAACCCCAGTGTGCAGAAGTTGTCAAAACGTGTTTTTCAGCACAAATAAACACGTTTTGGCAACTTTGGTCAACAACATGTAAGTTATAGGGCAGGAACAGAACACTTTTCAAAACGTGTTTTTCAGCCCGAAATAAACGCGTTTTCTCAACTCTTGGAATCACAGTGTAACTGACTGGCTCAGAAGAGCCCACTGATTCAGCCCTTAACCCCAGTGTGCAGAAGTTGTCAAAACGTGTTTTTCAGCACAAATAAACACGTTTTGGCAACTTTGGTCACCAACATGTAAGTTATAGGGCAGGAACAGAACACTTTTCAAAACGTGTTTTTCAGCCCGAAATAAACGCGTTTTCTCAACTCCTGGAATCACAGTGTAACTGACTGGCTCAGAAGAGCCCACTGAGTCAGCCCTTAACCCCAGTGTGCAGAAGTTGTCAAAACGTGTTTTTCAGCACAAATAAACACGTTTTGGCAACTTTGGTCAACAACATGTAAGTTATAGGGCAGGAACAGAACACTTTTCAAAACGTGTTTTTCAGCCCGAAATAAACGCGTTTTCTCAACCCTTGGAATCACAGTGTAACTGACTGGCTCAGAAGAGCCCACTGAGTCAGCCCTTAACCCCAGTGTGCAGAAGTTGTCAAAACGTGTTTTTCAGCACAAATAAACACGTTTTGGCAACTTTGGTCAACAACATGTAAGTTATAGGGCAGGAACAGAACACTTTTCAAAACGTGTTTTTCAGCCCGAAATAAACGCGTTTTCTCAACTCCTGGAATCCCAGTGTAACTGACTGGCTCAGAAGAGCCCACTGAGTCAGCCCTTAACCCCAGTGTGCAGAAGTTGTCAAAACGTGTTTTTCAGCACAAATAAACACGTTTTGGCAACTTTGGTCAACAACATGTAAGTTATAGGGCAGGAACAGAACACTTTTCAAAACGTGTTTTTCAGCCCGAAATAAACGCGTTTTCTCAACTCTTGGAATCACAGTGTAACTGACTGGTTCAGAAGAGCCCACTGAGTCAGCCCTTAACCCCAGTGTGCAGAAGTTGTCAAAACGTGTTTTTCAGCACAAATAAACACGTTTTGGCAACTTTGGTCAACAACATGTAAGTTATAGGGCAGGAACAGAACACTTTTCAAAACGTGTTTTTCAGCCCGAAATAAACGCGTTTTCTCAACTCCTGGAATCACAGTGTAACTGACTGGCTCAGAAGAGCCCACTGAGTCATCCCTTAACCCCAGTGTGCAGAAGTTGTCAAAACGTGTTTTTCAGCACAAAGAAACACGTTTTGGCAACTTTGGTCACCAACATGTAAGTTATAGGGCAGGAACAGAACACTTTTCAAAACGTGTTTTTCAGCCCGAAATAAACGCGTTTTCTCAACCCTTTGAATCACAGTGTAACTGACTGGCTCAGAAGAGCCCACTGAGTCAGCCCTTAACCCCAGTGTGCAGAAGTTGTCAAAACGTGTTTTTAAGCACAAATAAACACGTTTTGGCAACTTTGGTCACCAACATGTAAGTTATAGGGCAGGAACAGAACACTTTTCAAAACGTGTTTTTCAGCCCGAAATAAACGCGTTTTCTCAACCCTTGGAATCACAGTGTAACTGACTGGCTCAGAAGAGCCCACTGATTCAGCCCTTAACCCCAGTGTGCAGAAGTTGTCAAAACGTGTTTTTAAGCACAAATAAACACGTTTTGGCAACTTTGGTCACCAACATGTAAGTTATAGGGCAGGAACAGAACACTTTTCAAAACGTGTTTTTCAGCCCGAAATAAACGCGTTTTCTCAACTCCTGGAATCACAGTGTAACTGACTGGCTCAGAAGAGCCCACTGAGTCAGCCCTTAACCCCAGTGTGCAGAAGTTGTCAAAACGTGTTTTTCAGCACAAATAAACACGTTTTGGCAACTTTGGTCACCAACATGTAAGTTATAGGGCAGGAACAGAACACTTTTCAAAACGTGTTTTTCAGCCCGAAATAAACGCGTTTTCTCAACTCCTGGAATCACAGTGTAACTGACTGGCTCAGAAGAGCCCACTGAGTCAGCCCTTAACCCCAGTGTGCAGAAGTTGTCAAAACGTGTTTTTCAGCACAAATAAACACGTTTTGGCAACTTTGGTCAACAACATGTAAGTTATAGGGCAGGAACAGAACACTTTTCAAAACGTGTTTTTCAGCCCGAAATAAACGCGTTTTCTCAACCCTTGGAATCACAGTGTAACTGACTGGCTCAGAAGAGCCCACTGATTCAGCCCTTAACCCCAGTGTGCAGAAGTTGTCAAAACGTGTTTTTCAGCACAAATAAACACGTTTTGGCAACTTTGGTCACCAACATGTAAGTTATAGGGCAGGAACAGAACACTTTTCAAAACGTGTTTTTCAGCCCGAAATAAACGCGTTTTCTAAACTCCTGGAATCACAGTGTAACTGACTGGCTCAGAAGAGCCCACTGAGTCAGCCCTTAACCCCAGTGTGCAGAAGTTGTCAAAACGTGTTTTTCAGCACAAATAAACACGTTTTGGCAACTTTGGTCAACAACATGTAAGTTATAGGGCAGGAACAGAACACTTTTCAAAACGTGTTTTTCAGCCCGAAATAAACGCGTTTTCTCAACCCTTGGAATCACAGTGTAACTGACTGGCTCAGAAGAGCCCACTGAGTCAGCCCTTAACCCCAGTGTGCAGAAGTTGTCAAAACGTGTTTTTCAGCACAAATGAACACGTTTTGGCAACTTTGGTCAACAACATGTAAGTTATAGGGCAGGAACAGAACACTTTTCAAAACGTGTTTTTCAGCCCGAAATAAACGCGTTTTCTCAACCCTTGGAATCACAGTGTAACTGACTGGCTCAGAAGAGCCCACTGAGTCAGCCCTTAACCCCAGTGTGCAGAAGTTGTCAAAACGTGTTTTTCAGCACAAATAAACACGTTTTAGCAACTTTGGTCACCAACATGTAAGTTATAGGGCAGGAACAGAACACTTTTCAAAACGTGTTTTTCAGCCCGAAATAAACGCGTTTTCTCAACCCTTGGAATCACAGTGTAACTGACTGGCTCAGAAGAGCCCACTGAGTCAGCCCTTAACCCCAGTGTGCAGAAGTTGTCAAAACGTGTTTTTAAGCACAAATAAACACGTTTTGGCAACTTTGGTCACCAACATGTAAGTTATAGGGCAGGAACAGAACACTTTTCAAAACGTGTTTTTCAGCCCGAAATAAACGCGTTTTCTCAACTCCTGGAATCACAGTGTAACTGACTGGCTCAGAAGAGCCCACTGAGTCAGCCCTTAACCCCAGTGTGCAGAAGTTGTCAAAACGTGTTTTTCAGCACAAATAAACACGTTTTGGCAACTTTGGTCAACAACATGTAAGTTATAGGGCAGGAACAGAACACTTTTCAAAACGTGTTTTTCAGCCCGAAATAAACGCGTTTTCTCAACTCCTGGAATCCCAGTGTAACTGACTGGCTCAGAAGAGCCCACTGAGTCAGCCCTTAACCCCAGTGTGCAGAAGTTGTCAAAACGTGTTTTTCAGCACAAATAAACACGTTTTGGCAACTTTGGTCAACAACATGTAAGTTATAGGGCAGGAACAGAACACTTTTCAAAACGTGTTTTTCAGCCCGAAATAAACGCGTTTTCTCAACTCTTGGAATCACAGTGTAACTGACTGGTTCAGAAGAGCCCACTGAGTCAGCCCTTAACCCCAGTGTGCAGAAGTTGTCAAAACGTGTTTTTCAGCACAAATAAACACGTTTTGGCAACTTTGGTCAACAACATGTAAGTTATAGGGCAGGAACAGAACACTTTTCAAAACGTGTTTTTCAGCCCGAAATAAACGCGTTTTCTCAACTCCTGGAATCACAGTGTAACTGACTGGCTCAGAAGAGCCCACTGAGTCATCCCTTAACCCCAGTGTGCAGAAGTTGTCAAAACGTGTTTTTCAGCACAAAGAAACACGTTTTGGCAACTTTGGTCACCAACATGTAAGTTATAGGGCAGGAACAGAACACTTTTCAAAACGTGTTTTTCAGCCCGAAATAAACGCGTTTTCTCAACCCTTTGAATCACAGTGTAACTGACTGGCTCAGAAGAGCCCACTGAGTCAGCCCTTAACCCCAGTGTGCAGAAGTTGTCAAAACGTGTTTTTAAGCACAAATAAACACGTTTTGGCAACTTTGGTCACCAACATGTAAGTTATAGGGCAGGAACAGAACACTTTTCAAAACGTGTTTTTCAGCCCGAAATAAACGCGTTTTCTCAACCCTTGGAATCACAGTGTAACTGACTGGCTCAGAAGAGCCCACTGATTCAGCCCTTAACCCCAGTGTGCAGAAGTTGTCAAAACGTGTTTTTAAGCACAAATAAACACGTTTTGGCAACTTTGGTCACCAACATGTAAGTTATAGGGCAGGAACAGAACACTTTTCAAAACGTGTTTTTCAGCCCGAAATAAACGCGTTTTCTCAACTCCTGGAATCACAGTGTAACTGACTGGCTCAGAAGAGCCCACTGAGTCAGCCCTTAACCCCAGTGTGCAGAAGTTGTCAAAACGTGTTTTTCAGCACAAATAAACACGTTTTGGCAACTTTGGTCACCAACATGTAAGTTATAGGGCAGGAACAGAACACTTTTCAAAACGTGTTTTTCAGCCCGAAATAAACGCGTTTTCTCAACTCCTGGAATCACAGTGTAACTGACTGGCTCAGAAGAGCCCACTGAGTCAGCCCTTAACCCCAGTGTGCAGAAGTTGTCAAAACGTGTTTTTCAGCACAAATAAACACGTTTTGGCAACTTTGGTCAACAACATGTAAGTTATAGGGCAGGAACAGAACACTTTTCAAAACGTGTTTTTCAGCCCGAAATAAACGCGTTTTCTCAACCCTTGGAATCACAGTGTAACTGACTGGCTCAGAAGAGCCCACTGATTCAGCCCTTAACCCCAGTGTGCAGAAGTTGTCAAAACGTGTTTTTCAGCACAAATAAACACGTTTTGGCAACTTTGGTCACCAACATGTAAGTTATAGGGCAGGAACAGAACACTTTTCAAAACGTGTTTTTCAGCCCGAAATAAACGCGTTTTCTAAACTCCTGGAATCACAGTGTAACTGACTGGCTCAGAAGAGCCCACTGAGTCAGCCCTTAACCCCAGTGTGCAGAAGTTGTCAAAACGTGTTTTTCAGCACAAATAAACACGTTTTGGCAACTTTGGTCAACAACATGTAAGTTATAGGGCAGGAACAGAACACTTTTCAAAACGTGTTTTTCAGCCCGAAATAAACGCGTTTTCTCAACCCTTGGAATCACAGTGTAACTGACTGGCTCAGAAGAGCCCACTGAGTCAGCCCTTAACCCCAGTGTGCAGAAGTTGTCAAAACGTGTTTTTCAGCACAAATGAACACGTTTTGGCAACTTTGGTCAACAACATGTAAGTTATAGGGCAGGAACAGAACACTTTTCAAAACGTGTTTTTCAGCCCGAAATAAACGCGTTTTCTCAACCCTTGGAATCACAGTGTAACTGACTGGCTCAGAAGAGCCCACTGAGTCAGCCCTTAACCCCAGTGTGCAGAAGTTGTCAAAACGTGTTTTTCAGCACAAATAAACACGTTTTAGCAACTTTGGTCACCAACATGTAAGTTATAGGGCAGGAACAGAACACTTTTCAAAACGTGTTTTTCAGCCCGAAATAAACGCGTTTTCTCAACCCTTGGAATCACAGTGTAACTGACTGGCTCAGAAGAGCCCACTGAGTCAGCCCTTAACCCCAGTGTGCAGAAGTTGTCAAAACGTGTTTTTAAGCACAAATAAACACGTTTTGGCAACTTTGGTCACCAACATGTAAGTTATAGGGCAGGAACAGAACACTTTTCAAAACGTGTTTTTCAGCCCGAAATAAACGCGTTTTCTCAACTCCTGGAATCACAGTGTAACTGACTGGCTCAGAAGAGCCCACTGAGTCAGCCCTTAACCCCAGTGTGCAGAAGTTGTCAAAACGTGTTTTTCAGCACAAATAAACACGTTTTGGCAACTTTGGTCAACAACATGTAAGTTATAGGGCAGGAACAGAACACTTTTCAAAACGTGTTTTTCAGCCCGAAATAAACGCGTTTTCTCAACTCCTGGAATCACAGTGTAACTGACTGGCTCAGAAGAGCCCACTGAGTCAGCCCTTAACCCCAGTGTGCAGAAGTTGTCAAAACGTGTTTTTCAGCACAAATAAACACGTTTTGGCAACTTTGGTCAACAACATGTAAGTTATAGGGCAGGAACAGAACACTTTTCAAAACGTGTTTTTCAGCCCGAAATAAACGCGTTTTCTCAACCCTTGGAATCACAGTGTAACTGACTGGCTCAGAAGAGCCCACTGAGTCAGCCCTTAACCCCAGTGTGCAGAAGTTGTCAAAACGTGTTTTTCAGCACAAATAAACACGTTTTGGCAACTTTGGTCACCAACATGTAAGTTATAGGGCAGGAACAGAACACTTTTCAAAACGTGTTTTTCAGCCCGAAATAAACGCGTTTTCTCAACTCCTGGAATCACAGTGTAACTGACTGGCTCAGAAGAGCCCACTGAGTCAGCCCTTAACCCCAGTGTGCAGAAGTTGTCAAAACGTGTTTTTCAGCACAAATAAACACGTTTTGGCAACTTTGGTCAACAACATGTAAGTTATAGGGCAGGAACAGAACACTTTTCAAAACGTGTTTTTCAGCCCGAAATAAACGCGTTTTCTCAACTCTTGGAATCACAGTGTAACTGACTGGCTCAGAACAGCCCACTGAGTCAGCCCTTAACCCCAGTGTGCAGGAGTTGTCAAAACGTGTTTTTCAGCACAAATAAACACGTTTTGGCAACTTTGGTCAACAACATGTAAGTTATAGGGCAGGAACAGAACACTTTTCAAAACGTGTTTTTCAGCCCGAAATAAACGCGTTTTCTCAACCCTTGGAATCACAGTGTAACTGACTGGCTCAGAAGAGCCCACTGAGTCAGCCCTTAACCCCAGTGTGCAGAAGTTGTCAAAACGTGTTTTTCAGCACAAATAAACACGTTTTGGCAACTTTGGTCACCAACATGTAAGTTATAGGGCAGGAACAGAACACTTTTCAAAACGTGTTTTTCAGCCCGAAATAAACGCGTTTTCTCAACCCTTGGAATCACAGTGTAACTGACTGGCTCAGAAGAGCCCACTGAGTCAGCCCTTAACCCCAGTGTGCAAAAGTTGTCAAAACGTGTTTTTAAGCACAAATAAACACGTCTTGGCAACTTTGGTCACCAACATGTAAGTTATAGGGCAGGAACAGAACACTTTTCAAAACGTGTTTTTCAGCCCGAAATAAACGCGTTTTCTCAACTCCTGGAATCACAGTGTAACTGACTGGCTCAGAAGAGCCCACTGAGTCAGCCCTTAACCCCAGTGTGCAGAAGTTGTCAAAACGTGTTTTTCAGCACAAATAAACACGTTTTGGCAACTTTGGTCAACAACATGTAAGTTATAGGGCAGGAACAGAACACTTTTCAAAACGTGTTTTTCAGCCCGAAATAAACGCGTTTTCTCAACTCCTGGAATCACAGTGTAACTGACTGGCTCAGAAGAGCCCACTGAGTCAGCCCTTAACCCCAGTGTGCAGAAGTTGTCAAAACGTGTTTTTCAGCCCAAATAAACACGTTTTGGCAACTTTGGTCAACAACATGTAAGTTATAGGGCAGGAACAGAACACTTTTCAAAACGTGTTTTTCAGCCCGAAATAAACGCGTTTTCTCAACCCTTGGAATCACAGTGTAACTGACTGGCTCAGAAGAGCCCACTGAGTCATCCCTTAACCCCAGTGTGCAGAAGTTGTCAAAACGTGTTTTTCAGCACAAAGAAACACGTTTTGGCAACTTTGGTCACCAACATGTAAGTTATAGGGCAGGAACAGAACACTTTTCAAAACGTGTTTTTCAGCCCGAAATAAACGCGTTTTCTCAACCCTTTGAATCACAGTGTAACTGACTGGCTCAGAAGAGCCCACTGAGTCAGCCCTTAACCCCAGTGTGCAGAAGTTGTCAAAACGTGTTTTTCAGCACAAATAAACACGTTTTGGCAACTTTGGTCAACAACATGTAAGTTATAGGGCAGGAACAGAACACTTTTCAAAACGTGTTTTTCAGCCCGAAATAAACGCGTTTTCTCAACCCTTGGAATCACAGTGTAACTGACTGGCTCAGAAGAGCCCACTGAGTCAGCCCTTAACCCCAGTGTGCAGAAGTTGTCAAAACGTGTTTTTCAGCACAAATAAACACGTTTTGGCAACTTTGGTCACCAACATGTAAGTTATAGGGCAGGAACAGAACACTTTTCAAAACGTGTTTTTCAGCCCGAAATAAACGCGTTTTCTCAACCCTTGGAATCACAGTGTAACTGACTGGCTCAGAAGAGCCCACTGAGTCAGCCCTTAACCCCAGTGTGCAGAAGTTGTCAAAACGTGTTTTTAAGCACAAATAAACACGTTTTGGCATCTTTGGTCACCAACATGTAAGTTATAGGGCAGGAACAGAACACTTTTCAAAACGTGTTTTTCAGCCCGAAATAAACGCGTTTTCTCAACTCCTGGAATCACAGTGTAACTGACTGGCTCAGAAGAGCCCACTGAGTCAGCCCTTAACCCCAGTGTGCAGAAGTTGTCAAAACGTGTTTTTCAGCACAAATAAACACGTTTTGGCAACTTTGGTCAACAACATGTAAGTTATAGGGCAGGAACAGAACACTTTTCAAAACGTGTTTTTCAGCCCGAAATAAACGCGTTTTCTCAACTCCTGGAATCACAGTGTAACTGACTGGCTCAGAAGAGCCCACTGAGTCAGCCCTTAACCCCAGTGTGCAGAAGTTGTCAAAACGTGTTTTTCAGCACAAATAAACACGTTTTGGCAACTTTGGTCAACAACATGTAAGTTATAGGGCAGGAACAGAACACTTTTCAAAACGGGTTTTTTTCAGCCCGAAATAAACGCGTTTTCTCAACCCTTGGAATCACAGTGTAACTGACTTGCTCAGAAGAGCCCACTGAGTCAGCCCTTAACCCCAGTGTGCAGAAGTTGTCAAAACGTGTTTTTCAGCACAAATAAACACGTTTTGGCAACTTTGGTCACCAACATGTAAGTTATAGGGCAGGAACAGAACACTTTTCAAAACGTGTTTTTCAGCCCGAAATAAACGCGTTTTCTCAACTCCTGGAATCACAGTGTAACTGACTGGCTCAGAAGAGCCCACTGAGTCAGCCCTTAACCCCAGTGTGCAGAAGTTGTCAAAACGTGTTTTTCAGCACAAATAAACACGTTTTGGCAACTTTGGTCAACAACATGTAAGTTATAGGGCAGGAACAGAACACTTTTCAAAACGTGTTTTTCAGCCCGAAATAAACGCGTTTTCTCAACTCTTGGAATCACAGTGTAACTGACTGGCTCAGAAGAGCCCACTGAGTCAGCCCTTAACCCCAGTGTGCAGAAGTTGTCAAAACGTGTTTTTCAGCACAAATAAACACGTTTTGGCAACTTTGGTCAACAACATGTAAGTTATAGGGCAGGAACAGAACACTTTTCAAAACGTGTTTTTCAGCCCGAAATAAACGCGTTTTCTCAACCCTTGGAATCACAGTGTAACTGACTGGCTCAGAAGAGCCCACTGAGTCAGCCCTTAACCCCAGTGTGCAGAAGTTGTCAAAACGTGTTTTTCAGCACAAATAAACACGTTTTGGCAACTTTGGTCAACAACATGTAAGTTATAGGGCAGGAACAGAACACTTTTCAAAACGTGTTTTTCAGCCCGAAATAAACGCGTTTTCTCAACCCTTGGAATCACAGTGTAACTGACTGGCTCAGAAGAGCCCAATGAGTCAGCCCTTAACCCCAGTGTGCAGAAGTTGTCAAAACGTGTTTTTCAGCACAAATAAACACGTTTTGGCAACTTTGGTCAACAACATGTAAGTTATAGGGCAGGAACAGAACACTTTTCAAAACGTGTTTTTCAGCCCGAAATAAACGCGTTTTCTCAACTCTTGGAATCACAGTGTAACTGACTGGCTCAGAAGAGCCCACTGATTCAGCCCTTAACCCCAGTGTGCAGAAGTTGTCAAAACGTGTTTTTCAGCACAAATAAACACGTTTTGGCAACTTTGGTCACCAACATGTAAGTTATAGGGCAGGAACAGAACACTTTTCAAAACGTGTTTTTCAGCCCGAAATAAACGCGTTTTCTCAACTCCTGGAATAACAGTGTAACTGACTGGCTCAGAAGAGCCCACTGAGTCAGCCCTTAACCCCAGTGTGCAGAAGTTGTCAAAACGTGTTTTTCAGCACAAATAAACACGTTTTGGCAACTTTGGTCACCAACATGTAAGTTATAGGGCAGGAACAGAACACTTTCAAAACGTGTTTTTCAGCCCGAAATAAACGCGTTTTCTCAACTCCTGGAATCACAGTGTAACTGACTGGCTCAGAAGAGCCCACTGAGTCAGCCCTTAACCCCAGTGTGCAGAAGTTGTCAAAACGTGTTTTTCAGCACAAATAAACACGTTTTGGCAACTTTGGTCAACAACATGTAAGTTATAGGGCAGGAACAGAACACTTTTCAAAACGTGTTTTTCAGCCCGAAATAAACGCGTTTTCTCAACCCTTGGAATCACAGTGTAACTGACTGGCTCAGAAGAGCCCAATGAGTCAGCCCTTAACCCCAGTGTGCAGAAGTTGTCAAAACGTGTTTTTCAGCACAAATAAACACGTTTTGGCAACTTTGGTCAACAACATGTAAGTTATAGGGCAGGAACAGAACACTTTTCAAAACGTGTTTTTCAGCCCGAAATAAACGCGTTTTCTCAACTCTTGGAATCACAGTGTAACTGACTGGCTCAGAAGAGCCCACTGATTCAGCCCTTAACCCCAGTGTGCAGAAGTTGTCAAAACGTGTTTTTCAGCACAAATAAACACGTTTTGGCAACTTTGGTCACCAACATGTAAGTTATAGGGCAGGAACAGAACACTTTTCAAAACGTGTTTTTCAGCCCGAAATAAACGCGTTTTCTCAACTCCTGGAATCACAGTGTAACTGACTGGCTCAGAAGAGCCCACTGAGTCAGCCCTTAACCCCAGTGTGCAGAAGTTGTCAAAACGTGTTTTTCAGCACAAATAAACACGTTTTGGCAACTTTGGTCACCAACATGTAAGTTATAGGGCAGGAACAGAACACTTTTCAAAACGTGTTTTTCAGCCCGAAATAAACGCGTTTTCTCAACTCCTGGAATCACAGTGTAACTGACTGGCTCAGAAGAGCCCACTGAGTCAGCCCTTAACCCCAGTGTGCAGAAGTTGTCAAAACGTGTTTTTCAGCACAAATAAACACGTTTTGGCAACTTTGGTCAACAACATGTAAGTTATAGGGCAGGAACAGAACACTTTTCAAAACGTGTTTTTCAGCCCGAAATAAACGCGTTTTCTCAACCCTTGGAATCACAGTGTAACTGACTGGCTCAGAAGAGCCCACTGAGTCAGCCCTTAACCCCAGTGTGCAGAAGTTGTCAAAACGTGTTTTTCAGCACAAATAAACACGTTTTGGCAACTTTGGTCAACAACATGTAAGTTATAGGGCAGGAACAGAACACTTTTCAAAACGTGTTTTTCAGCCCGAAATAAACGCGTTTTCTCAACTCCTGGAATCACAGTGTAACTGACTGGCTCAGAAGAGCCCACTGAGTCAGCCCTTAACCCCAGTGTGCAGAAGTTGTCAAAACGTGTTTTTCAGCACAAATAAACACGTTTTGGCAACTTTGGTCAACAACATGTAAGTTATAGGGCAGGAACAGAACACTTTTCAAAACGTGTTTATCAGCCCGAAATAAACGCGTTTTCTCAACTCTTGGAATCACAGTGTAACTGACTGGTTCAGAAGAGCCCACTGAGTCAGCCCTTAACCCCAGTGTGCAGAAGTTGTCAAAACGTGTTTTTCAGCACAAATAAACACGTTTTGGCAACTTTGGTCAACAACATGTAAGTTATAGGGCAGGAACAGAACACTTTTCAAAACGTGTTTTTCAGCCCGAAATAAACGCGTTTTCTAAACTCCTGGAATCACAGTGTAACTGACTGGCTCAGAAGAGCCCACTGAGTCAGCCCTTAACCCCAGTGTGCAGAAGTTGTCAAAACGTGTTTTTCAGCACAAATAAACACGTTTTGGCAACTTTGGTCAACAACATGTAAGTTATAGGGCAGGAACAGAACACTTTTCAAAACGGGTTTTTTTCAGCCCGAAATAAACGCGTTTTCTCAACCCTTGGAATCACAGTGTAACTGACTTGCTCAGAAGAGCCCACTGAGTCAGCCCTTAACCCCAGTGTGCAGAAGTTGTCAAAACGTGTTTTTCAGCACAAATAAACACGTTTTGGCAACTTTGGTCACCAACATGTAAGTTATAGGGCAGGAACAGAACACTTTTCAAAACGTGTTTTTCAGCCCGAAATAAACGCGTTTTCTCAACTCCTGGAATCACAGTGTAACTGACTGGCTCAGAAGAGCCCACTGAGTCAGCCCTTAACCCCAGTGTGCAGAAGTTGTCAAAACGTGTTTTTCAGCACAAATAAACACGTTTTGGCAACTTTGGTCAACAACATGTAAGTTATAGGGCAGGAACAGAACACTTTTCAAAACGTGTTTTTCAGCCCGAAATAAACGCGTTTTCTCAACTCTTGGAATCACAGTGTAACTGACTGGCTCAGAAGAGCCCACTGAGTCAGCCCTTAACCCCAGTGTGCAGAAGTTGTCAAAACGTGTTTTTCAGCACAAATAAACACGTTTTGGCAACTTTGGTCAACAACATGTAAGTTATAGGGCAGGAACAGAACACTTTTCAAAACGTGTTTTTCAGCCCGAAATAAACGCGTTTTCTCAACCCTTGGAATCACAGTGTAACTGACTGGCTCAGAAGAGCCCACTGAGTCAGCCCTTAACCCCAGTGTGCAGAAGTTGTCAAAACGTGTTTTTCAGCACAAATAAACACGTTTTGGCAACTTTGGTCAACAACATGTAAGTTATAGGGCAGGAACAGAACACTTTTCAAAACGTGTTTTTCAGCCCGAAATAAACGCGTTTTCTCAACCCTTGGAATCACAGTGTAACTGACTGGCTCAGAAGAGCCCAATGAGTCAGCCCTTAACCCCAGTGTGCAGAAGTTGTCAAAACGTGTTTTTCAGCACAAATAAACACGTTTTGGCAACTTTGGTCAACAACATGTAAGTTATAGGGCAGGAACAGAACACTTTTCAAAACGTGTTTTTCAGCCCGAAATAAACGCGTTTTCTCAACTCTTGGAATCACAGTGTAACTGACTGGCTCAGAAGAGCCCACTGATTCAGCCCTTAACCCCAGTGTGCAGAAGTTGTCAAAACGTGTTTTTCAGCACAAATAAACACGTTTTGGCAACTTTGGTCACCAACATGTAAGTTATAGGGCAGGAACAGAACACTTTTCAAAACGTGTTTTTCAGCCCGAAATAAACGCGTTTTCTCAACTCCTGGAATAACAGTGTAACTGACTGGCTCAGAAGAGCCCACTGAGTCAGCCCTTAACCCCAGTGTGCAGAAGTTGTCAAAACGTGTTTTTCAGCACAAATAAACACGTTTTGGCAACTTTGGTCACCAACATGTAAGTTATAGGGCAGGAACAGAACACTTTTCAAAACGTGTTTTTCAGCCCGAAATAAACGCGTTTTCTCAACTCCTGGAATCACAGTGTAACTGACTGGCTCAGAAGAGCCCACTGAGTCAGCCCTTAACCCCAGTGTGCAGAAGTTGTCAAAACGTGTTTTTCAGCACAAATAAACACGTTTTGGCAACTTTGGTCAACAACATGTAAGTTATAGGGCAGGAACAGAACACTTTTCAAAACGTGTTTTTCAGCCCGAAATAAACGCGTTTTCTCAACCCTTGGAATCACAGTGTAACTGACTGGCTCAGAAGAGCCCAATGAGTCAGCCCTTAACCCCAGTGTGCAGAAGTTGTCAAAACGTGTTTTTCAGCACAAATAAACACGTTTTGGCAACTTTGGTCAACAACATGTAAGTTATAGGGCAGGAACAGAACACTTTTCAAAACGTGTTTTTCAGCCCGAAATAAACGCGTTTTCTCAACTCTTGGAATCACAGTGTAACTGACTGGCTCAGAAGAGCCCACTGATTCAGCCCTTAACCCCAGTGTGCAGAAGTTGTCAAAACGTGTTTTTCAGCACAAATAAACACGTTTTGGCAACTTTGGTCACCAACATGTAAGTTATAGGGCAGGAACAGAACACTTTTCAAAACGTGTTTTTCAGCCCGAAATAAACGCGTTTTCTCAACTCCTGGAATCACAGTGTAACTGACTGGCTCAGAAGAGCCCACTGAGTCAGCCCTTAACCCCAGTGTGCAGAAGTTGTCAAAACGTGTTTTTCAGCACAAATAAACACGTTTTGGCAACTTTGGTCACCAACATGTAAGTTATAGGGCAGGAACAGAACACTTTTCAAAACGTGTTTTTCAGCCCGAAATAAACGCGTTTTCTCAACTCCTGGAATCACAGTGTAACTGACTGGCTCAGAAGAGCCCACTGAGTCAGCCCTTAACCCCAGTGTGCAGAAGTTGTCAAAACGTGTTTTTCAGCACAAATAAACACGTTTTGGCAACTTTGGTCAACAACATGTAAGTTATAGGGCAGGAACAGAACACTTTTCAAAACGTGTTTTTCAGCCCGAAATAAACGCGTTTTCTCAACCCTTGGAATCACAGTGTAACTGACTGGCTCAGAAGAGCCCACTGAGTCAGCCCTTAACCCCAGTGTGCAGAAGTTGTCAAAACGTGTTTTTCAGCACAAATAAACACGTTTTGGCAACTTTGGTCAACAACATGTAAGTTATAGGGCAGGAACAGAACACTTTTCAAAACGTGTTTTTCAGCCCGAAATAAACGCGTTTTCTCAACTCCTGGAATCACAGTGTAACTGACTGGCTCAGAAGAGCCCACTGAGTCAGCCCTTAACCCCAGTGTGCAGAAGTTGTCAAAACGTGTTTTTCAGCACAAATAAACACGTTTTGGCAACTTTGGTCAACAACATGTAAGTTATAGGGCAGGAACAGAACACTTTTCAAAACGTGTTTATCAGCCCGAAATAAACGCGTTTTCTCAACTCTTGGAATCACAGTGTAACTGACTGGTTCAGAAGAGCCCACTGAGTCAGCCCTTAACCCCAGTGTGCAGAAGTTGTCAAAACGTGTTTTTCAGCACAAATAAACACGTTTTGGCAACTTTGGTCAACAACATGTAAGTTATAGGGCAGGAACAGAACACTTTTCAAAACGTGTTTTTCAGCCCGAAATAAACGCGTTTTCTAAACTCCTGGAATCACAGTGTAACTGACTGGCTCAGAAGAGCCCACTGAGTCAGCCCTTAACCCCAGTGTGCAGAAGTTGTCAAAACGTGTTTTTCAGCACAAATAAACACGTTTTGGCAACTTTGGTCAACAACATGTAAGTTATAGGGCAGGAACAGAACACTTTTCAAAACGTGTTTTTCAGCCCGAAATAAACGCGTTTTCTCAACCCTTGGAATCACAGTGTAACTGACTGGCTCAGAAGAGCCCACTGAGTCAGCCCTTAACCCCAGTGTGCAGAAGTTGTCAAAACGTGTTTTTCAGCACAAATAAACACGTTTTGGCAACTTTGGTCAACAACATGTAAGTTATAGGGCAGGAACAGAACACTTTTCAAAACGTGTTTTTCAGCCCGAAATAAACGCGTTTTCTCAACCCTTGGAATCACAGTGTAACTGACTGGCTCAGAAGAGCCCACTGAGTCAGCCCTTAACCCCAGTGTGCAGAAGTTGTCAAAACGTGTTTTTCAGCACAAATAAACACGTTTTGGCAACTTTGGTCACCAACATGTAAGTTATAGGGCAGGAACAGAACACTTTTCAAAACGTGTTTTTCAGCCCGAAATAAACGCGTTTTCTCAACCCTTGGAATCACAGTGTAACTGACTGGCTCAGAAGAGCCCACTGAGTCAGCCCTTAACCCCAGTGTGCAGAAGTTGTCAAAACGTGTTTTTAAGCACAAATAAACACGTTTTGGCAACTTTGGTCACCAACATGTAAGTTATAGGGCAGGAACAGAACACTTTTCAAAACGTGTTTTTCAGCCCGAAATAAACGCGTTTTCTCAACTCCTGGAATCACAGTGTAACTGACTGGCTCAGAAGAGCCCACTGAGTCAGCCCTTAACCCCAGTGTGCAGAAGTTGTCAAAACGTGTTTTTCAGCACAAATAAACACGTTTTGGCAACTTTGGTCAACAACATGTAAGTTATAGGGCAGGAACAGAACACTTTTCAAAACGTGTTTTTCAGCCCGAAATAAACGCGTTTTCTCAACTCCTGGAATCACAGTGTAACTGACTGGCTCAGAAGAGCCCACTGAGTCAGCCCTTAACCCCAGTGTGCAGAAGTTGTCAAAACGTGTTTTTCAGCACAAATAAACACGTTTTGGCAACTTTGGTCAACAACATGTAAGTTATAGGGCAGGAACAGAACACTTTTCAAAACGTGTTTTTCAGCCCGAAATAAACGCGTTTTCTCAACCCTTGGAATCACAGTGTAACTGACTGGCTCAGAAGAGCCCACTGAGTCAGCCCTTAACCCCAGTGTGCAGAAGTTGTCAAAACGTGTTTTTCAGCACAAATAAACACGTTTTGGCAACTTTGGTCACCAACATGTAAGTTATAGGGCAGGAACAGAACACTTTTCAAAACGTGTTTTTCAGCCCGAAATAAACGCGTTTTCTCAACTCCTGGAATCACAGTGTAACTGACTGGCTCAGAAGAGCCCACTGAGTCAGCCCTTAACCCCAGTGTGCAGAAGTTGTCAAAACGTGTTTTTCAGCACAAATAAACACGTTTTGGCAACTTTGGTCAACAACATGTAAGTTATAGGGCAGGAACAGAACACTTTTCAAAACGTGTTTTTCAGCCCGAAATAAACGCGTTTTCTCAACTCTTGGAATCACAGTGTAACTGACTGGCTCAGAAGAGCCCACTGAGTCAGCCCTTAACCCCAGTGTGCAGAAGTTGTCAAAACGTGTTTTTCAGCACAAATAAACACGTTTTGGCAACTTTGGTCAACAACATGTAAGTTATAGGGCAGGAACAGAACACTTTTCAAAACGTGTTTTTCAGCCCGAAATAAACGCGTTTTCTCAACCCTTGGAATCACAGTGTAACTGACTGGCTCAGAAGAGCCCACTGAGTCAGCCCTTAACCCCAGTGTGCAGAAGTTGTCAAAACGTGTTTTTCAGCACAAATAAACACGTTTTGGCAACTTTGGTCACCAACATGTAAGTTATAGGGCAGGAACAGAACACTTTTCAAAACGTGTTTTTCAGCCCGAAATAAACGCGTTTTCTCAACTCCTGGAATCACAGTGTAACTGACTGGCTCAGAAGAGCCCACTGAGTCAGCCCTTAACCCCAGTGTGCAGAAGTTGTCAAAACGTGTTTTTCAGCACAAATAAACACGTTTTGGCAACTTTGGTCAACAACATGTAAGTTATAGGGCAGGAACAGAACACTTTTCAAAACGTGTTTTTCAGCCCGAAATAAACGCGTTTTCTCAACTCTTGGAATCACAGTGTAACTGACTGGCTCAGAAGAGCCCACTGAGTCAGCCCTTAACCCCAGTGTGCAGGAGTTGTCAAAACGTGTTTTTCAGCACAAATAAACACGTTTTGGCAACTTTGGTCAACAACATGTAAGTTATAGGGCAGGAACAGAACACTTTTCAAAACGTGTTTTTCAGCCCGAAATAAACGCGTTTTCTCAACCCTTGGAATCACAGTGTAACTGACTGGCTCAGAAGAGCCCACTGAGTCAGCCCTTAACCCCAGTGTGCAGAAGTTGTCAAAACGTGTTTTTCAGCACAAATAAACACGTTTTGGCAACTTTGGTCACCAACATGTAAGTTATAGGGCAGGAACAGAACACTTTTCAAAACGTGTTTTTCAGCCCGAAATAAACGCGTTTTCTCAACCCTTGGAATCACAGTGTAACTGACTGGCTCAGAAGAGCCCACTGAGTCAGCCCTTAACCCCAGTGTGCAAAAGTTGTCAAAACGTGTTTTTAAGCACAAATAAACACGTCTTGGCAACTTTGGTCACCAACATGTAAGTTATAGGGCAGGAACAGAACACTTTTCAAAACGTGTTTTTCAGCCCGAAATAAACGCGTTTTCTCAACTCCTGGAATCACAGTGTAACTGACTGGCTCAGAAGAGCCCACTGAGTCAGCCCTTAACCCCAGTGTGCAGAAGTTGTCAAAACGTGTTTTTCAGCACAAATAAACACGTTTTGGCAACTTTGGTCAACAACATGTAAGTTATAGGGCAGGAACAGAACACTTTTCAAAACGTGTTTTTCAGCCCGAAATAAACGCGTTTTCTCAACTCCTGGAATCACAGTGTAACTGACTGGCTCAGAAGAGCCCACTGAGTCAGCCCTTAACCCCAGTGTGCAGAAGTTGTCAAAACGTGTTTTTCAGCCCAAATAAACACGTTTTGGCAACTTTGGTCAACAACATGTAAGTTATAGGGCAGGAACAGAACACTTTTCAAAACGTGTTTTTCAGCCCGAAATAAACGCGTTTTCTCAACCCTTGGAATCACAGTGTAACTGACTGGCTCAGAAGAGCCCACTGAGTCAGCCCTTAACCCCAGTGTGCAGAAGTTGTCAAAACGTGTTTTTCAGCACAAAGAAACACGTTTTGGCAACTTTGGTCACCAACATGTAAGTTATAGGGCAGGAACAGAACACTTTTCAAAACGTGTTTTTCAGCCCGAAATAAACGCGTTTTCTCAACCCTTTGAATCACAGTGTAACTGACTGGCTCAGAAGAGCCCACTGAGTCAGCCCTTAACCCCAGTGTGCAGAAGTTGTCAAAACGTGTTTTTCAGCACAAATAAACACGTTTTGGCAACTTTGGTCAACAACATGTAAGTTATAGGGCAGGAACAGAACACTTTTCAAAACGTGTTTTTCAGCCCGAAATAAACGCGTTTTCTCAACCCTTGGAATCACAGTGTAACTGACTGGCTCAGAAGAGCCCACTGAGTCAGCCCTTAACCCCAGTGTGCAGAAGTTGTCAAAACGTGTTTTTCAGCACAAATAAACACGTTTTGGCAACTTTGGTCACCAACATGTAAGTTATAGGGCAGGAACAGAACACTTTTCAAAACGTGTTTTTCAGCCCGAAATAAACGCGTTTTCTCAACCCTTGGAATCACAGTGTAACTGACTGGCTCAGAAGAGCCCACTGAGTCAGCCCTTAACCCCAGTGTGCAGAAGTTGTCAAAACGTGTTTTTCAGCACAAATAAACACGTTTTGGCAACTTTGGTCAACAACATGTAAGTTATAGGGCAGGAACAGAACACTTTTCAAAACGTGTTTTTCAGCCCGAAATAAACGCGTTTTCTCAACTCCTGGAATCACAGTGTAACTGACTGGCTCAGAAGAGCCCACTGAGTCAGCCCTTAACCCCAGTGTGCAGAAGTTGTCAAAACGTGTTTTTCAGCACAAATAAACACGTTTTGGCAACTTTGGTCAACAACATGTAAGTTATAGGGCAGGAACAGAACACTTTTCAAAACGTGTTTTTCAGCCCGAAATAAACGCGTTTTCTCAACCCTTGGAATCACAGTGTAACTGACTGGCTCAGAAGAGCCCACTGAGTCAGCCCTTAACCCCAGTGTGCAGAAGTTGTCAAAACGTGTTTTTCAGCACAAATAAACACGTTTTGGCAACTTTGGTCACCAACATGTAAGTTATAGGGCAGGAACAGAACACTTTTCAAAACGTGTTTTTCAGCCCGAAATAAACGCGTTTTCTCAACTCCTGGAATCACAGTGTAACTGACTGGCTCAGAAGAGCCCACTGAGTCAGCCCTTAACCCCAGTGTGCAGAAGTTGTCAAAACGTGTTTTTCAGCACAAATAAACACGTTTTGGCAACTTTGGTCAACAACATGTAAGTTATAGGGCAGGAACAGAACACTTTTCAAAACGTGTTTTTCAGCCCGAAATAAACGCGTTTTCTCAACTCTTGGAATCACAGTGTAACTGACTGGCTCAGAAGAGCCCACTGAGTCAGCCCTTAACCCCAGTGTGCAGAAGTTGTCAAAACGTGTTTTTCAGCACAAATAAACACGTTTTGGCAACTTTGGTCAACAACATGTAAGTTATAGGGCAGGAACAGAACACTTTTCAAAACGTGTTTTTCAGCCCGAAATAAACGCGTTTTCTCAACCCTTGGAATCACAGTGTAACTGACTGGCTCAGAAGAGCCCACTGAGTCAGCCCTTAACCCCAGTGTGCAGAAGTTGTCAAAACGTGTTTTTCAGCACAAATAAACACGTTTTGGCAACTTTGGTCACCAACATGTAAGTTATAGGGCAGGAACAGAACACTTTTCAAAACGTGTTTTTCAGCCCGAAATAAACGCGTTTTCTCAACTCCTGGAATCACAGTGTAACTGACTGGCTCAGAAGAGCCCACTGAGTCAGCCCTTAACCCCAGTGTGCAGAAGTTGTCAAAACGTGTTTTTCAGCACAAATAAACACGTTTTGGCAACTTTGGTCAACAACATGTAAGTTATAGGGCAGGAACAGAACACTTTTCAAAACGTGTTTTTCAGCCCGAAATAAACGCGTTTTCTCAACTCTTGGAATCACAGTGTAACTGACTGATCAGAAGAGCCCACTGAGTCAGCCCTTAACCCCAGTGTGCAGGAGTTGTCAAAACGTGTTTTTCAGCACAAATAAACACGTTTTGGCAACTTTGGTCAACAACATGTAAGTTATAGGGCAGGAACAGAACACTTTTCAAAACGTGTTTTTCAGCCCGAAATAAACGCGTTTTCTCAACCCTTGGAATCACAGTGTAACTGACTGGCTCAGAAGAGCCCACTGAGTCAGCCCTTAACCCCAGTGTGCAGAAGTTGTCAAAACGTGTTTTTCAGCACAAATAAACACGTTTTGGCAACTTTGGTCAACAACATGTAAGTTATAGGGCAGGAACAGAACACTTTTCAAAACGTGTTTTTCAGCCCGAAATAAACGCGTTTTCTCAACCCTTGGAATCACAGTGTAACTGACTGGCTCAGAAGAGCCCAATGAGTCAGCCCTTAACCCCAGTGTGCAGAAGTTGTCAAAACGTGTTTTTCAGCACAAATAAACACGTTTTGGCAACTTTGGTCACCAACATGTAAGTTATAGGGCAGGAACAGAACACTTTTCAAAACGTGTTTTTCAGCCCGAAATAAACGCGTTTTCTCAACCCTTGGAATCACAGTGTAACTGTCTGGCTCAGAAGAGCCCACTGAGTCAGCCCTTAACCCCAGTGTGCAAAAGTTGTCAAAACGTGTTTTTAAGCACAAATAAACACGTCTTGGCAACTTTGGTCACCAACATGTAAGTTATAGGGCAGGAACAGAACACTTTTCAAAACGTGTTTTTCAGCCCGAAATAAACGCGTTTTCTCAACTCCTGGAATCACAGTGTAACTGACTGGCTCAGAAGAGCCCACTGAGTCAGCCCTTAACCCCAGTGTGCAGAAGTTGTCAAAACGTGTTTTTCAGCACAAATAAACACGTTTTGGCAACTTTGGTCAACAACATGTAAGTTATAGGGCAGGAACAGAACACTTTTCAAAACGTGTTTTTCAGCCCGAAATAAACGCGTTTTCTCAACTCCTGGAATCACAGTGTAACTGACTGGCTCAGAAGAGCCCACTGAGTCAGCCCTTAACCCCAGTGTGCAGAAGTTGTCAAAACGTGTTTTTCAGCCCAAATAAACACGTTTTGGCAACTTTGGTCAACAACATGTAAGTTATAGGGCAGGAACAGAACACTTTTCAAAACGTGTTTTTCAGCCCGAAATAAACGCGTTTTCTCAACCCTTGGAATCACAGTGTAACTGACTGGCTCAGAAGAGCCCACTGAGTCATCCCTTAACCCCAGTGTGCAGAAGTTGTCAAAACGTGTTTTTCAGCACAAAGAAACACGTTTTGGCAACTTTGGTCACCAACATGTAAGTTATAGGGCAGGAACAGAACACTTTTCAAAACGTGTTTTTCAGCCCGAAATAAACGCGTTTTCTCAACCCTTTGAATCACAGTGTAACTGACTGGCTCAGAAGAGCCCACTGAGTCAGCCCTTAACCCCAGTGTGCAGAAGTTGTCAAAACGTGTTTTTCAGCACAAATAAACACGTTTTGGCAACTTTGGTCAACAACATGTAAGTTATAGGGCAGGAACAGAACACTTTTCAAAACGTGTTTTTCAGCCCGAAATAAACGCGTTTTCTTAACCCTTGGAATCACAGTGTAACTGACTGGCTCAGAAGAGCCCACTGAGTCAGCCCTTAACCCCAGTGTGCAGAAGTTGTCAAAACGTGTTTTTCAGCACAAATAAACACGTTTTGGCAACTTTGGTCACCAACATGTAAGTTATAGGGCAGGAACAGAACACTTTTCAAAACGTGTTTTTCAGCCCGAAATAAACGCGTTTTCTCAACCCTTGGAATCACAGTGTAACTGACTGGCTCAGAAGAGCCCACTGAGTCAGCCCTTAACCCCAGTGTGCAGAAGTTGTCAAAACGTGTTTTTAAGCACAAATAAACACGTTTTGGCATCTTTGGTCACCAACATGTAAGTTATAGGGCAGGAACAGAACACTTTTCAAAACGTGTTTTTCAGCCCGAAATAAACGCGTTTTCTCAACTCCTGGAATCACAGTGTAACTGACTGGCTCAGAAGAGCCCACTGAGTCAGCCCTTAACCCCAGTGTGCAGAAGTTGTCAAAACGTGTTTTTCAGCACAAATAAACACGTTTTGGCAACTTTGGTCAACAACATGTAAGTTATAGGGCAGGAACAGAACACTTTTCAAAACGTGTTTTTCAGCCCGAAATAAACGCGTTTTCTCAACTCTTGGAATCACAGTGTAACTGACTGGTTCAGAAGAGCCCACTGAGTCAGCCCTTAACCCCAGTGTGCAGAAGTTGTCAAAACGTGTTTTTCAGCACAAATAAACACGTTTTGGCAACTTTGGTCAACAACATGTAAGTTATAGGGCAGGAACAGAACACTTTTCAAAACGTGTTTTTCAGCCCGAAATAAACGCGTTTTCTAAACTCCTGGAATCACAGTGTAACTGACTGGCTCAGAAGAGCCCACTGAGTCAGCCCTTAACCCCAGTGTGCAGAAGTTGTCAAAACGTGTTTTTCAGCACAAATAAACACGTTTTGGCAACTTTGGTCAACAACATGTAAGTTATAGGGCAGGAACAGAACACTTTTCAAAACGTGTTTTTCAGCCCGAAATAAACGCGTTTTCTCAACCCTTGGAATCACAGTGTAACTGACTGGCTCAGAAGAGCCCACTGAGTCAGCCCTTAACCCCAGTGTGCAGAAGTTGTCAAAACGTGTTTTTCAGCACAAATAAACACGTTTTGGCAACTTTGGTCAACAACATGTAAGTTATAGGGCAGGAACAGAACACTTTTCAAAACGTGTTTTTCAGCCCGAAATAAACGCGTTTTCTCAACCCTTGGAATCACAGTGTAACTGACTGGCTCAGAAGAGCCCACTGAGTCAGCCCTTAACCCCAGTGTGCAGAAGTTGTCAAAACGTGTTTTTCAGCACAAATAAACACGTTTTGGCAACTTTGGTCACCAACATGTAAGTTATAGGGCAGGAACAGAACACTTTTCAAAACGTGTTTTTCAGCCCGAAATAAACGCGTTTTCTCAACCCTTGGAATCACAGTGTAACTGACTGGCTCAGAAGAGCCCACTGAGTCAGCCCTTAACCCCAGTGTGCAGAAGTTGTCAAAACGTGTTTTTAAGCACAAATAAACACGTTTTGGCAACTTTGGTCACCAACATGTAAGTTATAGGGCAGGAACAGAACACTTTTCAAAACGTGTTTTTCAGCCCGAAATAAACGCGTTTTCTCAACTCCTGGAATCACAGTGTAACTGACTGGCTCAGAAGAGCCCACTGAGTCAGCCCTTAACCCCAGTGTGCAGAAGTTGTCAAAACGTGTTTTTCAGCACAAATAAACACGTTTTGGCAACTTTGGTCAACAACATGTAAGTTATAGGGCAGGAACAGAACACTTTTCAAAACGTGTTTTTCAGCCCGAAATAAACGCGTTTTCTCAACTCCTGGAATCACAGTGTAACTGACTGGCTCAGAAGAGCCCACTGAGTCAGCCCTTAACCCCAGTGTGCAGAAGTTGTCAAAACGTGTTTTTCAGCACAAATAAACACGTTTTGGCAACTTTGGTCAACAACATGTAAGTTATAGGGCAGGAACAGAACACTTTTCAAAACGTGTTTTTCAGCCCGAAATAAACGCGTTTTCTCAACCCTTGGAATCACAGTGTAACTGACTGGCTCAGAAGAGCCCACTGAGTCAGCCCTTAACCCCAGTGTGCAGAAGTTGTCAAAACGTGTTTTTCAGCACAAATAAACACGTTTTGGCAACTTTGGTCACCAACATGTAAGTTATAGGGCAGGAACAGAACACTTTTCAAAACGTGTTTTTCAGCCCGAAATAAACGCGTTTTCTCAACTCCTGGAATCACAGTGTAACTGACTGGCTCAGAAGAGCCCACTGAGTCAGCCCTTAACCCCAGTGTGCAGAAATTGTCAAAACGTGTTTATCAGCACAAATAAACACGTTTTGGCAACTTTGGTCAACAACATGTAAGTTATAGGGCAGGAACAGAACACTTTTCAAAACGTGTTTTTCAGCCCGAAATAAACGCGTTTTCTCAACTCTTGGAATCACAGTGTAACTGACTGGCTCAGAAGAGCCCACTGAGTCAGCCCTTAACCCCAGTGTGCAGAAGTTGTCAAAACGTGTTTTTCAGCACAAATAAACACGTTTTGGCAACTTTGGTCAACAACATGTAAGTTATAGGGCAGGAACAGAACACTTTTCAAAACGTGTTTTTCAGCCCGAAATAAACGCGTTTTCTCAACCCTTGGAATCACAGTGTAACTGACTGGCTCAGAAGAGCCCACTGAGTCAGCCCTTAACCCCAGTGTGCAGAAGTTGTCAAAACGTGTTTTTCAGCACAAATAAACACGTTTTGGCAACTTTGGTCACCAACATGTAAGTTATAGGGCAGGAACAGAACACTTTTCAAAACGTGTTTTTCAGCCCGAAATAAACGCGTTTTCTCAACTCCTGGAATCACAGTGTAACTGACTGGCTCAGAAGAGCCCACTGAGTCAGCCCTTAACCCCAGTGTGCAGAAGTTGTCAAAACGTGTTTTTCAGCACAAATAAACACGTTTTGGCAACTTTGGTCAACAACATGTAAGTTATAGGGCAGGAACAGAACACTTTTCAAAACGTGTTTTTCAGCCCGAAATAAACGCGTTTTCTCAACCCTTGGAATCACAGTGTAACTGACTGGCTCAGAAGAGCCCACTGAGTCAGCCCTTAACCCCAGTGTGCAAAAGTTGTCAAAACGTGTTTTTAAGCACAAATAAACACGTCTTGGCAACTTTGGTCACCAACATGTAAGTTATAGGGCAGGAACAGAACACTTTTCAAAACGTGTTTTTCAGCCCGAAATAAACGCGTTTTCTCAACTCCTGGAATCACAGTGTAACTGACTGGCTCAGAAGAGCCCACTGAGTCAGCCCTTAACCCCAGTGTGCAGAAGTTGTCAAAACGTGTTTTTCAGCACAAATAAACACGTTTTGGCAACTTTGGTCAACAACATGTAAGTTATAGGGCAGGAACAGAACACTTTTCAAAACGTGTTTTTCAGCCCGAAATAAACGCGTTTTCTCAACTCCTGGAATCACAGTGTAACTGACTGGCTCAGAAGAGCCCACTGAGTCAGCCCTTAACCCCAGTGTGCAGAAGTTGTCAAAACGTGTTTTTCAGCCCAAATAAACACGTTTTGGCAACTTTGGTCAACAACATGTAAGTTATAGGGCAGGAACAGAACACTTTTCAAAACGTGTTTTTCAGCCCGAAATAAACGCGTTTTCTCAACCCTTGGAATCACAGTGTAACTGACTGGCTCAGAAGAGCCCACTGAGTCATCCCTTAACCCCAGTGTGCAGAAGTTGTCAAAACGTGTTTTTCAGCACAAAGAAACACGTTTTGGCAATTTGGTCACCAACATGTAAGTTATAGGGCAGGAACAGAACACTTTTCAAAACGTGTTTTTCAGCCCGAAATAAACGCGTTTTCTCAACCCTTTGAATCACAGTGTAACTGACTGGCTCAGAAGAGCCCACTGAGTCAGCCCTTAACCCCAGTGTGCAGAAGTTGTCAAAACGTGTTTTTCAGCACAAATAAACACGTTTTGGCAACTTTGGTCAACAACATGTAAGTTATAGGGCAGGAACAGAACACTTTTCAAAACGTGTTTTTCAGCCCGAAATAAACGCGTTTTCTCAACCCTTGGAATCACAGTGTAACTGACTGGCTCAGAAGAGCCCACTGAGTCAGCCCTTAACCCCAGTGTGCAGAAGTTGTCAAAACGTGTTTTTCAGCACAAATAAACACGTTTTGGCAACTTTGGTCACCAACATGTAAGTTATAGGGCAGGAACAGAACACTTTTCAAAACGTGTTTTTCAGCCCGAAATAAACGCGTTTTCTCAACCCTTGGAATCACAGTGTAACTGACTGGCTCAGAAGAGCCCACTGAGTCAGCCCTTAACCCCAGTGTGCAGAAGTTGTCAAAACGTGTTTTTAAGCACAAATAAACACGTTTTGGCATCTTTGGTCACCAACATGTAAGTTATAGGGCAGGAACAGAACACTTTTCAAAACGTGTTTTTCAGCCCGAAATAAACGCGTTTTCTCAACTCCTGGAATCACAGTGTAACTGACTGGCTCAGAAGAGCCCACTGAGTCAGCCCTTAACCCCAGTGTGCAGAAGTTGTCAAAACGTGTTTTTCAGCACAAATAAACACGTTTTGGCAACTTTGGTCAACAACATGTAAGTTATAGGGCAGGAACAGAACACTTTTCAAAACGTGTTTTTCAGCCCGAAATAAACGCGTTTTCTCAACTCCTGGAATCACAGTGTAGCTGACTGGCTCAGAAGAGCCCACTGAGTCAGCCCTTAACCCCAGTGTGCAGAAGTTGTCAAAACGTGTTTTTCAGCACAAATAAACACGTTTTGGCAACTTTGGTCAACAACATGTAAGTTATAGGGCAGGAACAGAACACTTTTCAAAACGGGTTTTTTTCAGCCCGAAATAAACGCGTTTTCTCAACCCTTGGAATCACAGTGTAACTGACTTGCTCAGAAGAGCCCACTGAGTCAGCCCTTAACCCCAGTGTGCAGAAGTTGTCAAAACGTGTTTTTCAGCACAAATAAACACGTTTTGGCAACTTTGGTCACCAACATGTAAGTTATAGGGCAGGAACAGAACACTTTTCAAAACGTGTTTTTCAGCCCGAAATAAACGCGTTTTCTCAACTCCTGGAATCACAGTGTAACTGACTGGCTCAGAAGAGCCCACTGAGTCAGCCCTTAACCCCAGTGTGCAGAAGTTGTCAAAACGTGTTTTTCAGCACAAATAAACACGTTTTGGCAACTTTGGTCAACAACATGTAAGTTATAGGGCAGGAACAGAACACTTTTCAAAACGTGTTTTTCAGCCCGAAATAAACGCGTTTTCTCAACTCTTGGAATCACAGTGTAACTGACTGGCTCAGAAGAGCCCACTGAGTCAGCCCTTAACCCCAGTGTGCAGAAGTTGTCAAAACGTGTTTTTCAGCACAAATAAACACGTTTTGGCAACTTTGGTCAACAACATGTAAGTTATAGGGCAGGAACAGAACACTTTTCAAAACGTGTTTTTCAGCCCGAAATAAACGCGTTTTCTCAACCCTTGGAATCACAGTGTAACTGACTGGCTCAGAAGAGCCCACTGAGTCAGCCCTTAACCCCAGTGTGCAGAAGTTGTCAAAACGTGTTTTTCAGCACAAATAAACACGTTTTGGCAACTTTGGTCAACAACATGTAAGTTATAGGGCAGGAACAGAACACTTTTCAAAACGTGTTTTTCAGCCCGAAATAAACGCGTTTTCTCAACCCTTGGAATCACAGTGTAACTGACTGGCTCAGAAGAGCCCAATGAGTCAGCCCTTAACCCCAGTGTGCAGAAGTTGTCAAAACGTGTTTTTCAGCACAAATAAACACGTTTTGGCAACTTTGGTCAACAACATGTAAGTTATAGGGCAGGAACAGAACACTTTTCAAAACGTGTTTTTCAGCCCGAAATAAACGCGTTTTCTCAACTCTTGGAATCACAGTGTAACTGACTGGCTCAGAAGAGCCCACTGATTCAGCCCTTAACCCCAGTGTGCAGAAGTTGTCAAAACGTGTTTTTCAGCACAAATAAACACGTTTTGGCAACTTTGGTCACCAACATGTAAGTTATAGGGCAGGAACAGAACACTTTTCAAAACGTGTTTTTCAGCCCGAAATAAACGCGTTTTCTCAACTCCTGGAATCACAGTGTAACTGACTGGCTCAGAAGAGCCCACTGAGTCAGCCCTTAACCCCAGTGTGCAGAAGTTGTCAAAACGTGTTTTTCAGCACAAATAAACACGTTTTGGCAACTTTGGTCACCAACATGTAAGTTATAGGGCAGGAACAGAACACTTTTCAAAACGTGTTTTTCAGCCCGAAATAAACGCGTTTTCTCAACTCCTGGAATCACAGTGTAACTGACTGGCTCAGAAGAGCCCACTGAGTCAGCCCTTAACCCCAGTGTGCAGAAGTTGTCAAAACGTGTTTTTCAGCACAAATAAACACGTTTTGGCAACTTTGGTCAACAACATGTAAGTTATAGGGCAGGAACAGAACACTTTTAAAAACGTGTTTTTCAGCCCGAAATAAACGCGTTTTCTCAACCCTTGGAATCACAGTGTAACTGACTGGCTCAGAAGAGCCCAATGAGTCAGCCCTTAACCCCAGTGTGCAGAAGTTGTCAAAACGTGTTTTTCAGCACAAATAAACACGTTTTGGCAACTTTGGTCAACAACATGTAAGTTATAGGGCAGGAACAGAACACTTTTCAAAACGTGTTTTTCAGCCCGAAATAAACGCGTTTTCTCAACTCTTGGAATCACAGTGTAACTGACTGGCTCAGAAGAGCCCACTGATTCAGCCCTTAACCCCAGTGTGCAGAAGTTGTCAAAACGTGTTTTTCAGCACAAATAAACACGTTTTGGCAACTTTGGTCACCAACATGTAAGTTATAGGGCAGGAACAGAACACTTTTCAAAACGTGTTTTTCAGCCCGAAATAAACGCGTTTTCTCAACTCCTGGAATCACAGTGTAACTGACTGGCTCAGAAGAGCCCACTGAGTCAGCCCTTAACCCCAGTGTGCAGAAGTTGTCAAAACGTGTTTTTCAGCACAAATAAACACGTTTTGGCAACTTTGGTCACCAACATGTAAGTTATAGGGCAGGAACAGAACACTTTTCAAAACGTGTTTTTCAGCCCGAAATAAACGCGTTTTCTCAACTCCTGGAATCACAGTGTAACTGACTGGCTCAGAAGAGCCCACTGAGTCAGCCCTTAACCCCAGTGTGCAGAAGTTGTCAAAACGTGTTTTTCAGCACAAATAAACACGTTTTGGCAACTTTGGTCAACAACATGTAAGTTATAGGGCAGGAACAGAACACTTTTCAAAACGTGTTTTTCAGCCCGAAATAAACGCGTTTTCTCAACCCTTGGAATCACAGTGTAACTGACTGGCTCAGAAGAGCCCACTGAGTCAGCCCTTAACCCCAGTGTGCAGAAGTTGTCAAAACGTGTTTTTCAGCACAAATAAACACGTTTTGGCAACTTTGGTCAACAACATGTAAGTTATAGGGCAGGAACAGAACACTTTTCAAAACGTGTTTTTCAGCCCGAAATAAACGCGTTTTCTCAACTCCTGGAATCACAGTGTAACTGACTGGCTCAGAAGAGCCCACTGAGTCAGCCCTTAACCCCAGTGTGCAGAAGTTGTCAAAACGTGTTTTTCAGCACAAATAAACACGTTTTGGCAACTTTGGTCAACAACATGTAAGTTATAGGGCAGGAACAGAACACTTTTCAAAACGTGTTTTTCAGCCCGAAATAAACGCGTTTTCTCAACTCTTGGAATCACAGTGTAACTGACTGGTTCAGAAGAGCCCACTGAGTCAGCCCTTAACCCCAGTGTGCAGAAGTTGTCAAAACGTGTTTTTCAGCACAAATAAACACGTTTTGGCAACTTTGGTCAACAACATGTAAGTTATAGGGCAGGAACAGAACACTTTTCAAAACGTGTTTTTCAGCCCGAAATAAACGCGTTTTCTCAACCCTTGGAATCACAGTGTAACTGACTGGCTCAGAAGAGCCCACTGATTCAGCCCTTAACCCCAGTGTGCAGAAGTTATCAAAACGTGTTTTTCAGCACAAATAAACACGTTTTGGCAACTTTGGTCACCAACATGTAAGTTATAGGGCAGGAACAGAACACTTTTCAAAACGTGTTTTTCAGCCCGAAATAAACGCGTTTTCTCAACTCCTGGAATCACAGTGTAACTGACTGGCTCAGAAGAGCCCACTGAGTCAGCCCTTAACCCCAGTGTGCAGAAGTTGTCAAAACGTGTTTTTCAGCACAAATAAACACGTTTTGGCAACTTTGGTCAACAACATGTAAGTTATAGGGCAGGAACAGAACACTTTTCAAAACGTGTTTTTCAGCCCGAAATAAACGCGTTTTCTCAACCCTTGGAATCACAGTGTAACTGACTGGCTCAGAAGAGCCCACTGAGTCAGCCCTTAACCCCAGTGTGCAGAAGTTGTCAAAACGTGTTTTTCAGCACAAATAAACACGTTTTGGCAACTTTGGTCAACAACATGTAAGTTATAGGGCAGGAACAGAACACTTTTCAAAACGTGTTTTTCAGCCCGAAATAAACGCGTTTTCTCAACTCCTGGAATCACAGTGTAACTGACTGGCTCAGAAGAGCCCACTGAGTCAGCCCTTAACCCCAGTGTGCAGAAGTTGTCAAAACGTGTTTTTCAGCACAAATAAACACGTTTTGGCAACTTTGGTCAACAACATGTAAGTTATAGGGCAGGAACAGAACACTTTTCAAAACGTGTTTTTCAGCCCGAAATAAACGCGTTTTCTCAACTCTTGGAATCACAGTGTAACTGACTGGCTCAGAAGAGCCCACTGAGTCAGCCCTTAACCCCAGTGTGCAGAAGTTGTCAAAACGTGTTTTTCAGCACAAATAAACACGTTTTGGCAACTTTGGTCAACAACATGTAAGTTATAGGGCAGGAACAGAACACTTTTCAAAACGTGTTTTTCAGCCCGAAATAAACGCGTTTTCTCAACCCTTGGAATCACAGTGTAACTGACTGGCTCAGAAGAGCCCACTGAGTCAGCCCTTAACCCCAGTGTGCAGAAGTTGTCAAAACGTGTTTTTCAGCACAAATAAACACGTTTTGGCAACTTTGGTCAACAACATGTAAGTTATAGGGCAGGAACAGAACACTTTTCAAAACGTGTTTTTCAGCCCGAAATAAACGCGTTTTCTCAACCCTTGGAATCACAGTGTAACTGACTGGCTCAGAAGAGCCCAATGAGTCAGCCCTTAACCCCAGTGTGCAGAAGTTGTCAAAACGTGTTTTTCAGCACAAATAAACACGTTTTGGCAACTTTGGTCAACAACATGTAAGTTATAGGGCAGGAACAGAACACTTTTCAAAACGTGTTTTTCAGCCCGAAATAAACGCGTTTTCTCAACTCTTGGAATCACAGTGTAACTGACTGGCTCAGAAGAGCCCACTGATTCAGCCCTTAACCCCAGTGTGCAGAAGTTGTCAAAACGTGTTTTTCAGCACAAATAAACACGTTTTGGCAACTTTGGTCACCAACATGTAAGTTATAGGGCAGGAACAGAACACTTTTCAAAACGTGTTTTTCAGCCCGAAATAAACGCGTTTTCTCAACTCCTGGAATCACAGTGTAACTGACTGGCTCAGAAGAGCCCACTGAGTCAGCCCTTAACCCCAGTGTGCAGAAGTTGTCAAAACGTGTTTTTCAGCACAAATAAACACGTTTTGGCAACTTTGGTCACCAACATGTAAGTTATAGGGCAGGAACAGAACACTTTTCAAAACGTGTTTTTCAGCCCGAAATAAACGCGTTTTCTCAACTCCTGGAATCACAGTGTAACTGACTGGCTCAGAAGAGCCCACTGAGTCAGCCCTTAACCCCAGTGTGCAGAAGTTGTCAAAACGTGTTTTTCAGCACAAATAAACACGTTTTGGCAACTTTGGTCAACAACATGTAAGTTATAGGGCAGGAACAGAACACTTTTAAAAACGTGTTTTTCAGCCCGAAATAAACGCGTTTTCTCAACCCTTGGAATCACAGTGTAACTGACTGGCTCAGAAGAGCCCAATGAGTCAGCCCTTAACCCCAGTGTGCAGAAGTTGTCAAAACGTGTTTTTCAGCACAAATAAACACGTTTTGGCAACTTTGGTCAACAACATGTAAGTTATAGGGCAGGAACAGAACACTTTTCAAAACGTGTTTTTCAGCCCGAAATAAACGCGTTTTCTCAACTCTTGGAATCACAGTGTAACTGACTGGCTCAGAAGAGCCCACTGATTCAGCCCTTAACCCCAGTGTGCAGAAGTTGTCAAAACGTGTTTTTCAGCACAAATAAACACGTTTTGGCAACTTTGGTCACCAACATGTAAGTTATAGGGCAGGAACAGAACACTTTTCAAAACGTGTTTTTCAGCCCGAAATAAACGCGTTTTCTCAACTCCTGGAATCACAGTGTAACTGACTGGCTCAGAAGAGCCCACTGAGTCAGCCCTTAACCCCAGTGTGCAGAAGTTGTCAAAACGTGTTTTTCAGCACAAATAAACACGTTTTGGCAACTTTGGTCACCAACATGTAAGTTATAGGGCAGGAACAGAACACTTTTCAAAACGTGTTTTTCAGCCCGAAATAAACGCGTTTTCTCAACTCCTGGAATCACAGTGTAACTGACTGGCTCAGAAGAGCCCACTGAGTCAGCCCTTAACCCCAGTGTGCAGAAGTTGTCAAAACGTGTTTTTCAGCACAAATAAACACGTTTTGGCAACTTTGGTCAACAACATGTAAGTTATAGGGCAGGAACAGAACACTTTTCAAAACGTGTTTTTCAGCCCGAAATAAACGCGTTTTCTCAACCCTTGGAATCACAGTGTAACTGACTGGCTCAGAAGAGCCCACTGAGTCAGCCCTTAACCCCAGTGTGCAGAAGTTGTCAAAACGTGTTTTTCAGCACAAATAAACACGTTTTGGCAACTTTGGTCAACAACATGTAAGTTATAGGGCAGGAACAGAACACTTTTCAAAACGTGTTTTTCAGCCCGAAATAAACGCGTTTTCTCAACTCCTGGAATCACAGTGTAACTGACTGGCTCAGAAGAGCCCACTGAGTCAGCCCTTAACCCCAGTGTGCAGAAGTTGTCAAAACGTGTTTTTCAGCACAAATAAACACGTTTTGGCAACTTTGGTCAACAACATGTAAGTTATAGGGCAGGAACAGAACACTTTTCAAAACGTGTTTTTCAGCCCGAAATAAACGCGTTTTCTCAACTCTTGGAATCACAGTGTAACTGACTGGTTCAGAAGAGCCCACTGAGTCAGCCCTTAACCCCAGTGTGCAGAAGTTGTCAAAACGTGTTTTTCAGCACAAATAAACACGTTTTGGCAACTTTGGTCAACAACATGTAAGTTATAGGGCAGGAACAGAACACTTTTCAAAACGTGTTTTTCAGCCCGAAATAAACGCGTTTTCTCAACCCTTGGAATCACAGTGTAACTGACTGGCTCAGAAGAGCCCACTGATTCAGCCCTTAACCCCAGTGTGCAGAAGTTATCAAAACGTGTTTTTCAGCACAAATAAACACGTTTTGGCAACTTTGGTCACCAACATGTAAGTTATAGGGCAGGAACAGAACACTTTTCAAAACGTGTTTTTCAGCCCGAAATAAACGCGTTTTCTCAACTCCTGGAATCACAGTGTAACTGACTGGCTCAGAAGAGCCCACTGAGTCAGCCCTTAACCCCAGTGTGCAGAAGTTGTCAAAACGTGTTTTTCAGCACAAATAAACACGTTTTGGCAACTTTGGTCAACAACATGTAAGTTATAGGGCAGGAACAGAACACTTTTCAAAACGTGTTTTTCAGCCCGAAATAAACGCGTTTTCTCAACCCTTGGAATCACAGTGTAACTGACTGGCTCAGAAGAGCCCACTGAGTCAGCCCTTAACCCCAGTGTGCAGAAGTTGTCAAAACGTGTTTTTCAGCACAAATAAACACGTTTTGGCAACTTTGGTCAACAACATGTAAGTTATAGGGCAGGAACAGAACACTTTTCAAAACGTGTTTTTCAGCCCGAAATAAACGCGTTTTCTCAACTCCTGGAATCACAGTGTAACTGACTGGCTCAGAAGAGCCCACTGAGTCAGCCCTTAACCCCAGTGTGCAGAAGTTGTCAAAACGTGTTTTTCAGCACAAATAAACACGTTTTGGCAACTTTGGTCAACAACATGTAAGTTATAGGGCAGGAACAGAACACTTTTCAAAACGTGTTTTTCAGCCCGAAATAAACGCGTTTTCTCAACTCCTGGAATCACAGTGTAACTGACTGGCTCAGAAGAGCCCACTGAGTCAGCCCTTAACCCCAGTGTGCAGAAGTTGTCAAAACGTGTTTTTCAGCACAAATAAACACGTTTTGGCAACTTTGGTCAACAACATGTAAGTTATAGGGCAGGAACAGAACACTTTTCAAAACGGGTTTTTTTCAGCCCGAAATAAACGCGTTTTCTCAACCCTTGGAATCACAGTGTAACTGACTTGCTCAGAAGAGCCCACTGAGTCAGCCCTTAACCCCAGTGTGCAGAAGTTGTCAAAACGTGTTTTTCAGCACAAATAAACACGTTTTGGCAACTTTGGTCACCAACATGTAAGTTATAGGGCAGGAACAGAACACTTTTCAAAACGTGTTTTTCAGCCCGAAATAAACGCGTTTTCTCAACTCCTGGAATCACAGTGTAACTGACTGGCTCAGAAGAGCCCACTGAGTCAGCCCTTAACCCCAGTGTGCAGAAGTTGTCAAAACGTGTTTTTCAGCACAAATAAACACGTTTTGGCAACTTTGGTCAACAACATGTAAGTTATAGGGCAGGAACAGAACACTTTTCAAAACGTGTTTTTCAGCCCGAAATAAACGCGTTTTCTCAACCCTTGGAATCACAGTGTAACTGACTGGCTCAGAAGAGCCCACTGAGTCAGCCCTTAACCCCAGTGTGCAGAAGTTGTCAAAACGTGTTTTTCAGCACAAATAAACACGTTTTGGCAACTTTGGTCAACAACATGTAAGTTATAGGGCAGGAACAGAACACTTTTCAAAACGTGTTTTTCAGCCCGAAATAAACGCGTTTTCTCAACCCTTGGAATCACAGTGTAACTGACTGGCTCAGAAGAGCCCAATGAGTCAGCCCTTAACCCCAGTGTGCAGAAGTTGTCAAAACGTGTTTTTCAGCACAAATAAACACGTTTTGGCAACTTTGGTCAACAACATGTAAGTTATAGGGCAGGAACAGAACACTTTTCAAAACGTGTTTTTCAGCCCGAAATAAACGCGTTTTCTCAACTCTTGGAATCACAGTGTAACTGACTGGCTCAGAAGAGCCCACTGATTCAGCCCTTAACCCCAGTGTGCAGAAGTTGTCAAAACGTGTTTTTCAGCACAAATAAACACGTTTTGGCAACTTTGGTCACCAACATGTAAGTTATAGGGCAGGAACAGAACACTTTTCAAAACGTGTTTTTCAGCCCGAAATAAACGCGTTTTCTCAACTCCTGGAATCACAGTGTAACTGACTGGCTCAGAAGAGCCCACTGAGTCAGCCCTTAACCCCAGTGTGCAGAAGTTGTCAAAACGTGTTTTTCAGCACAAATAAACACGTTTTGGCAACTTTGGTCACCAACATGTAAGTTATAGGGCAGGAACAGAACACTTTTCAAAACGTGTTTTTCAGCCCGAAATAAACGCGTTTTCTCAACTCCTGGAATCACAGTGTAACTGACTGGCTCAGAAGAGCCCACTGAGTCAGCCCTTAACCCCAGTGTGCAGAAGTTGTCAAAACGTGTTTTTCAGCACAAATAAACACGTTTTGGCAACTTTGGTCAACAACATGTAAGTTATAGGGCAGGAACAGAACACTTTTAAAAACGTGTTTTTCAGCCCGAAATAAACGCGTTTTCTCAACCCTTGGAATCACAGTGTAACTGACTGGCTCAGAAGAGCCCAATGAGTCAGCCCTTAACCCCAGTGTGCAGAAGTTGTCAAAACGTGTTTTTCAGCACAAATAAACACGTTTTGGCAACTTTGGTCAACAACATGTAAGTTATAGGGCAGGAACAGAACACTTTTCAAAACGTGTTTTTCAGCCCGAAATAAACGCGTTTTCTCAACTCTTGGAATCACAGTGTAACTGACTGGCTCAGAAGAGCCCACTGATTCAGCCCTTAACCCCAGTGTGCAGAAGTTGTCAAAACGTGTTTTTCAGCACAAATAAACACGTTTTGGCAACTTTGGTCACCAACATGTAAGTTATAGGGCAGGAACAGAACACTTTTCAAAACGTGTTTTTCAGCCCGAAATAAACGCGTTTTCTCAACTCCTGGAATCACAGTGTAACTGACTGGCTCAGAAGAGCCCACTGAGTCAGCCCTTAACCCCAGTGTGCAGAAGTTGTCAAAACGTGTTTTTCAGCACAAATAAACACGTTTTGGCAACTTTGGTCACCAACATGTAAGTTATAGGGCAGGAACAGAACACTTTTCAAAACGTGTTTTTCAGCCCGAAATAAACGCGTTTTCTCAACTCCTGGAATCACAGTGTAACTGACTGGCTCAGAAGAGCCCACTGAGTCAGCCCTTAACCCCAGTGTGCAGAAGTTGTCAAAACGTGTTTTTCAGCACAAATAAACACGTTTTGGCAACTTTGGTCAACAACATGTAAGTTATAGGGCAGGAACAGAACACTTTTCAAAACGTGTTTTTCAGCCCGAAATAAACGCGTTTTCTCAACCCTTGGAATCACAGTGTAACTGACTGGCTCAGAAGAGCCCACTGAGTCAGCCCTTAACCCCAGTGTGCAGAAGTTGTCAAAACGTGTTTTTCAGCACAAATAAACACGTTTTGGCAACTTTGGTCAACAACATGTAAGTTATAGGGCAGGAACAGAACACTTTTCAAAACGTGTTTTTCAGCCCGAAATAAACGCGTTTTCTCAACTCCTGGAATCACAGTGTAACTGACTGGCTCAGAAGAGCCCACTGAGTCAGCCCTTAACCCCAGTGTGCAGAAGTTGTCAAAACGTGTTTTTCAGCACAAATAAACACGTTTTGGCAACTTTGGTCAACAACATGTAAGTTATAGGGCAGGAACAGAACACTTTTCAAAACGTGTTTTTCAGCCCGAAATAAACGCGTTTTCTCAACTCTTGGAATCACAGTGTAACTGACTGGTTCAGAAGAGCCCACTGAGTCAGCCCTTAACCCCAGTGTGCAGAAGTTGTCAAAACGTGTTTTTCAGCACAAATAAACACGTTTTGGCAACTTTGGTCAACAACATGTAAGTTATAGGGCAGGAACAGAACACTTTTCAAAACGTGTTTTTCAGCCCGAAATAAACGCGTTTTCTCAACCCTTGGAATCACAGTGTAACTGACTGGCTCAGAAGAGCCCACTGATTCAGCCCTTAACCCCAGTGTGCAGAAGTTATCAAAACGTGTTTTTCAGCACAAATAAACACGTTTTGGCAACTTTGGTCACCAACATGTAAGTTATAGGGCAGGAACAGAACACTTTTCAAAACGTGTTTTTCAGCCCGAAATAAACGCGTTTTCTCAACTCCTGGAATCACAGTGTAACTGACTGGCTCAGAAGAGCCCACTGAGTCAGCCCTTAACCCCAGTGTGCAGAAGTTGTCAAAACGTGTTTTTCAGCACAAATAAACACGTTTTGGCAACTTTGGTCAACAACATGTAAGTTATAGGGCAGGAACAGAACACTTTTCAAAACGTGTTTTTCAGCCCGAAATAAACGCGTTTTCTCAACCCTTGGAATCACAGTGTAACTGACTGGCTCAGAAGAGCCCACTGAGTCAGCCCTTAACCCCAGTGTGCAGAAGTTGTCAAAACGTGTTTTTCAGCACAAATAAACACGTTTTGGCAACTTTGGTCAACAACATGTAAGTTATAGGGCAGGAACAGAACACTTTTCAAAACGTGTTTTTCAGCCCGAAATAAACGCGTTTTCTCAACTCCTGGAATCACAGTGTAACTGACTGGCTCAGAAGAGCCCACTGAGTCAGCCCTTAACCCCAGTGTGCAGAAGTTGTCAAAACGTGTTTTTCAGCACAAATAAACACGTTTTGGCAACTTTGGTCAACAACATGTAAGTTATAGGGCAGGAACAGAACACTTTTCAAAACGTGTTTTTCAGCCCGAAATAAACGCGTTTTCTCAACTCCTGGAATCACAGTGTAACTGACTGGCTCAGAAGAGCCCACTGAGTCAGCCCTTAACCCCAGTGTGCAGAAGTTGTCAAAACGTGTTTTTCAGCACAAATAAACACGTTTTGGCAACTTTGGTCAACAACATGTAAGTTATAGGGCAGGAACAGAACACTTTTCAAAACGGGTTTTTTTCAGCCCGAAATAAACGCGTTTTCTCAACCCTTGGAATCACAGTGTAACTGACTTGCTCAGAAGAGCCCACTGAGTCAGCCCTTAACCCCAGTGTGCAGAAGTTGTCAAAACGTGTTTTTCAGCACAAATAAACACGTTTTGGCAACTTTGGTCACCAACATGTAAGTTATAGGGCAGGAACAGAACACTTTTCAAAACGTGTTTTTCAGCCCGAAATAAACGCGTTTTCTCAACTCCTGGAATCACAGTGTAACTGACTGGCTCAGAAGAGCCCACTGAGTCAGCCCTTAACCCCAGTGTGCAGAAGTTGTCAAAACGTGTTTTTCAGCACAAATAAACACGTTTTGGCAACTTTGGTCAACAACATGTAAGTTATAGGGCAGGAACAGAACACTTTTCAAAACGTGTTTTTCAGCCCGAAATAAACGCGTTTTCTCAACTCTTGGAATCACAGTGTAACTGACTGGCTCAGAAGAGCCCACTGAGTCAGCCCTTAACCCCAGTGTGCAGAAGTTGTCAAAACGTGTTTTTCAGCACAAATAAACACGTTTTGGCAACTTTGGTCAACAACATGTAAGTTATAGGGCAGGAACAGAACACTTTTCAAAACGTGTTTTTCAGCCCGAAATAAACGCGTTTTCTCAACCCTTGGAATCACAGTGTAACTGACTGGCTCAGAAGAGCCCACTGAGTCAGCCCTTAACCCCAGTGTGCAGAAGTTGTCAAAACGTGTTTTTCAGCACAAATAAACACGTTTTGGCAACTTTGGTCAACAACATGTAAGTTATAGGGCAGGAACAGAACACTTTTCAAAACGTGTTTTTCAGCCCGAAATAAACGCGTTTTCTCAACCCTTGGAATCACAGTGTAACTGACTGGCTCAGAAGAGCCCAATGAGTCAGCCCTTAACCCCAGTGTGCAGAAGTTGTCAAAACGTGTTTTTCAGCACAAATAAACACGTTTTGGCAACTTTGGTCAACAACATGTAAGTTATAGGGCAGGAACAGAACACTTTTCAAAACGTGTTTTTCAGCCCGAAATAAACGCGTTTTCTCAACTCTTGGAATCACAGTGTAACTGACTGGCTCAGAAGAGCCCACTGATTCAGCCCTTAACCCCAGTGTGCAGAAGTTGTCAAAACGTGTTTTTCAGCACAAATAAACACGTTTTGGCAACTTTGGTCACCAACATGTAAGTTATAGGGCAGGAACAGAACACTTTTCAAAACGTGTTTTTCAGCCCGAAATAAACGCGTTTTCTCAACTCCTGGAATCACAGTGTAACTGACTGGCTCAGAAGAGCCCACTGAGTCAGCCCTTAACCCCAGTGTGCAGAAGTTGTCAAAACGTGTTTTTCAGCACAAATAAACACGTTTTGGCAACTTTGGTCACCAACATGTAAGTTATAGGGCAGGAACAGAACACTTTTCAAAACGTGTTTTTCAGCCCGAAATAAACGCGTTTTCTCAACTCCTGGAATCACAGTGTAACTGACTGGCTCAGAAGAGCCCACTGAGTCAGCCCTTAACCCCAGTGTGCAGAAGTTGTCAAAACGTGTTTTTCAGCACAAATAAACACGTTTTGGCAACTTTGGTCAACAACATGTAAGTTATAGGGCAGGAACAGAACACTTTTCAAAACGTGTTTTTCAGCCCGAAATAAACGCGTTTTCTCAACCCTTGGAATCACAGTGTAACTGACTGGCTCAGAAGAGCCCAATGAGTCAGCCCTTAACCCCAGTGTGCAGAAGTTGTCAAAACGTGTTTTTCAGCACAAATAAACACGTTTTGGCAACTTTGGTCAACAACATGTAAGTTATAGGGCAGGAACAGAACACTTTTCAAAACGTGTTTTTCAGCCCGAAATAAACGCGTTTTCTCAACTCTTGGAATCACAGTGTAACTGACTGGCTCAGAAGAGCCCACTGATTCAGCCCTTAACCCCAGTGTGCAGAAGTTGTCAAAACGTGTTTTTCAGCACAAATAAACACGTTTTGGCAACTTTGGTCACCAACATGTAAGTTATAGGGCAGGAACAGAACACTTTTCAAAACGTGTTTTTCAGCCCGAAATAAACGCGTTTTCTCAACTCCTGGAATCACAGTGTAACTGACTGGCTCAGAAGAGCCCACTGAGTCAGCCCTTAACCCCAGTGTGCAGAAGTTGTCAAAACGTGTTTTTCAGCACAAATAAACACGTTTTGGCAACTTTGGTCACCAACATGTAAGTTATAGGGCAGGAACAGAACACTTTTCAAAACGTGTTTTTCAGCCCGAAATAAACGCGTTTTCTCAACTCCTGGAATCACAGTGTAACTGACTGGCTCAGAAGAGCCCACTGAGTCAGCCCTTAACCCCAGTGTGCAGAAGTTGTCAAAACGTGTTTTTCAGCACAAATAAACACGTTTTGGCAACTTTGGTCAACAACATGTAAGTTATAGGGCAGGAACAGAACACTTTTCAAAACGTGTTTTTCAGCCCGAAATAAACGCGTTTTCTCAACCCTTGGAATCACAGTGTAACTGACTGGCTCAGAAGAGCCCACTGAGTCAGCCCTTAACCCCAGTGTGCAGAAGTTGTCAAAACGTGTTTTTCAGCACAAATAAACACGTTTTGGCAACTTTGGTCAACAACATGTAAGTTATAGGGCAGGAACAGAACACTTTTCAAAACGTGTTTTTCAGCCCGAAATAAACGCGTTTTCTCAACTCCTGGAATCACAGTGTAACTGACTGGCTCAGAAGAGCCCACTGAGTCAGCCCTTAACCCCAGTGTGCAGAAGTTGTCAAAACGTGTTTTTCAGCACAAATAAACACGTTTTGGCAACTTTGGTCAACAACATGTAAGTTATAGGGCAGGAACAGAACACTTTTCAAAACGTGTTTTTCAGCCCGAAATAAACGCGTTTTCTCAACTCTTGGAATCACAGTGTAACTGACTGGTTCAGAAGAGCCCACTGAGTCAGCCCTTAACCCCAGTGTGCAGAAGTTGTCAAAACGTGTTTTTCAGCACAAATAAACACGTTTTGGCAACTTTGGTCAACAACATGTAAGTTATAGGGCAGGAACAGAACACTTTTCAAAACGTGTTTTTCAGCCCGAAATAAACGCGTTTTCTAAACTCCTGGAATCACAGTGTAACTGACTGGCTCAGAAGAGCCCACTGAGTCAGCCCTTAACCCCAGTGTGCAGAAGTTGTCAAAACGTGTTTTTCAGCACAAATAAACACGTTTTGGCAACTTTGGTCAACAACATGTAAGTTATAGGGCAGGAACAGAACACTTTTCAAAACGTGTTTTTCAGCCCGAAATAAACGCGTTTTCTCAACCCTTGGAATCACAGTGTAACTGACTGGCTCAGAAGAGCCCACTGAGTCAGCCCTTAACCCCAGTGTGCAGAAGTTGTCAAAACGTGTTTTTCAGCACAAATAAACACGTTTTGGCAACTTTGGTCAACAACATGTAAGTTATAGGGCAGGAACAGAACACTTTTCAAAACGTGTTTTTCAGCCCGAAATAAACGCGTTTTCTCAACCCTTGGAATCACAGTGTAACTGACTGGCTCAGAAGAGCCCACTGAGTCAGCCCTTAACCCCAGTGTGCAGAAGTTGTCAAAACGTGTTTTTCAGCACAAATAAACACGTTTTGGCAACTTTGGTCACCAACATGTAAGTTATAGGGCAGGAACAGAACACTTTTCAAAACGTGTTTTTCAGCCCGAAATAAACGCGTTTTCTCAACCCTTGGAATCACAGTGTAACTGACTGGCTCAGAAGAGCCCACTGAGTCAGCCCTTAACCCCAGTGTGCAGAAGTTGTCAAAACGTGTTTTTAAGCACAAATAAACACGTTTTGGCAACTTTGGTCACCAACATGTAAGTTATAGGGCAGGAACAGAACACTTTTCAAAACGTGTTTTTCAGCCCGAAATAAACGCGTTTTCTCAACTCCTGGAATCACAGTGTAACTGACTGGCTCAGAAGAGCCCACTGAGTCAGCCCTTAACCCCAGTGTGCAGAAGTTGTCAAAACGTGTTTTTCAGCACAAATAAACACGTTTTGGCAACTTTGGTCAACAACATGTAAGTTATAGGGCAGGAACAGAACACTTTTCAAAACGTGTTTTTCAGCCCGAAATAAACGCGTTTTCTCAACTCCTGGAATCACAGTGTAACTGACTGGCTCAGAAGAGCCCACTGAGTCAGCCCTTAACCCCAGTGTGCAGAAGTTGTCAAAACGTGTTTTTCAGCACAAATAAACACGTTTTGGCAACTTTGGTCAACAACATGTAAGTTATAGGGCAGGAACAGAACACTTTTCAAAACGTGTTTTTCAGCCCGAAATAAACGCGTTTTCTCAACCCTTGGAATCACAGTGTAACTGACTGGCTCAGAAGAGCCCACTGATTCAGCCCTTAACCCCAGTGTGCAGAAGTTATCAAAACGTGTTTTTCAGTACAAATAAACACGTTTTGGCAACTTTGGTCACCAACATGTAAGTTATAGGGCAGGAACAGAACACTTTTCAAAACGTGTTTTTCAGCCCGAAATAAACGCGTTTTCTCAACTCCTGGAATCACAGTGTAACTGACTGGCTCAGAAGAGCCCACTGAGTCAGCCCTTAACCCCAGTGTGCAGAAGTTGTCAAAACGTGTTTTTCAGCACAAATAAACACGTTTTGGCAACTTTGGTCAACAACATGTAAGTTATAGGGCAGGAACAGAACACTTTTCAAAACGTGTTTTTCAGCCCGAAATAAACGCGTTTTCTCAACCCTTGGAATCACAGTGTAACTGACTGGCTCAGAAGAGCCCACTGAGTCAGCCCTTAACCCCAGTGTGCAGAAGTTGTCAAAACGTGTTTTTCAGCACAAATAAACACGTTTTGGCAACTTTGGTCAACAACATGTAAGTTATAGGGCAGGAACAGAACACTTTTCAAAACGTGTTTTTCAGCCCGAAATAAACGCGTTTTCTCAACTCCTGGAATCACAGTGTAACTGACTGGCTCAGAAGAGCCCACTGAGTCAGCCCTTAACCCCAGTGTGCAGAAGTTGTCAAAACGTGTTTTTCAGCACAAATAAACACGTTTTGGCAACTTTGGTCAACAACATGTAAGTTATAGGGCAGGAACAGAACACTTTTCAAAACGTGTTTTTCAGCCCGAAATAAACGCGTTTTCTCAACTCCTGGAATCACAGTGTAACTGACTGGCTCAGAAGAGCCCACTGAGTCAGCCCTTAACCCCAGTGTGCAGAAGTTGTCAAAACGTGTTTTTCAGCACAAATAAACACGTTTTGGCAACTTTGGTCAACAACATGTAAGTTATAGGGCAGGAACAGAACACTTTTCAAAACGGGTTTTTTTCAGCCCGAAATAAACGCGTTTTCTCAACCCTTGGAATCACAGTGTAACTGACTTGCTCAGAAGAGCCCACTGAGTCAGCCCTTAACCCCAGTGTGCAGAAGTTGTCAAAACGTGTTTTTCAGCACAAATAAACACGTTTTGGCAACTTTGGTCACCAACATGTAAGTTATAGGGCAGGAACAGAACACTTTTCAAAACGTGTTTTTCAGCCCGAAATAAACGCGTTTTCTCAACTCCTGGAATCACAGTGTAACTGACTGGCTCAGAAGAGCCCACTGAGTCAGCCCTTAACCCCAGTGTGCAGAAGTTGTCAAAACGTGTTTTTCAGCACAAATAAACACGTTTTGGCAACTTTGGTCAACAACATGTAAGTTATAGGGCAGGAACAGAACACTTTTCAAAACGTGTTTTTCAGCCCGAAATAAACGCGTTTTCTCAACTCTTGGAATCACAGTGTAACTGACTGGCTCAGAAGAGCCCACTGAGTCAGCCCTTAACCCCAGTGTGCAGAAGTTGTCAAAACGTGTTTTTCAGCACAAATAAACACGTTTTGGCAACTTTGGTCAACAACATGTAAGTTATAGGGCAGGAACAGAACACTTTTCAAAACGTGTTTTTCAGCCCGAAATAAACGCGTTTTCTCAACCCTTGGAATCACAGTGTAACTGACTGGCTCAGAAGAGCCCACTGAGTCAGCCCTTAACCCCAGTGTGCAGAAGTTGTCAAAACGTGTTTTTCAGCACAAATAAACACGTTTTGGCAACTTTGGTCAACAACATGTAAGTTATAGGGCAGGAACAGAACACTTTTCAAAACGTGTTTTTCAGCCCGAAATAAACGCGTTTTCTCAACCCTTGGAATCACAGTGTAACTGACTGGCTCAGAAGAGCCCAATGAGTCAGCCCTTAACCCCAGTGTGCAGAAGTTGTCAAAACGTGTTTTTCAGCACAAATAAACACGTTTTGGCAACTTTGGTCAACAACATGTAAGTTATAGGGCAGGAACAGAACACTTTTCAAAACGTGTTTTTCAGCCCGAAATAAACGCGTTTTCTCAACTCTTGGAATCACAGTGTAACTGACTGGCTCAGAAGAGCCCACTGATTCAGCCCTTAACCCCAGTGTGCAGAAGTTGTCAAAACGTGTTTTTCAGCACAAATAAACACGTTTTGGCAACTTTGGTCACCAACATGTAAGTTATAGGGCAGGAACAGAACACTTTTCAAAACGTGTTTTTCAGCCCGAAATAAACGCGTTTTCTCAACTCCTGGAATCACAGTGTAACTGACTGGCTCAGAAGAGCCCACTGAGTCAGCCCTTAACCCCAGTGTGCAGAAGTTGTCAAAACGTGTTTTTCAGCACAAATAAACACGTTTTGGCAACTTTGGTCACCAACATGTAAGTTATAGGGCAGGAACAGAACACTTTTCAAAACGTGTTTTTCAGCCCGAAATAAACGCGTTTTCTCAACTCCTGGAATCACAGTGTAACTGACTGGCTCAGAAGAGCCCACTGAGTCAGCCCTTAACCCCAGTGTGCAGAAGTTGTCAAAACGTGTTTTTCAGCACAAATAAACACGTTTTGGCAACTTTGGTCAACAACATGTAAGTTATAGGGCAGGAACAGAACACTTTTCAAAACGTGTTTTTCAGCCCGAAATAAACGCGTTTTCTCAACCCTTGGAATCACAGTGTAACTGACTGGCTCAGAAGAGCCCAATGAGTCAGCCCTTAACCCCAGTGTGCAGAAGTTGTCAAAACGTGTTTTTCAGCACAAATAAACACGTTTTGGCAACTTTGGTCAACAACATGTAAGTTATAGGGCAGGAACAGAACACTTTTCAAAACGTGTTTTTCAGCCCGAAATAAACGCGTTTTCTCAACCCTTGGAATCACAGTGTAACTGACTGGCTCAGAAGAGCCCAATGAGTCAGCCCTTAACCCCAGTGTGCAGAAGTTGTCAAAACGTGTTTTTCAGCACAAATAAACACGTTTTGGCAACTTTGGTCAACAACATGTAAGTTATAGGGCAGGAACAGAACACTTTTCAAAACGTGTTTTTCAGCCCGAAATAAACGCGTTTTCTCAACTCTTGGAATCACAGTGTAACTGACTGGCTCAGAAGAGCCCACTGAGTCAGCCCTTAACCCCAGTGTGCAGAAGTTGTCAAAACGTGTTTTTCAGCACAAATAAACACGTTTTGGCAACTTTGGTCAACAACATGTAAGTTATAGGGCAGGAACAGAACACTTTTCAAAACGTGTTTTTCAGCCCGAAATAAACGCGTTTTCTCAACTCCTGGAATCACAGTGTAACTGACTGGCTCAGAAGAGCCCACTGAGTCAGCCCTTAACCCCAGTGTGCAGAAGTTGTCAAAACGTGTTTTTCAGCACAAATAAACACGTTTTGGCAACTTTGGTCAACAACATGTAAGTTATAGGGCAGGAACAGAACACTTTTCAAAACGTGTTTTTCAGCCCGAAATAAACGCGTTTTCTCAACTCTTGGAATCACAGTGTAACTGACTGGTTCAGAAGAGCCCACTGAGTCAGCCCTTAACCCCAGTGTGCAGAAGTTGTCAAAACGTGTTTTTCAGCACAAATAAACACGTTTTGGCAACTTTGGTCAACAACATGTAAGTTATAGGGCAGGAACAGAACACTTTTCAAAACGTGTTTTTCAGCCCGAAATAAACGCGTTTTCTAAACTCCTGGAATCACAGTGTAACTGACTGGCTCAGAAGAGCCCACTGAGTCAGCCCTTAACCCCAGTGTGCAGAAGTTGTCAAAACGTGTTTTTCAGCACAAATAAACACGTTTTGGCAACTTTGGTCAACAACATGTAAGTTATAGGGCAGGAACAGAACACTTTTCAAAACGTGTTTTTCAGCCCGAAATAAACGCGTTTTCTCAACCCTTGGAATCACAGTGTAACTGACTGGCTCAGAAGAGCCCACTGAGTCAGCCCTTAACCCCAGTGTGCAGAAGTTGTCAAAACGTGTTTTTCAGCACAAATAAACACGTTTTGGCAACTTTGGTCAACAACATGTAAGTTATAGGGCAGGAACAGAACACTTTTCAAAACGTGTTTTTCAGCCCGAAATAAACGCGTTTTCTCAACCCTTGGAATCACAGTGTAACTGACTGGCTCAGAAGAGCCCACTGAGTCAGCCCTTAACCCCAGTGTGCAGAAGTTGTCAAAACGTGTTTTTCAGCACAAATAAACACGTTTTGGCAACTTTGGTCACCAACATGTAAGTTATAGGGCAGGAACAGAACACTTTTCAAAACGGGTTTTTCAGCCCGAAATAAACGCGTTTTCTCAACCCTTGGAATCACAGTGTAACTGACTGGCTCAGAAGAGCCCACTGAGTCAGCCCTTAACCCCAGTGTGCAGAAGTTGTCAAAACGTGTTTTTAAGCACAAATAAACACGTTTTGGCAACTTTGGTCACCAACATGTAAGTTATAGGGCAGGAACAGAACACTTTTCAAAACGTGTTTTTCAGCCCGAAATAAACGCGTTTTCTCAACTCCTGGAATCACAGTGTAACTGACTGGCTCAGAAGAGCCCACTGAGTCAGCCCTTAACCCCAGTGTGCAGAAGTTGTCAAAACGTGTTTTTCAGCACAAATAAACACGTTTTGGCAACTTTGGTCAACAACATGTAAGTTATAGGGCAGGAACAGAACACTTTTCAAAACGTGTTTTTCAGCCCGAAATAAACGCGTTTTCTCAACTCCTGGAATCACAGTGTAACTGACTGGCTCAGAAGAGCCCACTGAGTCAGCCCTTAACCCCAGTGTGCAGAAGTTGTCAAAACGTGTTTTTCAGCACAAATAAACACGTTTTGGCAACTTTGGTCAACAACATGTAAGTTATAGGGCAGGAACAGAACACTTTTCAAAACGTGTTTTTCAGCCCGAAATAAACGCGTTTTCTCAACCCTTGGAATCACAGTGTAACTGACTGGCTCAGAAGAGCCCACTGAGTCAGCCCTTAACCCCAGTGTGCAGAAGTTGTCAAAACGTGTTTTTCAGCACAAATAAACACGTTTTGGCAACTTTGGTCACCAACATGTAAGTTATAGGGCAGGAACAGAACACTTTTCAAAACGTGTTTTTCAGCCCGAAATAAACGCGTTTTCTCAACTCCTGGAATCACAGTGTAACTGACTGGCTCAGAAGAGCCCACTGAGTCAGCCCGTAACCCCAGTGTGCAGAAATTGTCAAAACGTGTTTTTCAGCACAAATAAACACGTTTTGGCAACTTTGGTCAACAACATGTAAGTTATAGGGCAGGAACAGAACACTTTTCAAAACGTGTTTTTCAGCCCGAAATAAACGCGTTTTCTCAACTCTTGGAATCACAGTGTAACTGACTGGCTCAGAAGAGCCCACTGAGTCAGCCCTTAACCCCAGTGTGCAGAAGTTGTCAAAACGTGTTTTTCAGCACAAATAAACACGTTTTGGCAACTTTGGTCAACAACATGTAAGTTATAGGGCAGGAACAGAACACTTTTCAAAACGTGTTTTTCAGCCCGAAATAAACGCGTTTTCTCAACCCTTGGAATCACAGTGTAACTGACTGGCTCAGAAGAGCCCACTGAGTCAGCCCTTAACCCCAGTGTGCAGAAGTTGTCAAAACGTGTTTTTCAGCACAAATAAACACGTTTTGGCAACTTTGGTCACCAACATGTAAGTTATAGGGCAGGAACAGAACACTTTTCAAAACGTGTTTTTCAGCCCGAAATAAACGCGTTTTCTCAACTCCTGGAATCACAGTGTAACTGACTGGCTCAGAAGAGCCCACTGAGTCAGCCCTTAACCCCAGTGTGCAGAAGTTGTCAAAACGTGTTTTTCAGCACAAATAAACACGTTTTGGCAACTTTGGTCAACAACATGTAAGTTATAGGGCAGGAACAGAACACTTTTCAAAACGTGTTTTTCAGCCCGAAATAAACGCGTTTTCTCAACTCTTGGAATCACAGTGTAACTGACTGGCTCAGAAGAGCCCACTGAGTCAGCCCTTAACCCCAGTGTGCAGGAGTTGTCAAAACGTGTTTTTCAGCACAAATAAACACGTTTTGGCAACTTTGGTCAACAACATGTAAGTTATAGGGCAGGAACAGAACACTTTTCAAAACGTGTTTTTCAGCCCGAAATAAACGCGTTTTCTCAACCCTTGGAATCACAGTGTAACTGACTGGCTCAGAAGAGCCCACTGAGTCAGCCCTTAACCCCAGTGTGCAGAAGTTGTCAAAACGTGTTTTTCAGCACAAATAAACACGTTTTGGCAACTTTGGTCACCAACATGTAAGTTATAGGGCAGGAACAGAACACTTTTCAAAACGTGTTTTTCAGCCCGAAATAAACGCGTTTTCTCAACCCTTGGAATCACAGTGTAACTGACTGGCTCAGAAGAGCCCACTGAGTCAGCCCTTAACCCCAGTGTGCAAAAGTTGTCAAAACGTGTTTTTAAGCACAAATAAACACGTCTTGGCAACTTTGGTCACCAACATGTAAGTTATAGGGCAGGAACAGAACACTTTTCAAAACGTGTTTTTCAGCCCGAAATAAACGCGTTTTCTCAACTCCTGGAATCACAGTGTAACTGACTGGCTCAGAAGAGCCCACTGAGTCAGCCCTTAACCCCAGTGTGCAGAAGTTGTCAAAACGTGTTTTTCAGCACAAATAAACACGTTTTGGCAACTTTGGTCAACAACATGTAAGTTATAGGGCAGGAACAGAACACTTTTCAAAACGTGTTTTTCAGCCCGAAATAAACGCGTTTTCTCAACTCCTGGAATCACAGTGTAACTGACTGGCTCAGAAGAGCCCACTGAGTCAGCCCTTAACCCCAGTGTGCAGAAGTTGTCAAAACGTGTTTTTCAGCCCAAATAAACACGTTTTGGCAACTTTGGTCAACAACATGTAAGTTATAGGGCAGGAACAGAACACTTTTCAAAACGTGTTTTTCAGCCCGAAATAAACGCGTTTTCTCAACCCTTGGAATCACAGTGTAACTGACTGGCTCAGAAGAGCCCACTGAGTCAGCCCTTAACCCCAGTGTGCAGAAGTTGTCAAAACGTGTTTTTCAGCACAAATAAACACGTTTTGGCAACTTTGGTCAACAACATGTAAGTTATAGGGCAGGAACAGAACACTTTTCAAAACGTGTTTTTCAGCCCGAAATAAACGCGTTTTCTCAACTCCTGGAATCACAGTGTAACTGACTGGCTCAGAAGAGCCCACTGAGTCAGCCCTTAACCCCAGTGTGCAGAAGTTGTCAAAACGTGTTTTTCAGCACAAATAAACACGTTTTGGCAACTTTGGTCAACAACATGTAAGTTATAGGGCAGGAACAGAACACTTTTCAAAACGTGTTTTTCAGCCCGAAATAAACGCGTTTTCTCAACTCTTGGAATCACAGTGTAACTGACTGGTTCAGAAGAGCCCACTGAGTCAGCCCTTAACCCCAGTGTGCAGAAGTTGTCAAAACGTGTTTTTCAGCACAAATAAACACGTTTTGGCAACTTTGGTCAACAACATGTAAGTTATAGGGCAGGAACAGAACACTTTTCAAAACGTGTTTTTCAGCCCGAAATAAACGCGTTTTCTCAACCCTTGGAATCACAGTGTAACTGACTGGCTCAGAAGAGCCCACTGATTCAGCCCTTAACCCCAGTGTGCAGAAGTTGTCAAAACGTGTTTTTCAGCACAAATAAACACGTTTTGGCAACTTTGGTCAACAACATGTAAGTTATAGGGCAGGAACAGAACACTTTTCAAAACGTGTTTTTCAGCCCGAAATAAACGCGTTTTCTCAACTCCTGGAATCACAGTGTAACTGACTGGCTCAGAAGAGCCCACTGAGTCAGCCCTTAACCCCAGTGTGCAGAAGTTGTCAAAACGTGTTTTTCAGCACAAATAAACACGTTTTGGCAACTTTGGTCAACAACATGTAAGTTATAGGGCAGGAACAGAACACTTTTCAAAACGTGTTTTTCAGCCCGAAATAAACGCGTTTTCTCAACCCTTGGAATCACAGTGTAACTGACTGGCTCAGAAGAGCCCACTGAGTCAGCCCTTAACCCCAGTGTGCAGAAGTTGTCAAAACGTGTTTTTCAGCACAAATAAACACGTTTTGGCAACTTTGGTCAACAACATGTAAGTTATAGGGCAGGAACAGAACACTTTTCAAAACGTGTTTTTCAGCCCGAAATAAACGCGTTTTCTCAACCCTTGGAATCACAGTGTATCTGACTGGCTCAGAAGAGCCCACTGAGTCAGCCCTTAACCCCAGTGTGCAGAAGTTGTCAAAACGTGTTTTTCAGCACAAATAAACACGTTTTGGCAACTTTGGTCACCAACATGTAAGTTATAGGGCAGGAACAGAACACTTTTCAAAACGTGTTTTTCAGCCCGAAATAAACGCGTTTTCTCAACCCTTGGAATCACAGTGTAACTGACTGGCTCAGAAGAGCCCACTGAGTCAGCCCTTAACCCCAGTGTGCAGAAGTTGTCAAAACGTGTTTTTAAGCACAAATAAACACGTTTTGGCAACTTTGGTCACCAACATGTAAGTTATAGGGCAGGAACAGAACACTTTTCAAAACATGTTTTTCAGCCCGAAATAAACGCGTTTTCTCAACTCCTGGAATCACAGTGTAACTGACTGGCTCAGAAGAGCCCACTGAGTCAGCCCTTAACCCCAGTGTGCAGAAGTTGTCAAAACGTGTTTTTCAGCACAAATAAACACGTTTTGGCAACTTTGGTCAACAACATGTAAGTTATAGGGCAGGAACAGAACACTTTTCAAAACGTGTTTTTCAGCCCGAAATAAACGCGTTTTCTCAACTCCTGGAATCACAGTGTAACTGACTGGCTCAGAAGAGCCCACTGAGTCAGCCCTTAACCCCAGTGTGCAGAAGTTGTCAAAACGTGTTTTTCAGCACAAATAAACACGTTTTGGCAACTTTGGTCAACAACATGTAAGTTATAGGGCAGGAACAGAACACTTTTCAAAACGTGTTTTTCAGCCCGAAATAAACGCGTTTTCTCAACCCTTGGAATCACAGTGTAACTGACTGGCTCAGAAGAGCCCACTGAGTCAGCCCTTAACCCCAGTGTGCAGAAGTTGTCAAAACGTGTTTTTCAGCACAAATAAACACGTTTTGGCAACTTTGGTCACCAACATGTAAGTTATAGGGCAGGAACAGAACACTTTTCAAAACGTGTTTTTCAGCCCGAAATAAACGCGTTTTCTCAACTCCTGGAATCACAGTGTAACTGACTGGCTCAGAAGAGCCCACTGAGTCAGCCCTTAACCCCAGTGTGCAGAAATTGTCAAAACGTGTTTTTCAGCACAAATAAACACGTTTTGGCAACTTTGGTCAACAACATGTAAGTTATAGGGCAGGAACAGAACACTTTTCAAAACGTGTTTTTCAGCCCGAAATAAACGCGTTTTCTCAACTCTTGGAATCACAGTGTAACTGACTGGCTCAGAAGAGCCCACTGAGTCAGCCCTTAACCCCAGTGTGCAGAAGTTGTCAAAACGTGTTTTTCAGCACAAATAAACACGTTTTGGCAACTTTGGTCAACAACATGTAAGTTATAGGGCAGGAACAGAACACTTTTCAAAACGTGTTTTTCAGCCCGAAATAAACGCGTTTTCTCAACCCTTGGAATCACAGTGTAACTGACTGGCTCAGAAGAGCCCACTGAGTCAGCCCTTAACCCCAGTGTGCAGAAGTTGTCAAAACGTGTTTTTCAGCACAAATAAACACGTTTTGGCAACTTTGGTCACCAACATGTAAGTTATAGGGCAGGAACAGAACACTTTTCAAAACGTGTTTTTCAGCCCGAAATAAACGCGTTTTCTCAACTCCTGGAATCACAGTGTAACTGACTGGCTCAGAAGAGCCCACTGAGTCAGCCCTTAACCCCAGTGTGCAGAAGTTGTCAAAACGTGTTTTTCAGCACAAATAAACACGTTTTGGCAACTTTGGTCAACAACATGTAAGTTATAGGGCAGGAACAGAACACTTTTCAAAACGTGTTTTTCAGCCCGAAATAAACGCGTTTTCTCAACTCTTGGAATCACAGTGTAACTGACTGGCTCAGAAGAGCCCACTGAGTCAGCCCTTAACCCCAGTGTGCAGGAGTTGTCAAAACGTGTTTTTCAGCACAAATAAACACGTTTTGGCAACTTTGGTCAACAACATGTAAGTTATAGGGCAGGAACAGAACACTTTTCAAAACGTGTTTTTCAGCCCGAAATAAACGCGTTTTCTCAACCCTTGGAATCACAGTGTAACTGACTGGCTCAGAAGAGCCCACTGAGTCAGCCCTTAACCCCAGTGTGCAGAAGTTGTCAAAACGTGTTTTTCAGCACAAATAAACACGTTTTGGCAACTTTGGTCACCAACATGTAAGTTATAGGGCAGGAACAGAACACTTTTCAAAACGTGTTTTTCAGCCCGAAATAAACGCGTTTTCTCAACCCTTGGAATCACAGTGTAACTGACTGGCTCAGAAGAGCCCACTGAGTCAGCCCTTAACCCCAGTGTACAAAAGTTGTCAAAACGTGTTTTTAAGCACAAATAAACACGTCTTGGCAACTTTGGTCACCAACATGTAAGTTATAGGGCAGGAACAGAACACTTTTCAAAACGTGTTTTTCAGCCCGAAATAAACGCGTTTTCTCAACTCCTGGAATCACAGTGTAACTGACTGGCTCAGAAGAGCCCACTGAGTCAGCCCTTAACCCCAGTGTGCAGAAGTTGTCAAAACGTGTTTTTCAGCACAAATAAACACGTTTTGGCAACTTTGGTCAACAACATGTAAGTTATAGGGCAGGAACAGAACACTTTTCAAAACGTGTTTTTCAGCCCGAAATAAACGCGTTTTCTCAACTCCTGGAATCACAGTGTAACTGACTGGCTCAGAAGAGCCCACTGAGTCAGCCCTTAACCCCAGTGTGCAGAAGTTGTCAAAACGTGTTTTTCAGCCCAAATAAACACGTTTTGGCAACTTTGGTCAACAACATGTAAGTTATAGGGCAGGAACAGAACACTTTTCAAAACGTGTTTTTCAGCCCGAAATAAACGCGTTTTCTCAACCCTTGGAATCACAGTGTAACTGACTGGCTCAGAAGAGCCCACTGAGTCATCCCTTAACCCCAGTGTGCAGAAGTTGTCAAAACGTGTTTTTCAGCACAAAGAAACACGTTTTGGCAATTTGGTCACCAACATGTAAGTTATAGGGCAGGAACAGAACACTTTTCAAAACGTTTTTTTCAGCCCGAAATAAACGCGTTTTCTCAACCCTTTGAATCACAGTGTAACTGACTGGCTCAGAAGAGCCCACTGAGTCAGCCCTTAACCCCAGTGTGCAGAAGTTGTCAAAACGTGTTTTTCAGCACAAATAAACACGTTTTGGCAACTTTGGTCAACAACATGTAAGTTATAGGGCAGGAACAGAACACTTTTCAAAACGTGTTTTTCAGCCCGAAATAAACGCGTTTTCTCAACCCTTGGAATCACAGTGTAACTGACTGGCTCAGAAGAGCCCACTGAGTCAGCCCTTAACCCCAGTGTGCAGAAGTTGTCAAAACGTGTTTTTCAGCACAAATAAACACGTTTTGGCAACTTTGGTCACCAAAATGTAAGTTATAGGGCAGGAACAGAACACTTTTCAAAACGTGTTTTTCAGCCCGAAATAAACGCGTTTTCTCAACCCTTGGAATCACAGTGTAACTGACTGGCTCAGAAGAGCCCACTGAGTCAGCCCTTAACCCCAGTGTGCAGAAGTTGTCAAAACGTGTTTTTAAGCACAAATAAACACGTTTTGGCATCTTTGGTCACCAACATGTAAGTTATAGGGCAGGAACAGAACACTTTTCAAAACGTGTTTTTCAGCCCGAAATAAACGCGTTTTCTCAACTCCTAGAATCACAGTGTAACTGACTGGCTCAGAAGAGCCCACTGAGTCAGCCCTTAACCCCAGTGTGCAGAAGTTGTCAAAACGTGTTTTTCAGCACAAATAAACACGTTTTGGCAACTTTGGTCAACAACATGTAAGTTATAGGGCAGGAACAGAACACTTTTCAAAACGTGTTTTTCAGCCCGAAATAAACGCGTTTTCTCAACTCCTGGAATCACAGTGTAACTGACTGGCTCAGAAGAGCCCACTGAGTCAGCCCTTAACCCCAGTGTGCAGAAGTTGTCAAAACGTGTTTTTCAGCACAAATAAACACGTTTTGGCAACTTTGGTCAACAACATGTAAGTTATAGGGCAGGAACAGAACACTTTTCAAAACGTGTTTTTTTCAGCCCGAAATAAACGCGTTTTCTCAACCCTTGGAATCACAGTGTAACTGACTTGCTCAGAAGAGCCCACTGAGTCAGCCCTTAACCCCAGTGTGCAGAAGTTGTCAAAACGTGTTTTTCAGCACAAATAAACACGTTTTGGCAACTTTGGTCACCAACATGTAAGTTATAGGGCAGGAACAGAACACTTTTCAAAACGTGTTTTTCAGCCCGAAATAAACGCGTTTTCTCAACCCTTGGAATCACAGTGTAACTGACTGGCTCAGAAGAGCCCACTGAGTCAGCCCTTAACCCCAGTGTGCAGAAGTTGTCAAAACGTGTTTTTAAGCACAAATAAACACGTTTTGGCAACTTTGGTCACCAACATGTAAGTTATAGGGCAGGAACAGAACACTTTTCAAAACGTGTTTTTCAGCCCGAAATAAACGCGTTTTCTCAACTCCTGGAATCACAGTGTAACTGACTGGCTCAGAAGAGCCCACTGAGTCAGCCCTTAACCCCAGTGTGCAGAAGTTGTCAAAACGTGTTTTTCAGCACAAATAAACACGTTTTGGCAACTTTGGTCAACAACATGTAAGTTATAGGGCAGGAACAGAACACTTTTCAAAACGTGTTTTTCAGCCCGAAATAAACGCGTTTTCTCAACTCCTGGAATCACAGTGTAACTGACTGGCTCAGAAGAGCCCACTGAGTCAGCCCTTAACCCCAGTGTGCAGAAGTTGTCAAAACGTGTTTTTCAGCACAAATAAACACGTTTTGGCAACTTTGGTCAACAACATGTAAGTTATAGGGCAGGAACAGAACACTTTTCAAAACGTGTTTTTCAGCCCGAAATAAACGCGTTTTCTCAACCCTTGGAATCACAGTGTAACTGACTGGCTCAGAAGAGCCCACTGAGTCAGCCCTTAACCCCAGTGTGCAGAAGTTGTCAAAACGTGTTTTTCAGCACAAATAAACACGTTTTGGCAACTTTGGTCACCAACATGTAAGTTATAGGGCAGGAACAGAACACTTTTCAAAACGTGTTTTTCAGCCCGAAATAAACGCGTTTTCTCAACTCCTGGAATCACAGTGTAACTGACTGGCTCAGAAGAGCCCACTGAGTCAGCCCTTAACCCCAGTGTGCAGAAGTTGTCAAAACGTGTTTTTCAGCACAAATAAACACGTTTTGGCAACTTTGGTCAACAACATGTAAGTTATAGGGCAGGAACAGAACACTTTTCAAAACGTGTTTTTCAGCCCGAAATAAACGCGTTTTCTCAACTCTTGGAATCACAGTGTAACTGACTGGCTCAGAAGAGCCCACTGAGTCAGCCCTTAACCCCAGTGTGCAGAAGTTGTCAAAACGTGTTTTTCAGCACAAATAAACACGTTTTGGCAACTTTGGTCAACAACATGTAAGTTATAGGGCAGGAACAGAACACTTTTCAAAACGTGTTTTTCAGCCCGAAATAAACGCGTTTTCTCAACCCTTGGAATCACAGTGTAACTGACTGGCTCAGAAGAGCCCACTGAGTCAGCCCTTAACCCCAGTGTGCAGAAGTTGTCAAAACGTGTTTTTCAGCACAAATAAACACGTTTTGGCAACTTTGGTCACCAACATGTAAGTTATAGGGCAGGAACAGAACACTTTTCAAAACGTGTTTTTCAGCCCGAAATAAACGCGTTTTCTCAACCCTTGGAATCACAGTGTAACTGACTGGCTCAGAAGAGCCCACTGAGTCAGCCCTTAACCCCAGTGTGCAGAAGTTGTCAAAACGTGTTTTTCAGCACAAATAAACACGTTTTGGCAACTTTGGTCACCAACATGTAAGTTATAGGGCAGGAACAGAACACTTTTCAAAACGTGTTTTTCAGCCCGAAATAAACGCGTTTTCTCAACCCTTGGAATCACAGTGTAACTGACTGGCTCAGAAGAGCCCACTGAGTCAGCCCTTAACCCCAGTGTGCAGAAGTTGTCAAAACGTGTTTTTAAGCACAAATAAACACGTTTTGGCATCTTTGGTCACCAACATGTAAGTTATAGGGCAGGAACAGAACACTTTTCAAAACGTGTTTTTCAGCCCGAAATAAACGCGTTTTCTCAACTCCTGGAATCACAGTGTAACTGACTGGCTCAGAAGAGCCCACTGAGTCAGCCCTTAACCCCAGTGTGCAGAAGTTGTCAAAACGTGTTTTTCAGCACAAATAAACACGTTTTGGCAACTTTGGTCAACAACATGTAAGTTATAGGGCAGGAACAGAACACTTTTCAAAACGTGTTTTTCAGCCCGAAATAAACGCGTTTTCTCAACTCCTGGAATCACAGTGTAACTGACTGGCTCAGAAGAGCCCACTGAGTCAGCCCTTAACCCCAGTGTGCAGAAGTTGTCAAAACGTGTTTTTCAGCACAAATAAACACGTTTTGGCAACTTTGGTCAACAACATGTAAGTTATAGGGCAGGAACAGAACACTTTTCAAAACGGGTTTTTTTCAGCCCGAAATAAACGCGTTTTCTCAACCCTTGGAATCACAGTGTAACTGACTTGCTCAGAAGAGCCCACTGAGTCAGCCCTTAACCCCAGTGTGCAGAAGTTGTCAAAACGTGTTTTTCAGCACAAATAAACACGTTTTGGCAACTTTGGTCACCAACATGTAAGTTATAGGGCAGGAACAGAACACTTTTCAAAACGTGTTTTTCAGCCCGAAATAAACGCGTTTTCTCAACTCCTGGAATCACAGTGTAACTGACTGGCTCAGAAGAGCCCACTGAGTCAGCCCTTAACCCCAGTGTGCAGAAGTTGTCAAAACGTGTTTTTCAGCACAAATAAACACGTTTTGGCAACTTTGGTCAACAACATGTAAGTTATAGGGCAGGAACAGAACACTTTTCAAAACGTGTTTTTCAGCCCGAAATAAACGCGTTTTCTCAACTCTTGGAATCACAGTGTAACTGACTGGCTCAGAAGAGCCCACTGAGTCAGCCCTTAACCCCAGTGTGCAGAAGTTGTCAAAACGTGTTTTTCAGCACAAATAAACACGTTTTGGCAACTTTGGTCAACAACATGTAAGTTATAGGGCAGGAACAGAACACTTTTCAAAACGTGTTTTTCAGCCCGAAATAAACGCGTTTTCTCAACCCTTGGAATCACAGTGTAACTGACTGGCTCAGAAGAGCCCACTGAGTCAGCCCTTAACCCCAGTGTGCAGAAGTTGTCAAAACGTGTTTTTCAGCACAAATAAACACGTTTTGGCAACTTTGGTCAACAACATGTAAGTTATAGGGCAGGAACAGAACACTTTTCAAAACGTGTTTTTCAGCCCGAAATAAACGCGTTTTCTCAACCCTTGGAATCACAGTGTAACTGACTGGCTCAGAAGAGCCCAATGAGTCAGCCCTTAACCCCAGTGTGCAGAAGTTGTCAAAACGTGTTTTTCAGCACAAATAAACACGTTTTGGCAACTTTGGTCAACAACATGTAAGTTATAGGGCAGGAACAGAACACTTTTCAAAACGTGTTTTTCAGCCCGAAATAAACGCGTTTTCTCAACTCTTGGAATCACAGTGTAACTGACTGGCTCAGAAGAGCCCACTGATTCAGCCCTTAACCCCAGTGTGCAGAAGTTGTCAAAACGTGTTTTTCAGCACAAATAAACACGTTTTGGCAACTTTGGTCACCAACATGTAAGTTATAGGGCAGGAACAGAACACTTTTCAAAACGTGTTTTTCAGCCCGAAATAAACGCGTTTTCTCAACTCCTGGAATCACAGTGTAACTGACTGGCTCAGAAGAGCCCACTGAGTCAGCCCTTAACCCCAGTGTGCAGAAGTTGTCAAAACGTGTTTTTCAGCACAAATAAACACGTTTTGGCAACTTTGGTCACCAACATGTAAGTTATAGGGCAGGAACAGAACACTTTTCAAAACGTGTTTTTCAGCCCGAAATAAACGCGTTTTCTCAACTCCTGGAATCACAGTGTAACTGACTGGCTCAGAAGAGCCCACTGAGTCAGCCCTTAACCCCAGTGTGCAGAAGTTGTCAAAACGTGTTTTTCAGCACAAATAAACACGTTTTGGCAACTTTGGTCAACAACATGTAAGTTATAGGGCAGGAACAGAACACTTTTCAAAACGTGTTTTTCAGCCCGAAATAAACGCGTTTTCTCAACCCTTGGAATCACAGTGTAACTGACTGGCTCAGAAGAGCCCAATGAGTCAGCCCTTAACCCCAGTGTGCAGAAGTTGTCAAAACGTGTTTTTCAGCACAAATAAACACGTTTTGGCAACTTTGGTCAACAACATGTAAGTTATAGGGCAGGAACAGAACACTTTTCAAAACGTGTTTTTCAGCCCGAAATAAACGCGTTTTCTCAACTCTTGGAATCACAGTGTAACTGACTGGCTCAGAAGAGCCCACTGATTCAGCCCTTAAGCCCAGTGTGCAGAAGTTGTCAAAACGTGTTTTTCAGCACAAATAAACACGTTTTGGCAACTTTGGTCACCAACATGTAAGTTATAGGGCAGGAACAGAACACTTTTCAAAACGTGTTTTTCAGCCCGAAATAAACGCGTTTTCTCAACTCCTGGAATCACAGTGTAACTGACTGGCTCAGAAGAGCCCACTGAGTCAGCCCTTAACCCCAGTGTGCAGAAGTTGTCAAAACGTGTTTTTCAGCACAAATAAACACGTTTTGGCAACTTTGGTCACCAACATGTAAGTTATAGGGCAGGAACAGAACACTTTTCAAAACGTGTTTTTCAGCCCGAAATAAACGCGTTTTCTCAACTCCTGGAATCACAGTGTAACTGACTGGCTCAGAAGAGCCCACTGAGTCAGCCCTTAACCCCAGTGTGCAGAAGTTGTCAAAACGTGTTTTTCAGCACAAATAAACACGTTTTGGCAACTTTGGTCAACAACATGTAAGTTATAGGGCAGGAACAGAACACTTTTCAAAACGTGTTTTTCAGCCCGAAATAAACGCGTTTTCTCAACCCTTGGAATCACAGTGTAACTGACTGGCTCAGAAGAGCCCACTGAGTCAGCCCTTAACCCCAGTGTGCAGAAGTTGTCAAAACGTGTTTTTCAGCACAAATAAACACGTTTTGGCAACTTTGGTCAACAACATGTAAGTTATAGGGCAGGAACAGAACACTTTTCAAAACGTGTTTTTCAGCCCGAAATAAACGCGTTTTCTCAACTCCTGGAATCACAGTGTAACTGACTGGCTCAGAAGAGCCCACTGAGTCAGCCCTTAACCCCAGTGTGCAGAAGTTGTCAAAACGTGTTTTTCAGCACAAATAAACACGTTTTGGCAACTTTGGTCAACAACATGTAAGTTATAGGGCAGGAACAGAACACTTTTCAAAACGTGTTTTTCAGCCCGAAATAAACGCGTTTTCTCAACTCTTGGAATCACAGTGTAACTGACTGGTTCAGAAGAGCCCACTGAGTCAGCCCTTAACCCCAGTGTGCAGAAGTTGTCAAAACGTGTTTTTCAGCACAAATAAACACGTTTTGGCAACTTTGGTCAACAACATGTAAGTTATAGGGCAGGAACAGAACACTTTTCAAAACGTGTTTTTCAGCCCGAAATAAACGCGTTTTCTCAACCCTTGGAATCACAGTGTAACTGACTGGCTCAGAAGAGCCCACTGATTCAGCCCTTAACCCCAGTGTGCAGAAGTTGTCAAAACGTGTTTTTCAGCACAAATAAACACGTTTTGGCAACTTTGGTCACCAACATGTAAGTTATAGGGCAGGAACAGAACACTTTTCAAAACGTGTTTTTCAGCCCGAAATAAACGCGTTTTCTCAACTCCTGGAATCACAGTGTAACTGACTGGCTCAGAAGAGCCCACTGAGTCAGCCCTTAACCCCAGTGTGCAGAAGTTGTCAAAACGTGTTTTTCAGCACAAATAAACACGTTTTGGCAACTTTGGTCAACAACATGTAAGTTATAGGGCAGGAACAGAACACTTTTCAAAACGTGTTTTTCAGCCCGAAATAAACGCGTTTTCTCAACCCTTGGAATCACAGTGTAACTGACTGGCTCAGAAGAGCCCACTGAGTCAGCCCTTAACCCCAGTGTGCAGAAGTTGTCAAAACGTGTTTTTCAGCACAAATAAACACGTTTTGGCAACTTTGGTCAACAACATGTAAGTTATAGGGCAGGAACAGAACACTTTTCAAAACGTGTTTTTCAGCCCGAAATAAACGCGTTTTCTCAACCCTTGGAATCACAGTGTAACTGACTGGCTCAGAAGAGCCCACTGATTCAGCCCTTAACCCCAGTGTGCAGAAGTTGTCAAAACGTGTTTTTCAGCACAAATAAACACGTTTTGGCAACTTTGGTCACCAACATGTAAGTTATAGGGCAGGAACAGAACACTTTTCAAAACGTGTTTTTCAGCCCGAAATAAACGCGTTTTCTAAACTCCTGGAATCACAGTGTAACTGACTGGCTCAGAAGAGCCCACTGAGTCAGCCCTTAACCCCAGTGTGCAGAAGTTGTCAAAACGTGTTTTTCAGCACAAATAAACACGTTTTGGCAACTTTGGTCAACAACATGTAAGTTATAGGGCAGGAACAGAACACTTTTCAAAACGTGTTTTTCAGCCCGAAATAAACGCGTTTTCTCAACCCTTGGAATCACAGTGTAACTGACTGGCTCAGAAGAGCCCACTGAGTCAGCCCTTAACCCCAGTGTGCAGAAGTTGTCAAAACGTGTTTTTCAGCACAAATAAACACGTTTTGGCAACTTTGGTCAACAACATGTAAGTTATAGGGCAGGAACAGAACACTTTTCAAAACGTGTTTTTCAGCCCGAAATAAACGCGTTTTCTCAACCCTTGGAATCACAGTGTAACTGACTGGCTCAGAAGAGCCCACTGAGTCAGCCCTTAACCCCAGTGTGCAGAAGTTGTCAAAACGTGTTTTTCAGCACAAATAAACACGTTTTGGCAACTTTGGTCACCAACATGTAAGTTATAGGGCAGGAACAGAACACTTTTCAAAACGTGTTTTTCAGCCCGAAATAAACGCGTTTTCTCAACCCTTGGAATCACAGTGTAACTGACTGGCTCAGAAGAGCCCACTGAGTCAGCCCTTAACCCCAGTGTGCAGAAGTTGTCAAAACGTGTTTTTAAGCACAAATAAACACGTTTTGGCAACTTTGGTCACCAACATGTAAGTTATAGGGCAGGAACAGAACACTTTTCAAAACGTGTTTTTCAGCCCGAAATAAACGCGTTTTCTCAACTCCTGGAATCACAGTGTAACTGACTGGCTCAGAAGAGCCCACTGAGTCAGCCCTTAACCCCAGTGTGCAGAAGTTGTCAAAACGTGTTTTTCAGCACAAATAAACACGTTTTGGCAACTTTGGTCAACAACATGTAAGTTATAGGGCAGGAACAGAACACTTTTCAAAACGTGTTTTTCAGCCCGAAATAAACGCGTTTTCTCAACTCCTGGAATCACAGTGTAACTGACTGGCTCAGAAGAGCCCACTGAGTCAGCCCTTAACCCCAGTGTGCAGAAGTTGTCAAAACGTGTTTTTCAGCACAAATAAACACGTTTTGGCAACTTTGGTCAACAACATGTAAGTTATAGGGCAGGAACAGAACACTTTTCAAAACGTGTTTTTCAGCCCGAAATAAACGCGTTTTCTCAACCCTTGGAATCACAGTGTAACTGACTGGCTCAGAAGAGCCCACTGAGTCAGCCCTTAACCCCAGTGTGCAGAAGTTGTCAAAACGTGTTTTTCAGCACAAATAAACACGTTTTGGCAACTTTGGTCACCAACATGTAAGTTATAGGGCAGGAACAGAACACTTTTCAAAACGTGTTTTTCAGCCCGAAATAAACGCGTTTTCTCAACTCCTGGAATCACAGTGTAACTGACTGGCTCAGAAGAGCCCACTGAGTCAGCCCTTAACCCCAGTGTGCAGAAGTTGTCAAAACGTGTTTTTCAGCACAAATAAACACGTTTTGGCAACTTTGGTCACCAACATGTAAGTTATAGGGCAGGAACAGAACACTTTTCAAAACGTGTTTTTCAGCCCGAAATAAACGCGTTTTCTCAACTCCTGGAATCACAGTGTAACTGACTGGCTCAGAAGAGCCCACTGAGTCAGCCCTTAACCCCAGTGTGCAGAAGTTGTCAAAACGTGTTTTTCAGCACAAATAAACACGTTTTGGCAACTTTGGTCAACAACATGTAAGTTATAGGGCAGGAACAGAACACTTTTCAAAACGTGTTTTTCAGCCCGAAATAAACGCGTTTTCTCAACCCTTGGAATCACAGTGTAACTGACTGGCTCAGAAGAGCCCAATGAGTCAGCCCTTAACCCCAGTGTGCAGAAGTTGTCAAAACGTGTTTTTCAGCACAAATAAACACGTTTTGGCAACTTTGGTCAACAACATGTAAGTTATAGGGCAGGAACAGAACACTTTTCAAAACGTGTTTTTCAGCCCGAAATAAACGCGTTTTCTCAACTCTTGGAATCACAGTGTAACTGACTGGCTCAGAAGAGCCCACTGATTCAGCCCTTAACCCCAGTGTGCAGAAGTTGTCAAAACGTGTTTTTCAGCACAAATAAACACGTTTTGGCAACTTTGGTCACCAACATGTAAGTTATAGGGCAGGAACAGAACACTTTTCAAAACGTGTTTTTCAGCCCGAAATAAACGCGTTTTCTCAACTCCTGGAATCACAGTGTAACTGACTGGCTCAGAAGAGCCCACTGAGTCAGCCCTTAACCCCAGTGTGCAGAAGTTGTCAAAACGTGTTTTTCAGCACAAATAAACACGTTTTGGCAACTTTGGTCACCAACATGTAAGTTATAGGGCAGGAACAGAACACTTTTCAAAACGTGTTTTTCAGCCCGAAATAAACGCGTTTTCTCAACTCCTGGAATCACAGTGTAACTGACTGGCTCAGAAGAGCCCACTGAGTCAGCCCTTAACCCCAGTGTGCAGAAGTTGTCAAAACGTGTTTTTTCAGCACAAATAAACACGTTTTGGCAACTTTGGTCAACAACATGTAAGTTATAGGGCAGGAACAGAACACTTTTCAAAACGTGTTTTTCAGCCCGAAATAAACGCGTTTTCTCAACCCTTGGAATCACAGTGTAACTGACTGGCTCAGAAGAGCCCACTGAGTCAGCCCTTAACCCCAGTGTGCAGAAGTTGTCAAAACGTGTTTTTCAGCACAAATAAACACGTTTTGGCAACTTTGGTCAACAACATGTAAGTTATAGGGCAGGAACAGAACACTTTTCAAAACGTGTTTTTCAGCCCGAAATAAACGCGTTTTCTCAACTCCTGGAATCACAGTGTAACTGACTGGCTCAGAAGAGCCCACTGAGTCAGCCCTTAACCCCAGTGTGCAGAAGTTGTCAAAACGTGTTTTTCAGCACAAATAAACACGTTTTGGCAACTTTGGTCAACAACATGTAAGTTATAGGGCAGGAACAGAACACTTTTCAAAACGTGTTTTTCAGCCCGAAATAAACGCGTTTTCTCAACTCTTGGAATCACAGTGTAACTGACTGGTTCAGAAGAGCCCACTGAGTCAGCCCTTAACCCCAGTGTGCAGAAGTTGTCAAAACGTGTTTTTCAGCACAAATAAACACGTTTTGGCAACTTTGGTCAACAACATGTAAGTTATAGGGCAGGAACAGAACACTTTTCAAAACGTGTTTTTCAGCCCGAAATAAACGCGTTTTCTAAACTCCTGGAATCACAGTGTAACTGACTGGCTCAGAAGAGCCCACTGAGTCAGCCCTTAACCCCAGTGTGCAGAAGTTGTCAAAACGTGTTTTTCAGCACAAATAAACACGTTTTGGCAACTTTGGTCAACAACATGTAAGTTATAGGGCAGGAACAGAACACTTTTCAAAACGTGTTTTTCAGCCCGAAATAAACGCGTTTTCTCAACCCTTGGAATCACAGTGTAACTGACTGGCTCAGAAGAGCCCACTGAGTCAGCCCTTAACCCCAGTGTGCAGAAGTTGTCAAAACGTGTTTTTCAGCACAAATAAACACGTTTTGGCAACTTTGGTCAACAACATGTAAGTTATAGGGCAGGAACAGAACACTTTTCAAAACGTGTTTTTCAGCCCGAAATAAACGCGTTTTCTCAACCCTTGGAATCACAGTGTAACTGACTGGCTCAGAAGAGCCCACTGAGTCAGCCCTTAACCCCAGTGTGCAGAAGTTGTCAAAACGTGTTTTTCAGCACAAATAAACACGTTTTGGCAACTTTGGTCACCAACATGTAAGTTATAGGGCAGGAACAGAACACTTTTCAAAACGTGTTTTTCAGCCCGAAATAAACGCGTTTTCTCAACCCTTGGAATCACAGTGTAACTGACTGGCTCAGAAGAGCCCACTGAGTCAGCCCTTAACCCCAGTGTGCAGAAGTTGTCAAAACGTGTTTTTAAGCACAAATAAACACGTTTTGGCAACTTTGGTCACCAACATGTAAGTTATAGGGCAGGAACAGAACACTTTTCAAAACGTGTTTTTCAGCCCGAAATAAACGCGTTTTCTCAACTCCTGGAATCACAGTGTAACTGACTGGCTCAGAAGAGCCCACTGAGTCAGCCCTTAACCCCAGTGTGCAGAAGTTGTCAAAACGTGTTTTTCAGCACAAATAAACACGTTTTGGCAACTTTGGTCAACAACATGTAAGTTATAGGGCAGGAACAGAACACTTTTCAAAACGTGTTTTTCAGCCCGAAATAAACGCGTTTTCTCAACTCCTGGAATCACAGTGTAACTGACTGGCTCAGAAGAGCCCACTGAGTCAGCCCTTAACCCCAGTGTGCAGAAGTTGTCAAAACGTGTTTTTCAGCACAAATAAACACGTTTTGGCAACTTTGGTCAACAACATGTAAGTTATAGGGCAGGAACAGAACACTTTTCAAAACGTGTTTTTCAGCCCGAAATAAACGCGTTTTCTCAACCCTTGGAATCACAGTGTAACTGACTGGCTCAGAAGAGCCCACTGAGTCAGCCCTTAACCCCAGTGTGCAGAAGTTGTCAAAACGTGTTTTTCAGCACAAATAAACACGTTTTGGCAACTTTGGTCACCAACATGTAAGTTATAGGGCAGGAACAGAACACTTTTCAAAACGTGTTTTTCAGCCCGAAATAAACGCGTTTTCTCAACTCCTGGAATCACAGTGTAACTGACTGGCTCAGAAGAGCCCACTGAGTCAGCCCTTAACCCCAGTGTGCAGAAGTTGTCAAAACGTGTTTTTCAGCACAAATAAACACGTTTTGGCAACTTTGGTCAACAACATGTAAGTTATAGGGCAGGAACAGAACACTTTTCAAAACGTGTTTTTCAGCCCGAAATAAACGCGTTTTCTCAACTCTTGGAATCACAGTGTAACTGACTGGCTCAGAAGAGCCCACTGAGTCAGCCCTTAACCCCAGTGTGCAGAAGTTGTCAAAACGTGTTTTTCAGCACAAATAAACACGTTTTGGCAACTTTGGTCAACAACATGTAAGTTATAGGGCAGGAACAGAACACTTTTCAAAACGTGTTTTTCAGCCCGAAATAAACGCGTTTTCTCAACCCTTGGAATCACAGTGTAACTGACTGGCTCAGAAGAGCCCACTGAGTCAGCCCTTAACCCCAGTGTGCAGAAGTTGTCAAAACGTGTTTTTCAGCACAAATAAACACGTTTTGGCAACTTTGGTCACCAACATGTAAGTTATAGGGCAGGAACAGAACACTTTTCAAAACGTGTTTTTCAGCCCGAAATAAACGCGTTTTCTCAACCCTTGGAATCACAGTGTAACTGACTGGCTCAGAAGAGCCCACTGAGTCAGCCCTTAACCCCAGTGTGCAGAAGTTGTCAAAACGTGTTTTTCAGCACAAATAAACACGTTTTGGCAACTTTGGTCAACAACATGTAAGTTATAGGGCAGGAACAGAACACTTTTCAAAACGTGTTTTTCAGCCCGAAATAAACGCGTTTTCTCAACCCTTGGAATCACAGTGTAACTGACTGGCTCAGAAGAGCCCAATGAGTCAGCCCTTAACCCCAGTGTGCAGAAGTTGTCAAAACGTGTTTTTCAGCACAAATAAACACGTTTTGGCAACTTTGGTCAACAACATGTAAGTTATAGGGCAGGAACAGAACACTTTTCAAAACGTGTTTTTCAGCCCGAAATAAACGCGTTTTCTCAACTCTTGGAATCACAGTGTAACTGACTGGCTCAGAAGAGCCCACTGATTCAGCCCTTAACCCCAGTGTGCAGAAGTTGTCAAAACGTGTTTTTCAGCACAAATAAACACGTTTTGGCAACTTTGGTCACCAACATGTAAGTTATAGGGCAGGAACAGAACACTTTTCAAAACGTGTTTTTCAGCCCGAAATAAACGCGTTTTCTCAACTCCTGGAATCACAGTGTAACTGACTGGCTCAGAAGAGCCCACTGAGTCAGCCCTTAACCCCAGTGTGCAGAAGTTGTCAAAACGTGTTTTTCAGCACAAATAAACACGTTTTGGCAACTTTGGTCACCAACATGTAAGTTATAGGGCAGGAACAGAACACTTTTCAAAACGTGTTTTTCAGCCCGAAATAAACGCGTTTTCTCAACTCCTGGAATCACAGTGTAACTGACTGGCTCAGAAGAGCCCACTGAGTCAGCCCTTAACCCCAGTGTGCAGAAGTTGTCAAAACGTGTTTTTCAGCACAAATAAACACGTTTTGGCAACTTTGGTCAACAACATGTAAGTTATAGGGCAGGAACAGAACA